>NW_020291130.1:1015452-1406866 GCF_003184625.1 Aspergillus neoniger CBS 115656
CTACTTCTACCCTCGCTGCGCAACCCCTAGATAGGAACACAACACAAACAACTCTCTGCCCTTTCTTTGCTTCCTACGAGTAGACGTTCCAACATGAAACAATCAAGCATGCAGTACTCCCTGGATAAGGAGTCAGATGAGCGCAAATACTTCTTTTTCGCGGCCAGTTCGTGAATTGAGATAATCATGCGACCAAAAGCTTGAACCAGTATCTTCAAGCATTGTGTTGCTCAGAAAGTTTATTTTGTCTGATCATCTTGGGGTTTCAGTCCACTACATTGAGGGCAGGAGTTAGCAATTTGTGCAGGGGGTGGAAGTTAACATATAGCGAAGAGGGACCGTTGAGAAGATCTTTAACCTTAGGGCACTGGAATCTTCAAAAGCATCTGTTCGACTCTTCGCCCCTCCCCTATAGCTTGCATGTTTCAAGCTTCCGCTTCAGAGATCGGGTGTGATTTGCTATAATGTCGCACGCTCTGGTACAGCCTTATTGGCACGATATGGTGACCTGACTAAATTACGAAAGAATAGCTGGTCATGCATACAATCCCGTAAATGCGGTTTCGTCTGCGAATAGAGGAAATCCCCTGCGAAGTAGACGTGGCATCTTCATAGATTAGTCGCGTCGTCAGATTTGAAGGTCAGATATGAGACTGGTCTGCTTGCTTTCTTCGCTTCATGGATCAGTGAGTATATTTACCATTTAGATAGCTGGTTCGGGTTGAGGAAGGCTGTTAGAAGATATATGTCGGAGCTCTTAGAAAGGGAATAGGTTTGGATAGCTCTGGGCCAGTGTTTGAACATTTAGGTCTACCATAATCCTATCGAAAACATAAAACCCGTAAGCTGGAGCTTTAAGAGGACAAGAATAGCAAAATAAATATATCAATAGCAAGGGAGCTTCATAGTGAGAAACCTGATATAGGCGACCGCATAGCAAGGAAGTTATATAATTAAAGAGGTGTTCATATGTCACATGAGTGTGGTGCATAAGCAGAACAACGCATTAGGCAAAGAGGAAGCATATGGATTGGGGTAAGGAGCGGTGAGGGAGCCCTCTCAAGCCAGAAGTGAATAGAGTGGAAAGCAAAAGCAGATCTTGCCTTTAGTGGATTCAAGAAAGTAATGGTAATTCCCAAGACGGTCATTATCGGATACATCACATGTATAATCTTGTTCGCGCGGGACTTCCATAGTCTTGCCGAGACGCTTCATGCTACTATTCCACCCATGCATCGCTCATGCTTCCGTGCACCTACAGTAAGGACATGTTTCTATCATGCAGCTAGGGTGGACTATATATGAAGTTTACTTTATTAAAAGCCTAAGCCTTTTGCATATCAATAATTGGATGATGGTCTGCTCCTGCAACGAATGGAGTTTGTCGCTCATTTGCTCACTCTTACTGGGTTATGGTTCTCCCTGTGATCCTCCTTGATGAGTGGATGCAACACGAAGAACTGAATGGTCAAAGAGGAAGAACACGGAGGACTGATTTCCTTCCATGTATGGTGGCTCTTTCTAAAATATGTATGCACGGGTGATCATATGCATTGTCCCGGGGAGTAAGTGCTAGTTAAGGCAGTCGCTGTTAAGACGAATGCTCTCTCCCATTTCTTGAATGGCCACGTCAGCACGCTGGAACATCAATGACTGTAGTTTAAGGAACAGACGGGCGAGAAAAATTCGAGAAAATAGAGAGCTTCTCCGGCGGAGGAGCTGGACAAATATATGTTTATCAAGCCTCTGTAGTTTTGTTCCGCGCTCTGTTGGTTCAATTTGTCATACGCGCTGATAAATTAGTTAGCTAAATAAAATCTTGGGTAGTAGAGACAAGACTAAGAAATAGTGTTATCAGACCACGGAAAGAGTCCCGCGGTGGAGTCCAGAGTTGCTTATCAGCGATAACCCTAAAAGTCAGCCTTGTTATACTACTGCATATTATAGCAACCCCTAGCAGAAACGCCAGCTGGTGGATCCTTCGTCTGTGGAAGGATCAATGTACACTCATTCAAAGCGGAAACGAACCCGACCTGATTACAAAAGAATCAAAAGGACAATATGTCAGCATGGTTGCAGAGCCCAACTTGTTATGCTTACTTGCTAATTAATAGCTGAATATCACTGCAATAGTGACAAGCTCAAATTGGGACTAAGCTCCGAACAGCCTAGCCCATCATTGATCTCATTAAAGGAGTTTTGATCATTTTCTGAATTGTTATCTCTGGTGGCTGTCGCTGGGTGACAGCTGATCTATCTGGCAATTTTCATTCATTTTCAAGGCTGAATACATCTGGGGAGAAACACACAATGCAGTCAGAAGGAGAAAAGAACACATACATGCCAGGTGATGTCGATACTACATCGTCCGAAGGCACACCCGACGATGAAGCAGCACGCGCACAAACAGCCCTTTCATCCAAGCCATTCAGCACTACTCGCGCGAATTTCACCATTGTCAGTCTCACGGGCGTCAGCTTCCTCAATACTATGGGATCAGGCATCCTGACCGTGGCCCTCCCACAAATGGCGATTGACCTCCATCTAGACGAAGATATCCTACTATGGCCCGCATCGGTCTACGCGCTCGCAGCGGGTTGCACCCTCCTGCTCTTCGGTTCCATCGCGGATGCAGTGGGTGACAAAATAATATGGATAAGTGGGAGCATTCTGTACGCCATATTCACACTCGCTTGCGGCTTTGCACAAACGGGGAATCAGCTCATCGCGTTTCGAACTCTATTGGGCCTCTGCATCGCGATGTGCTTGCCCTCTGCGGTCAGCTTAATGACGCGCAGTTGCCCCTCGGGAAAAAGGCGAAACATTGGATTCGCATCAATGGGGATGGGGCAGCCTTTAGGCTATTCTTTGGGGCTCATCCTTGGAGGTGTGTTCGTTGACACGATCGGATGGCGTTACGGGTATTATATCAGTGCTATCATCAATGCTGTCCTATCGGCCACGGCTTTCTGGGCGCTGCCCGCTGTCAACAAACCCCAGGGAGAGCCGTGGTATAGGCGCATGGCAGAAATTGACTGGATTGGGGCAGTCATCATTAGTGTCTCGCTGGCATTGCTGTGTTTCGTGATGGCGTAGGTGTTCCCTCAATCTCCCGCATTCGACTCTATCTTGCTAATGCAATGTGTCCTGCAGTGAACTCTCCGGAAGTTATCGAAACATTCGCACAGGATACGTCATTGCCCTTCTTGTTGTGTCATTGGTGCTCATTCCTGCATTCATCGCGTGGATGAACTGGCGACAGCGGAAGGGTCAACCCGCCCTCATTCCCAACAGTATATGGCGTAACACCACATTTACCTCGACATGCATCATCGTGTTCTTTACCTGGGCTGTTTTCAATGCCTTTCAATACTTTTCGTCGCTCTAGTAAGTTTACATTCAATTTCTACAACGAGGATATGGCAAGTGGCTGACGAGTGTGGGCAGTTTCCAAAACATCCAGCATCATTCTGCTCTCATCTCGGCCGTGATGTTTCTACCCTTGGTAATTGTCGGAGCTCTCACCAATATTGTCACGGGCTACGTAGTGGATAAAGTTGAGGTACGAACATTAGTCTTTGTTTCTGCCTGCATCAGCACGATCTCTGCTCTGTTGATGGCATTGGTCAAACCCAGCTGGGGATATTGGCGGGGGCCGTTCGTGGGTATGCTTCTGAGCCCACTTCATCCGGATGGTAAGTTCAAAATGAACATGACGGCTAAATAAAGCATGCTACTCTGATTCGCTGATCGGGAAATAGTTCTTTTTACCGTCTCAAACCTTATAATCTCGCAAGCTTATCCGGGAGAGAACCAAGGGCTGGCTGGGGCCGTGTTTAATGCCGTCTCACAGATTGGTAACTCCGTCGGACTAGCCGTTAGCGCTGTTATTGCTGGATCTGTTGCGGCACACTCGGACGGCAGTTTGTTGAAAGGCTACGAAGCGGCCTATTGGCTCATGTTCGCAGCCATGATCGTAGTCTGTTTTGTCAGTTTTGTGGGACTGCGGTCCGGCGGGAAGGTGGGCAGCAAGAAGGAGGAGTAGAATTTTCTGTAACCTATCATGACGATCATAAATCCTATAAGCCCTAACGCTTCAGAGCCCCCAAATTCCGGATCCCTTATCTCCAGCAAACTATAGGATGAAACAACTGTTGTAGTTCTGGCCTCTTACAGCAGGAACGAGGCGGTTTAATGCGCCTTTTTAGCGGTCACGTCATGATATTAGCCCGGTCCAGACGGGCAAGACTGTCTCTGGCCAGAAAATGCCGACAGAGATGCGTAGGAGATGCTTATGGAAGCGGGATTGCGCCGGCGATCCTTCATCTAGTGGTGGCCATTGCAGAGAATTACTGCAGAACCCTGACTGAGTATATTTCTGCTTATTGCTCTTTTTGCTTTCTTTGGGCACATCTCCGCCTCACGTCAGACATGCACTACCAAACCCATCCTACAATATCCAAGTGTAGCCAATTGGGTGATGTCTGGATCGCCGAAAGACGATAGCAAATCTTCGTTGAGTATACCGTCCAACAGACCGTAACGTCTCGTTCACTTCCCGGTGGTCTTTCCGATGAATTGCCAAGAAATATTATATTGGGAATGCTTATTATTAGACGTTCTTTGCTGCCTGGACTGCGAGTCGAGAACCCGCATTCAACCGGCATACAGACCCTCGATAATTATACCCCTTCATGCATGTGAGAACTCACACATCCTTGTAGGCCGGGACTTCGAGGGAATTTCCATACTTATTACATTCATGGAAATCGTTATAGTTTTCTTCTCGAAGTATGTGAACTTAAGTAGGTACACGGGTACTAGGTTTGGTTTCTGCATAAATATCAATATCCGGGGTCTCCGATCAGCCACGCAACGTATTGACCCTGTCCAGTTTCCAAAGGCATTTGGCCCCAAGACAAAGCTTGCAAATATCCACTAGGCTCTATTTTGGACGGCCCCCAATTCTGGCCTTTCTTTTCCATCCTGAAGGATGCCAGTAGTAGATTCCTACGGCTCCAGATCAGGCCAATGAAGTCAGCGGTTCCATGCTGGAGTGGCCAATCGATCAACATTGCTCTATGGACAATTAACTTCCGAAGGGACTCATCGGAATAGTGTCATATACTTTGGCTCAATCAGGATTCACCGGTAAATGTAACATGCCAGGACTGCGTTATAACTCCGAATCTGGTAAGAGGCGGTCTACGTTGGAGAATTGGTTGCACCTTTTGGATATAAAAGGGTACCACGATGCCCTTTTTCAGAATGCTAGTGTTACCAGGGCATCTCCCCAAATCTATTTGTCTTACTCTGTTGTGAGAAACGTCTTATTGTACTTAGATTACTATGTCTTCATACAAGGTTGTTATTGTCGGGGGTGGCCCGGTTGGGGCGTTGGCGGGCTTATATGCGGCTCAGCGAGGCTTTCAAGTGGAAATTTATGAGATGAGGGACGGTGCGTCTGCCTTACTTTTTGCGCCTCTGATGCATTTCCCAGTGACATGCTCTTCTAACGGATGGTTGTACATGTAGAGTACAGTCAAGTCCAGACAGCAACTTCCTTCTCTGCCAAGAGTATCAGTCTGACGCTGTCCGAACGAGGCATCAAGGCCTTACGGCATAGCCAATTCAGGGGCCTGGCAGAGAGGATTCTATCGACAACTGTTCCCGTCTATGGTCGAATGGTGCACAGCAAGTCCAAGACGCGACTAACTACCAGGCGAATTGCCTATGATGTTCATGGACAGGTATGTCAGAACCCTCTTGAGTTGACTTCTTTCCTTTCTCTGCTCCTTTTAGGCAACCATTCTGACAAATTCTCATCTTCATGTAGGCTCTTTATGCTATCAGCCGCTCTGAGATCAACCAAAACTTGCTTGAAGGATTGTCTGCCTTCCCAAATGTTCGCATATTCTATAAGCACAGACTCAATGGCTTGGACATGAAGCAGAAGTGTGCCACTTTCCAAAACATATCTCGCCCTCTGGAGCCCAGCCATGAGACCAAGTTTGACCTACTGATTGGTGCTGACGGTGCTCACTCTACAACCCGCTTCTTTTTGTCCCGCTATGCCAAAATCAACATTAACCAGAAGTGGGAGGATATCTTCTGGTGTGAGCTTACCATCCCTGCGGGGCATGCTCTTCCGATGGACTGTCTGCACATGTGGCCCCAGCGTGACTTTATGCTGTTTGCCTGTCCGGATAAGGTATGCACGCTCCACAAATCATTCCAACAACCAATGTGATACTGACCCTCCCTAGGAAGGAACATTGACTTGCAATCTGTTCGCTCCGGAAAAGGTCTTTCTGGAAATGAAGTTCTCTGGGAGGATTGCGGAGTTCTTCGAGAAGAACTTCCCTGGTATCACACCAGACCTCATCCCCGCCGACAACCTCCAGAAACAATTCAAGTCGAATCTACATCACCCCATGATCGACATCCGATGCTCACCGTATCACTACCAGGACTCATGTGTCCTCATTGGTGATGCCGCGCATGCCATGGTCCCCTTCTACGGTCAAGGCATGAACACCGGCTTCGAGGATGTCCGAATCCTGTTCGAGGACTTCCTCGATCAACGTAGGAGTTTCCCCTCCTGGAAGGACAACCTTTCCTTGAGTTATGCAATGCAACAAAAAGAGCTACCCGACACCCCGCAGGCGATTGTAGAAGACTACCTTGAGCAGTACACCAAGTATCGCCAGCCGGATGTCCACATTATAAATGAAATGGCGTTGCAAAACTACAAGGAACTACGACAAGGCGTGTTCAAAATGTCTTACCATATCCGCAAGCGGATTGAGGAGTTCCTGAGTCTTCATGCCCCGCAGCTTGGGTGGGCGACGCAGTACCGGCTGGTGGCGTTCGAGACAATGCGATATACCGATGTTTTGCGACAGGTCCGAAGACAGGGAATGATCTTGAGTGCTGTAGCGTGGAGCTGCCTGGTGCTCTTTTTCCTTTTGTGTCTTTTTTCGCTTCACCTGTAAGAAGCGAAGTATTGGTAATGATTCAAGGGTTTTGCATATAGTCTGTGGAATAAGTGGGTAAAAGCTTGGACATAGTGTAATTAAGTGTCAGTTATTGATTATTGTTTAATTGAAGTTTACACACTAAAGCGATGCGAACCCTAATGTGACTTCTGCTGTTCCTGAACATGAAATGTTTAGCATTTTCAGGAAAAGCTTTTCATACTCCTATCATATGTTACTTCAATTGGTTTGAATATTGAGTATACTATCACTATTGAGGGCGATGTTGTGTAGTTTCTCGCTGGGAATCAGACATGGTTCAACTTAAGGTTCGGTTTAAGGTATATAATCGAAACTTAAGCTTGGGACGGTTTTCATCCAAGATCGACTAACTAACCACCAATGCGGGGGTTGCCTTCATATAAGGTCTATCAATTCTACCTGTATATTAGCACTAGTACTACCACGATGCAATAATCTTGAGTTGTGCTCATGCATTAATAGGCGTCCCACCACCCTGCATCTCCATAGTCCGTACATACTACATACAGTAACTATGCGATGTGACCGGGACTGGAATAACATGATCTCCGATCTAACGGGGCCAAAAGGGGCAGCCAAGATCTGCTAGACTCAATAAAGCTAGTGGCGGAACACCTGAGGCGGTGATCCATTTTGGGCGAGGAAAGGGCAAAAAGTGGATCGGCGAAAGGCAAGTTGGAGTCGGGAGTTTGGTCTGCCGCCCCAGGGCCGCGTATTAGTCTAGCTGCTCTCTCTATTCATTCGGGCCAACTCGTCAACTCTTTCCCTCGCTTTCATTCAGAATTCCATTATTTCTCGTATCATTTTGCCATTCTTGCCACTTTCGATTCCTATTTTTGCTTTTGATCTTCGGTATCATATTCCCACCTCGGTGGCGCCCCTACAGACCGACACATACCTGGCCGACTTTCCTTGCGTCTGCCTGTACACCGGGACCCGCCTCATACCCAGTACGTGTTGGTCCATGGCAAGCCTCCTACTTGGCCTGATCACATCGTCCTGAGAGTGAGAGTTCACCCAAACTTCCCCCCCCCCCAAACGATGCGTCTTACAGGTGGTGTCGCTGCGGCTCTGGGCCTTTGCGGTGCTGCCTCCGCTTCTCTCCATCCTCATCGTTCCTACGAGACACATGATTACTTCGCTCTACACCTTGATGAATCCGCCTCGCCGGCCGACGTCGCTCAACGACTAGGTGCTCGCCACGAAGGCCCCGTCGGAGAATTACCTTCACATCATACCTTTTCGATACCCCGTGAGAACAGTGACGATGTCCATGCGCTGCTGGATCAATTGCGCGATCGTCGGAGGTTACGCCGCCGCTCCGGAGACGACGCCGCTGTCCTTCCCTCCTTGGTCGGGCGAGACGAAGGTCTAAGTGGGATTCTTTGGTCCGAAAAGCTGGCCCCCCAGATGAAACTTCATAAGAGAGTGCCGCCGACAGGATATACTGCCAGATCGCCTGTGAACACTCAGAGTGATCCTCAAGCGCTTGCGTCGCAAAAGCGCATTGCTTCGGAATTGGGCCTAGCGGATCCCATCTTCGGCGAACAATGGCATTTGTTCAATACCGTTCAACTGGGTCATGATCTTAACGTGACGGGCATCTGGCTGGAGGGTATTACCGGGCAGGGTGTTACGACAGCTATTGTCGATGATGGTTTGGACATGTACAGCAACGATCTTAGGCCGAACTATTTTGCGGCGGGGTCTTACGACTATAACGACAAAATACCGGAGCCGAGGCCGCGCTTGAGCGACGACCGCCACGGTACTAGATGTGCGGGTGAAATCGGTGCGGCGAAGAACGACGTGTGCGGGGTTGGTGTTGCGTATGATAGTCGCATTGCTGGTATTCGGATTCTTTCTGCACCCATTGACGATACTGATGAGGCTGCGGCTATCAACTATGCTTACCAGGAGAACGATATTTACTCGTGTTCCTGGGGTCCTTACGATGATGGCGCTACAATGGAGGCTCCGGGAACCCTGATCAAGCGGGCCATGGTCAATGGTATTCAAAATGGTCGGGGTGGAAAAGGCTCGGTTTTTGTGTTTGCGGCTGGTAACGGTGCCATTCATGATGACAACTGTAACTTTGACGGTTACACCAACAGTATCTACAGCATCACGGTGGGTGCCATTGATCGGGAGGGTAACCATCCTCCGTACTCGGAATCCTGCTCGGCGCAACTGGTGGTTGCCTACAGCAGCGGCGCGAGTGATGCAATTCATACCACGGACGTCGGCACAGACAAGTGCTCGAGTACTCATGGTGGAACTTCGGCGGCCGGCCCGCTCGCTGCGGGGACTGTGGCGCTGGCCCTCAGTGTTCGGCCGGAACTCACCTGGCGTGATGTCCAACATTTGATGATTGAGGCGGCAGTGCCGGTTCACGAAGACGATGGAAGCTGGCAAGACACTAAGAATGGAAAGAAGTTCAGCCATGACTGGGGATACGGCAAGGTAGATACCTGGACGCTGGTGCAACAGGCAAAGACCTGGGATCTGGTGAAGCCCCAAGCCTGGCTCCATTCCCCTTGGCAGCGGGTTGAGCATGAGATTCCACAGGGCGAGCAGGGCCTGGCCAGTTCGTATGAGGTGACGGAGGATATGTTGAAGGGTGCCAATCTGGAAAGGCTGGAGCATGTCACGGTCACCATGAATGTTAACCACACCCGCCGAGGCGATCTCAGCGTGGAGTTGCGGAGCCCTGACGGCAGGGTCAGTCACCTCAGTACGCCCCGGCGGCCGGATAATCAAGAGGTGGGCTATGTTGACTGGACTTTTATGAGCGTTGCTCATTGGTAAGTAACTCTTTTACTCGATTGTCGGTTTTCGGTTTTCATGCTAATATTCATCTAGGGGCGAGTCCGGAATTGGCAAATGGACTGTGATTGTCAAGGACACCAATGTCAACGAGCATAATGGACAGTTCATTGACTGGCGACTCAACTTGTGGGGCGAGGCGATTGACGCAGCCGAGCAGCCTCTTCACCCCATGCCTACTGAACATGATGACGACCACAGCTACGAGGAAGGAAACGTGGCTACCACGAGCATTGGCGCCGTCCCCACGAAAACCGAGCTGCCTGACAAGCCCACTGGTGGCGTTGATCGCCCGGTGAACGTTAAGCCAACAACATCCGCGATGCCGACAGGTAGTCTGATGACGGATCCCATCGATGATGAAGAACTCGAGAAGACCCCTACGGCAGAGGCAAGCTCAACAGCAAGCCCTTCTCCGAGCTCTGCGTCAGATAGTTTCCTGCCTTCCTTCTTTCCCACGTTTGGTGCCTCCAAGCGAACGCAAGCCTGGATTTATGCCGCGATCGGCTCCATCATTGTCTTCTGCATTGGTCTGGGCGTTTACTTCCATGTGCAACGCCGTAAACGCCTTCGCAACGACAGTCGGGATGACTATGACTTCGAGATGATCGAAGACGAGGATGAGCTGCAGGCAATGAACGGACGGGCGGACCGTTCACGTCGCCGAGGTGGCGAGCTGTACAATGCTTTTGCGGGCGAGAGCGACGAGGAACCGTTGTTCAGTGATGAGGATGGTGAACCATATCGGGATCGGGGGATTAGCGGCGAACAAGAACGGGAGGGGGATGGAGAGCATTCTCGGAGATGAAGGGCAAGTAGATGAGGGTTGATCTTATTTCGGACAGTGTTTCTAACTCGTTGGATGACCTGCGTTGAACGATATTACTGCTGTGTATGCTGCATAGAGAAAGCGTGTATATACCATGTATGTTTGCACTATCTTAAATCATTCAGCCATTGATTTATCTATTTTTTCATCTGCCGTAGTATCTAGTGGTGGTGATCTCCGGAGTAGAACCAAAGGAACACTAAATTAAGGGTCTTGGCGATGACGCTTCCCGTCGCTGCTTTTGACTTCCTCCGCATCTCTTGTCTCTCCTGCTGTTGACCGCCCGCCAACCAACCTCCATCTCCTCACTCCTCCCACCTTATCCTAGTGTCCTGCTTCTAGAACCCTCAGATTAATCTAAAAACCGGCTTTTCCTAGCTCCACGTACTGTACCTTGCACTGATCCCCATATCCACCCACTCCAACGCTACCGATCTAGCCTTCTCTGCCGGCTCCAGGCGGCAGGCAACCCAACCAACCCCTCGATGGATCAGCACGACGACTTCGACAGCGTCTCGTGGAGGCATGACCCGGACAGTGATCTCTCGCGACCTACGACTTCCGGCACAGATACAGAGGAACAGGAACCATACACTCACGATGTCAATGGCAAACGGAGGATGAGCAACGCTGAAGAGAGCCCCCAGGCTGGGCCACTGGCGGATGCCGTCGACCTGGCGGGTATTGGCGACGGTGTGCTAGAGTGCCGGGTAGATTCGCCGTTGAAAGAGAATGATGGGACAAAAGACGCTTATATTTCATATCTGGTTACTACTACGGTGGGTTGTCTCTGCCTTCAGTGATCTCGAATGGAGACGAGTATGTGGTTGCAGTGTTCGCTGACCAGATCTGTAGACCGATTTCAAGTCCTTTCAGAAACCCGCGTTCACCGTGCGACGCAGATTCACCGATTTCTATTTCCTATACAAGACGCTTTATCGCGAATACCCTGCCTGTGCCGTCCCGCCGCTGCCGGATAAGCATAAGATGGAGTATGTCCGCGGCGATCGGTTCGGACCCGAGTTCACCACCCGACGGGCATGGTCTCTACATCGCTTCTTGAAACGACTTACGCTGCATCCCGTGCTTCGGCGCGCGCCGTTGCTGGCCATCTTCTTGGAATCTCCCGACTGGAATGCACACATGCGGTTGCGATCCACGCGCAACTCGACCAGCACCTCGGACGGCAGCGGGGTTCCTGGAATCTTTGACAACTTTACCGACACCTTTGTCAACGCTTTCACTAAGGTGCATAAGCCGGATAAGCGGTTTATTGAAGTGCGGGAGAAGGCGGATAAACTGGATGAGGACCTCAATCATGTGGAGAAGATTGTAGCCCGGGTGGCTCGGCGAGAATCGGATCTCGAGGCAGACTATAATGACCTGGCTACGCAGTTCCGCAAACTAGTGCCCCTGGAACCGGAGGTGGAGGTCCCCTTACAAGTCTTTGCAGCCTCGGTAGAGGAGACGGGGCGCGGGCTCAAGACGCTCAAGGATCACACCGATCAGAACTATCTGGGGTCGCTGCGGGATATGGAGGCGTACATTGTCTCGCTTAAAGCCCTCCTCAAGACGCGCGAGCAGAAACAGCTCGACTTCGAAGCGCTGGTCGACTATCGAAACAAGGCGGTGGCGGAGCGGGACTCCCTCGCCTCTAACCCCTCTTCCTACTATGCCTCCAACCCGCTGACCTCTTCCCCGGCCTCGTTCATCCGGTCTAAGATGGAGGACATGCGGGGTGTCGATCACGAGCAATCGCGACGCGAGCGGGTGCGGAAGTTGGAGCTCCGCATCGACGAGCTCACGCGCGAGGTTGAGTCGGCCAAGACAACGTCGGAGATGTTCGACGAGGAAGTCGTGCGGGAAGTGGCAGACTTTGAGCGCATCAAGGCCGTAGAGTTTCGGGATACGCTTGGGTCATTGGCCGAGAAGCAGATCGAATTCTACCAGGGAGTACTGAATACCTGGGAACGATTCGTGGCTGAGATGGAGGGAGATTTGGAAGAAGAGCATGACCCCGGCATGGAGGAGAGGTGATAACTTTTACTACTACTACAACCACCATTGCTACATTTAGGTACTACTGATTATGACACCGTGATATCGCACTAGCCATGTTCTTTTTGTTCGCTTCATGAGGGTTTTGATTGTCTTATTACCATTACGGAAGGAGACTGTTGCTTCATGAATGAAATAATCATCACGACGTTGCACTTTTCACTCTGTCCTTCTTTCCTCCTTTTACTCGTCTTAGAAACCCTACCATCTATCCATCATCCTCATCCCCACAATCACCATGAAACCCAATCAATTCCCCACCAGCCTCTCCCTAACCCTCTGACTCTCCGCCCACTCCAAATCAAGGGGACTCGGATCCCTCTGCGCATTAGGGTCCACCACAGCCGGATCCAGCGCGCGAGTCGTATGTCTTCGCACGATATTCTACAACAGGGATATACCCCTGATATCAGATACACCCTTGCGCAAGCACACAACTTCCCGAACAAACACATAGTATATGAAAATCATGCAATGAAATCAGGTATGGTACTAACCTCCCTGTACACCTGATTCGGCGTCTTGCTTCTATTCTTGTCCTTGCGGGTGTCATCACCATCATCCCCGGACATTAAATGGAGGTAGACTTCATGGTCGTAGTCGATCCTTTGGGATGATGGGTTGGCGAAGTTGGCGGATAGATGGGGTCTTTCTTCTTGTGTTTGGGATTGGGATTGGGATTTGGATTTAGGGGTTTTGGTAGTAGTGGTGTTTGGTGAGGACATCTTTCCTTCTTTCCTGTCTCGGTATGTATAGTATGGTAGTAGGGTTGTTATGTGATTGAAATGATAGATATTAAAGTTGAAGAAAAAAAAAATTCAATTGAGTTGTAGGGCTGTGTCTGGTACTAATATACTTTAAAGTTCTTCAGGGTTTTACTAGTTATCTTTTTCTGTTTTTGGCTTGAGGGGGGTGTGTTTCGCCTTTCTGCAGTAGTGGAATTGGAATGGGTGCATTGTGGCGGAGTGAATGCATGGTGGCAGTGGCAGTGAGAGTGAGTGAGATTTGAAGTCAGGGGGGAAATAGATGGCATGTTGCATTTTGTGGAAATTTGATGGTATGCTGAGATGTGTATTTCTTGGGTTGATTATTATGCGGGAGGAAAGTTAGTATTTGGGGGCGAGAATGAGTAGTTGCTTGGGGGTTGAAATATGACTTACACTTGTTGATGGTAAGTTAGTTGATGGATGCGGAATGATGTTTGCTCTGTTTGCTTTAGTATCTGGTGATGGCTTCACTTTCCCTTCCACTTCCGGCTTCTCGCTCTCTCTTCCCCGCTGTTCACTGCCCCATCTCCCATCATGCGTCCTCTTTCTCGGACGGCTCTCCGTCCCTACGTTTGCCCGTCTTGTCAATTGGGCCGTCTTCCTGCCCGCAGGAGATATGCTTCCCACTCGCCCTCCAACGCTGCGGCACCCGAGATCTACGATGTCGTCTGCGTCGGCGGTGGTCCTGCCGGTCTAGGCCTGTTGGCTGCACTCCGTATGCTGCTCCAATGCGCTGTATACCTTCAATTGGTGTCTCTGACTGACTTCTCTAGGGGCTAATCCCACCACCTCAAAGCTGAAAGTCGCCCTGGTCGAAACCCAAGACCTGAACAAAGCCCGCTCGTGGTCCCTCGATGCGCAGAACTACTCCAACCGCGTCAGCAGCCTGACTCCCTCCTCCGTCTCGTTCCTGAAGAAGATCGGCGCCTGGGATCACCTTGACGCATCCCGCGCTCAGCCCTACCAGGAGATGCAAGTTTGGGATGGCGAAACCGGCTCGCGCATCTCCTTCGACTGGTCCATGGAGACCTCTCCGTTCGAAGACCTCCGCACCGTCGCGACCATGACCGAGAACTCCAACCTCGTTCGCGCCCTCCTCTCCCGCATCGCAGCCTCCGGAGATGACAACCTCTCCCTCTTCTCCAACAGCACCGTCTCCTCCATCACCAATGGCACCGATACCCCCGACGGCCCCGACCTCTCCGCCTGGCCCGTCCTCTCCATCACACCCACCAACACCACCACCACCCAACCGCCCACCCGCATTGCCGCGCGCCTCCTCGTCGGCGCAGACGGCATCAACAGTCCTGTCCGCCGCTTCGCCGACATCGCCACAGACGGATGGGACTACAACCGGCACGGCATCGTCGCGAGCCTCTCCCTCGCCGACCTAGATCCCGCTCCGTTCCCTCTCGGAATGAGAACCGCCTACCAGCGCTTCCTCCCCTCCCTAGGCGGACCCATCGCCCTACTCCCCCTCCCCAACAACAACGCAACCCTCGTCTGGTCCACGACCATCGAAAACGCCGCCTACCTCAAATCCCTCTCCCCGAAGGCCTTCATCTCCATGGTCAACGCCGCCTTCCGCCTCTCCATGACCGACCTCCAGTACATGCTGCGCATGGAACGCCCCTCCTCTACTACAACCGAGAACCCCT
Organism: Aspergillus neoniger CBS 115656; assembly: GCF_003184625.1. Taxonomy (NCBI): domain Eukaryota; kingdom Fungi; phylum Ascomycota; class Eurotiomycetes; order Eurotiales; family Aspergillaceae; genus Aspergillus; species Aspergillus neoniger. The sequence goes on from NW_020291130.1 coordinate 1,030,610, forward strand.
ACGAAGACGAACTCACCTGGCGCCTCCAACACACTCCGCAGCCCTCCCACCTCCCACCCATGGTCACAGGCGTCCAGGAAGGCAGCGTGGCTTCCTTCCCCCTCCGCTTCCGCCACGCCTCCACCTACGTCTCTCCCCGCGTGGCTCTCGTCGGCGATGCCGCGCACGTCATCCATCCGCTCGCCGGTCAGGGCTTGAACCTGGGTCTGGGCGACGTGGCGTCCCTGGCGCAGACGATCGAGTACGCTGTGCACCATGGTATGGACGTGGGTGATTTGCTCACTCTTGAGCGGTATGCGTGGGATCGGTATGGCACGAATGCGAAGATCGGCGGTGCTTGTGATGTCCTGCATAAATTGTATAATGTTCCGGGTAATGGACCTGTGGCGTGGGCGCGCAGTCTGGGATTGGATGTGATTGATCGGGTGCCGTTTGTTAAGGGGTTGTTGATGAAAGGGGCTGAGGGGTCGTAAATCAACCTATGTGTTTATTATGAGGTAGGAAGTGGTATGTATATTATTATTTTTCTTTAGCAGTACTTTAGTCGATTTAACTAAGTGTATGATATGACTACTACATGTGTGCAGTATATCAATCTCATGCTCTATAAGTACTAACTACTACATTCCAATGACAATAAAATGACCAAGGATGAATATACCATTATACCAAACCAATGTACTGTAAAGAACCAATCTCGCTCCAATTCGACTGCTATCTATCTATACCACACCAAGACAAGACAAAAGCACCAAATGAAAAGCGAGAGATAAAATGAAAATAAACCCCCGGGTATTGTATTTTAAAAACATCTTCGTTAATTTTTTCTTTTCCTTCCCACCCTTATACTTTTTGTAACTGGAAGTTGAACGCTCTTAGCAAAAACAAGTTAAACCCATCTAAGCCCTGTATGTATAAGGTTCCCCATCTCTATGCATCAACCTTCATCTCACCCAACTGCTCTGCAACACCCTCGACACTCTCTCCCCGCTTCTTAGCCACCCGGGCCTTGACCTCCGCCGGCAGAGCAGTCAGATCGACCAGAACACCTTCCTTCTCGGGGTGTCCGTCCTCCAGACCCATTTCCTTGACGCGGACCTTGCCGGCCGCGAGCTCGTCCTCGCCCAGGATGACGGCGAAGGGGACGCCGGCTTGTTCGGCGGCCTTGAATTGTTGGGGGAGCTTGGGCTTGACCTTGTAGGAGAATTCGGCCTGTAGATTATTATTAGTATATACGATCAGGAAGGGAGGGAGGGGGTATGTGGGGGGAGCTTACCTTGACGCCAGAGTTCCAGAGAGTCTGGCACACGCTCATCCGCTCCTTCAGCATACCAGTAAAGCCCTTGCCACCAAAGGCCATGACGTAGGCATCGACCTCGCTGCTGCGGAGGGCCTCAGCGCTCTTCTCACGCTCGAGACGGGCCTTGGTGATGGAGAAGATACGGTCCACACCGAAGGACACACCCACGCAGGGAATCTGCGCCTTGGGCAGAAACATGCCCACCAGGTTGTCGTAGCGACCTCCTGCGGCGACACTGCCGACACCCAGGGTCGGGTCGTTGGAGCGGTCGTCGTCTTCCGAGTTGCCGCCCTTGGACTTGCTCTTCTTGCCGGACTTCTGCACGGCCTGGGCCTCCGGAGCGGAAGACGCCACGGCGGGGGCGGAGCCCTCGGTGACGACCTCGTAGATCACACCGGTGTAGTAATCGAGACCACGAGCCAGACTCATGTCGAAGGAGATCTTGTCCAGCACACCGAATGCCTCAAGGTAGTCCATGAGCAGACCTATATCTTCGAGACCGGCCTTGGCGGACTCGTTGGCAGTCAAACCCTCGTCCTTGAGGAGGTTATCAAGGAGCTCGCGGCCACCCTTGTGCATCACGTATGTCTCGATCTTATCGGCCACGGCAGCGTCCAGACCCTTCTCCTCGACCATTTCCTTGCGCACATCCGCCCAGGGCATCTTGTCCAGCTTGTCGACGGCACTGGAGATCGGACGGATCTTCTCCTCGGGCACGCCGCAGACCTGGAAGACACCGTCGAGGATCTTCCGGTGGTTGATCTTGATGTTATAACGACCGTTCCAGCCCAGCTCCTCGAAGACTTCGGTGACGATGCGCAGGATCTCGGCATCGGGGACCATGGGGTCGAAGGTACCGGCGATATCGAAATCGCACTGGTAGAACTCGCGCATGCGACCCTTGCTCACGGCGGGCTGATCGCGACGGTACACCTTGGCAATGTGGTAGCGCTTCATGCTGCGGACGTCGGGGTTCATGGCCAGCCAACGGGCGAAGGGGACGGTGAGATCGTAGCGGAGGGAGCAGATTTCTCCACCCTGATCCTGGAGGTCGTAGATGAGTTTGGAGTCCTCGCCATACTTACCGGCGAGAATCTCGCGCAGCTCGAAGACGGGGGTGTCGAGGGCAGTACCGCCATGGCGCTTGAAGACGTCGGCGATGGTGGAGAAGATGCGGTCGCGGAGGAGGGCGTCGGAGCCGGACCAGTCTTTGGTACCCTTGGGGGTCTTGAGGTTGAAGGAGAGCTTGGATTCCTTTTCTTTCGGCATGGTGGAGAGCGAGCGAGAGGGATGGGGGAGGGGAATGGAGGGGGAAGAGGAGGGAAAAGTCGAGTGGGAGAGGGAGATGTGGTAGTGGCGGTGGTGGGGGATGGTGGGGGCTTCGATCGCCTGCCGGATGTTTGGCCGCTCTCTGGTTTGGTGCTGCTGAAGGCTACTACCGCTCCTGTTGGTGCTGGTGCTGGTGCTGCGTCTGCAACTGCTCGCTGGGGCCCGGGGATACTCCGTCAGGGCTCGTCGGGCGGAGCGGAGAATGCGTGGTTGGAGTGAGGGGTGCATTCAAGGAATTGAGGTCGGACTTTCCCGCGCGAACCGGCGTTATAGACGGGCAGCCTTGAATTCAGGAGCAAAAGATGTTTTGGAGGTAAAGTCGAAGTCGGCGAATCGGTGGTTGAGATTTGTGAGTCAAACAGTGCATATGTGGGATAGATCATATATTATTATAAAGGTGACTATTCCTATCAAATTGACACTTTGGCCGAGTGGTTTAAGGCGCAGGCCTGCTACTACCTTATCGTACTAGCTGTTTAGCCTGTGGGTTCGCCCGCCTGGGTTCGAGTCCCAGAGGTGTCGCATAAATCTTTTTTAGTATTTTTGGTCTACCAGCATGATGACCCCGGAATATATGCATTTCTTACAGCCCCTTTTTTTTTGGGTTCATAGAGTTGGTTCCTTGCTATGCCATGATAAATTACCAGCCATCTCGGCCAGCGCTGCGAATTGTTTTTCCGCCCCTTAACGATGTAGCAGGGATCATAACAAGTCACATCGTAGCTGGAATGCTGGCTAGATCTACACATTCCTGGTCCACATCAAGAACCTCGTGGCTAGGAATGATGCCAGATCGAGGCTGCAAGCGGCAAGAGGTTTACCGATGCCCTCAGGCTTATAACAACGCCCAAGTTCGGTGGGAGATATTAGAAGAGGTGTCATCTCGTGCACGGTCCGTTATCACAGATTGACGCTTATCCAGAAACAAGCTGGCTGAGTCGTGGAGTTCTCCTGCCAAGGAAGTATTAATAGTTACAAGTATAACAGGAGATACTTCGCAGTAGACTAGTAATCCTCACTGAAGGGACACTTTAGAGCAATGTCCGTCGGGCTCAATAGATCACTGAATGGGGCATGCGACAAGTTTCCAGTCTTACACAGTCATACAACGTAGTAGTACGGGGTAACGAACTCCCTGCGAGTAAAGCATAGTATGAACACTGCCCTGGTTGGTAGTTGTCATTGGAGTGCCTTCTCACTCAGATTCGGATTCGGTCCCATTCCGCCATCCGACCGAGGGCGAAGAGCCAAGTTGAACCCGAGTACAAAGCCGCAGTCACCACTGCTACTTAGTACTACTTAGTACTACTTTGTACTACAGCCCAACCTGTCCCACTCCCATGCCCCAGCCCCCCAAACTGGTTTTCTAACTCGCCATTCCAGCCAGAATCCCTGACCAGCCGTTATGGTCCTACCTATTCCAAGATCTGCCCCCGTGGTAGATTCAAGCACATGGATAGTATCAACCCACATGGACAGGGGCGCTTATTGGCGGGGGAAACGGTGGCTTGATGTGAGGCAGACCGGCACATGGGGTGATGTTACACTTTGTAATTTGCACACCTGATGTCTGTAAGTAAGTATTGTGTTTTTTTCCGGTTTGACCAGGCACACTGAGTGCACTGCACACCTCCATCCCAGTAGCAGTAGCAAAAACCTACTCTTACTTCGGACTAGACTCCGGAGTAGACCGAGCGCGGTGGAAGGTTCCATTTAGACGCCCGCAGCTTTTAGTGCAGGCCCTAGTGCCTCCATGTCCACCCAATGACGTTATGGCCTGTTCTCAAGGATCTTCCCCAAAGGCCATTGATTTGTCGCAGGCTTGAAACCCAGATCCATGGTGCTTATCAATTGGCAGTTTAATAAGCTAAACCCGGGCTATGATGTTACCTAGTTAGTAGTAGTTATCTGGCGCTTTCATCGGGCTGAACGGACGCAGAGCGGATGCTATCGGTTACGCCGTAAATCCGGTTGGTCTTCTAACTTTCGCAGTATTCATGGTTGGTTGAAATTGCAAGGGCAAGGCTGCGTTATGTTTTTATGCACGCGTATAATTTATGGTTTCACTGCCGAACTCGATCCGATTTAACTTTACCACGGATGCAAGTGGCAGCTGTTATTCCTTGACAGAATCGGAAACCGACACGAGTGTCACTGGAACGGAATGGAAAACCAAACCCTGCTTCACCTTATGGGTGTGTTTGTGTGTACTGTGTAAGGCACAATTACATCCGCTCCGTACAACGCCTTCGGTCTGTATGACGCTAGTATCTCAAATGCTGGGGTGGATGGGGTATGTGGGGCGGATTAAATTATGCGATTGGTCACAGGGCACCCTTCTGATCCTTGAGTTTCCACGTGGTTCTTGATACGGTATGTATGACATCGTACCTATCCATGTTCGCTTTGTGTACACTAACATCGTAACCGCTTACTAGGTGGTACTGATCTTATCTAATAATGGTATGGCCCCGACCGTACCCCAGAAAGAGGGGGAAAGAAAGGTACAACGTTAAAGAACGCAGATGACGATTGCATGGTACTACAACTGGAAATGGCAAAGTTAATATAGAATAAGAACTGGATCGGAATGCTCGAGGGGTCTCCTGACCCCCATCGCAAGTGCCCCTGGTACCTCCCCGCCCCCTTGGGAAAAGCAAATACCCCGGACAACAAAGGTGCTGCGATAACTTGCCAACATGAAGCCACCGCCAAGAACGCCGCCAGGCCGGACTGGTTGCTAAAATCACGCAGGTTATCCCGCGTCCATGACCGCTCGATAGATAGACTGCTGAGATAGCTGTGAGTGCTGGTCGATTCCAGCATCTCCTCCCTCTATCTATCTATCACCAACACGAGTCACGGCTATTGCTAACGCAGGGTATTCTGCTCAGTTGGGTTTCCATGCCTGCAGTGGAAGCATAGCCACCCCACGCATCTCAACGCAACCTATGTGCGTTTCAGGTAGTACCGGCCGCAGAAGGCTCGTGGAAAGGCTAAGCCATGCCAATGGGCTGGCAACAAATCAGAGCGATGGTTTTCGACATCGACGCAACCGCACCTCACGACTCGTACCTTCCATATTACCCGATGACCACTTGTTCTGCGCAAGCTTTCTCTGTCTGTCTTCCACATCAATCCTCTGCACGGCTTATCTTCTCTTGTGTTCGTCACACAGACTTAATTAGGAGGAGACAAGAATAGACGAATTCTTAGCATGCCAAATTTAAATCTGTAGGTCGATTGTCCTTCGGATTTAAAGAGTAACTGGCGGAGTTTACGGCGGAGGGGAGAACCACCGGGTATATTTCAGGGCCAGTGGATCTGGCCTCAAATGTCACCCCCTCCTCTTCTGGTGTTAGTATTGCATTGCGCGCGGTGTAGAAGGGTATGTTTGTGGAGGAACTTTAATATATGGAAACTGTGACGTAGTGTAAAGAGCTGAGCCAGCTATGGGGGGGCCACTTGAACTCGCTAGGATCAAGATGAGAGAAAGGAGTAAAGATTCTAAGTCATAGTGAGGGGGAAACACAGAATGGGGCTGGTTCATCGGATGTCTCTTTTGGGAAGATGCGTGGGAGGAGTTAAAATCATGAAAACCGCTGTAAAATACTGGTGAGTGTTTTTTGGGTAAAGAAACCTATGACTGAGGTTTACCGGAGTTGGTGTGAGATCGAGAAGACGGCCGGGTGTTTCTTCTTGCAGTCACCACACAATTGCGGGGGAAAGAAAGCCAAACATCTAGACTCGGATGACTATGGGAATATGCTCCCGTCCAAACGATGGTTCAAAGTCTCTCCCTCTCCCCCAATCTGTGACAGTAGCACCCGTCAAAGCCATCTTTCCCCTCCTCGAAACGTTCATCTCCAAAAGTCAAATCGGGTTTGCCCCCCCCCCAACCGCTCGGGCCCGCGCACCCGCCCGTCATTACGAGAGAACCCCCATGTAATATTACCCAGGCAGATGTGAAAGGCTGTATTTAGTATCCACTGCAAAGTCTCTGGTGTATCGAACAGTGTACTGTGTATGGCTCGAGGTTCCTGACTTGGGGAATAATCCGGCTACCAACAACGTCGTTCCCCTACTCCCGCCTCTCCTCTCTCTCTCTCTCCCTCTACCTCTGTCTCTCACTGATTCGATCTCTTTCTTCTCTTGTTCACCTTCTTCCTCTCCTTGTCTGACCTTGCATTCTGCCTGCTCGTCTTCTTACACATCCCTTCGACCCCCGTTGCTTTCAATTCGCCTGTGCCTTTCTCCCTCCGACCGCAGCGTTCTCCACCTTCGATTTCCGCCGCCCGTTCACGTTCCGCCCCATTCCTGGTTCACTCATCCACCACATCTTTCCCCCCTCAAGCCCTTTCTCAAACGCTCGTCGGATCCGCGGATTTAGGAAACCCTATGCCGAGCATCTAGACTCTCTTCTTTTAATTCTTTGTCGCTGCCACTCCGTTGTGTCAAAAACCCCATCATATCGCCGACCGTTGCTCTTACAAACCCTCCTATCTCTACTCGACTTCGCTTACTGGTTCCTGCCGTCGCATACCGGCTGGCTCGCCTGCGCGCCGATATAACGCTTCACATTCACTCTCCTTCGGTTCCGGTGTCGGCTACTGTGTCCCGCGAAAGCTACCAGATGAAGTTGTATACTAAGGTCTTTGAGACTTTGCGATAAACATGGGGTCTTTTCTGAGGAGTTTCCGGAGAGATGTGGTAAGTTCCTTCAATCTGCTGACTTGGCCGCGCTTCTTTTGCCTCTGAGCATGCTCTGGCCTCCTACATCTTTGGGGCATACCAACCTGCCTGGTTAAGTTGGCGATCCTTGGGAAAATCGTGAAAGGACATGCGGCATGCCCATTAGATCGCTGGAGAGCCAACCTGTCGCGTCTCCATTACCGTTCGCCACAACTACCACAATGCTGACTGCATCGTTTTCAGGGATCTTCCACTCCTTCGGTCGGGGCGACTCCCGCGAAGAAAGAACCCCTGGCGCTTCCGATGACCCCGCTGGAGAAGATGCTGCAGGAAATGGGTTCGGATTCGGTTCGACAAGACGGTAGCGACAAGTTTTTCGGCATGGAGAACGTGAGTTGGCCCTTCCTGCAATCTATACCCCGGTTTGGCGGAGTTGCTAACAGTGGCTTGTGCTGTCCAGTACGGAAATACTTGGTGAGTGGCCAATTGATACCAACCATTCAGTAGAGGGGAGGAACCCCGTCCCAGAGTCATGTCACTAATCCCCCGTTTGCGCAGCTACTGTAACTCAATCTTGCAGTGTCTCTATTATTCAGTACCCTTTCGCGAAGCCGTGCTCAACTATCCGACACGAACGCCAATAGAAACCTTGGAGGCTGCTTTGGCGAAGAACCTTCGCTATCAGAACTTCGCCGCAAACCAGGAAGCTGAGGCACAAGCAGAGAAACAAAGACTCGCCAACGCTCAGCGACCCGGCGCACCTCCCGCTCAGCCACCGAAACCCGAAGATAAGGATTCATCTGAGTACAAAAAGAAAATCGCCCTGCAGTCACTGCCGTTGTTAGAAACGAAAAACAACGCAGGCAGCTATGGAATGTCGGAATCGCTCTTCACGTCGCTCAAAGATATCTTCGAATCCGTCGTTGCGAGCCAGTCCAGGATAGGTATCGTACGACCACAGCATTTCCTCGACGTTCTTCGCCGTGAGAACGAAATGTTTCGGTCGGCGATGCATCAAGATGCTCACGAATTCCTGAACCTTGTGCTTAACGAAGTAGTCGCCAATGTAGAAGCAGAAGCCATGAAGCAACCTATACCGAGCTTACCGCCAGCCGACACCACCGACTCCTCCCGGCAGTCGATCAGTTCGGGGTCTAAAACTCCCAACACAACACGATGGGTGCACGAGCTGTTCGAGGGAACCTTGACGTCAGAGACACAGTGCTTGACCTGCGAGAATGTTTCCCAGCGCGATGAGATTTTCCTAGATTTGTCGGTAGATCTGGAGCAGCACTCGTCGGTCACTTCATGCCTGAGGAAATTCTCAGCAGAAGAGATGCTCTGCGAGCGAAACAAGTTTCACTGCGATAACTGCGGTGGGCTCCAGGAGGCTGAGAAAAGGATGAAAATCAAGCGCCTCCCGCGAATTCTGGCTCTGCACCTCAAGCGATTTAAATATACCGAGGATCTCCAGCGACTGCAGAAGCTCTTTCATCGGGTCGTGTACCCTTACCATCTTCGTCTTTTTAACACAACAGACGATGCGGAGGATCCTGATCGCCTATACGAGTTATACGCCGTGGTGGTCCACATTGGGGGCGGTCCTTACCACGGGCATTATGTGTCCATTATCAAGACGCAGGATCGCGGATGGCTGCTCTTTGATGACGAAATGGTGGAGCCTGTTGACAAGAACTACGTGCGCAACTTCTTTGGTGATAAGCCTGGCTTAGCATGTGCCTACGTCCTATTCTACCAGGAGACTACATTGGAGGCTGTTTTGAAGGAGCAAGAGATGGAGAACATGAATGCCAGTGCGGCTGACGCGAATGAAGCTGCTGTGAAACCGAACGGCTTCCCCCACCCCTCGGGATTGGCACATGTTCATAGTGCCTCGCAGATCCCTGTGCCAGACGAGCCCCAACGACACACGGGCCTCCGACGAGCCCCCACCGCACCTCAGCTACCCACACATACCGAATATACTGGTCCAGACATTGAGCCGTCAAGTCCCGCGGTAGCAACTCCACCTCCGGTTCCGCCAATACCTGAAACTGTCAATCGGCCTTTGAGCCCTAAGAAGAGTGACATCCAATCCAAGAAGGAGCGGGCTAAAGAAGAAAAGGAGCGCAAAGCAGCTGAAAAGGAGTTGGAGAAGCAGCGCCGGAAAGAACAAGAAGCGAGGGTTAAGGAAAATCAGCGACGCGAGGAAGCTGAACTAAAGGCTGCCCTGGAGGCCAGCAAAGCGTCGAAAGCAGATGAGGATCGACGCAATCCTACGGAGAACGGGAAGGACGGCGATCCGAAGAAAACCAGCAATGGTCTTAGCCGGTTGAAACGGGGCAGCAAGAGTTTCAGTCAGCGCTTGGGCAAAGACAAAGAAAGCCGTGCTTCGTCGTCTTCTGGCCTACCATCAGTTCCTAGTGCCGAGCCTTTGACACCACGCCAGCCGCCATTGGAGCCCGTCCAGCCGCTCTCACCGCGGAAGACCTCCCCACCGAAGGAGTCGCACATCGTTCATAAGCCACTGGGCCAAGACGACGAGCCAGACGCTCTCAAGAGCCCCAAGGGCGACCGGGCAGGGCATGGGAAATGGCGGAGTTTCAGCATCCGGAAGAAGTCGTTCAGCATCCTTTCATAAGGCCCGTCATTCGCCGATTGCACCAAGCATGCATCTTTGTTCGTTCTTTGCACATAACAAACGTGGACTTTTCGTACATACTTTCTTGATGTATCATCACACTTCTCTTCACTACCGGCTCCTTCATATGGCGATATTGCTCAGGGTGCGGGCATGTTGCCAGTGGATGCAAGGTTTGAAATGGGTCCGGTCCCTGTCTTACTTTTTTACTCACTATTTGGCTCTTGCCTGCATTGTGATGTCTTCGAACTTTGCTTCTGCATGTTGTTTTAGCCAACCATTGCTTCACTTGTTATTGCTATATATCTTCTTTGACTGCTATTTGATCATGTGATACCCGTGCCTGGGTCACACAGCTGGGCAAGTGAGGCGTTCGGCGAATGATGTTTTTTTTCCCGGATTTTGGATTTTACAAGTTATCACACGTTGTCGATTTTACTACCATTCAAAAATGGGTTACGGAGAAATGGGGTTCGCAATGGGTTCAAGGAATGCGAAGGGCATTTTCCATCGATGCCAGGAGCGAAAGAGGGAGCGCGATTCTTTGTGTAGGAAGAGAGTGAAGTTGAGATCTGGACTTGTCACATCTTGTCTGGTCATGTTGAGCATTTCATCCTTCGGGCTCGTGGGATAGACCATATGTATCAACATTGCGTGGTATATAGACCGATGCGAGTACACGCATTAGATAGTAACAAGACTATCAACATTGAAACAGAAGTGTTCATTATCATATCAGCCAATACCCACCTCGGATTCGAGCACAGAGTAGACATATACATGCGTCTCACTCTTAGCATTAGGATCATTACAGCATGTGCACATCTCCATACGATTACAGTAGGACAGCACTCATCCCTGTTCTGTTCAATCCAATTTCAATCATACAGTAAACATAACAAGAAGAAAGAAGAAGGCAAAGGTTGGAATACAGACACATCCTCTTTAAACCCCCCAAAACCAGAGCAAGAATCCCAGCAGCAGTAGTAGTAATCATATATGTATGCATTTATATCACAACTCCCCAATCCTCATTCATATTATCCCCAGTTCAGCTTTCAATCCCACTCTAACCCAGAATAAGCTCGTACACGATGATTATCGTATTGATCACAATAAGCGGTACTAAAAACAATTCCCCGCAGTCCGTTAGCTTGTGTCTCTCTTCTTTCCATTGTTTCCCACACATCGCATAACTAGTAGGTATGCAATAAGCGAAAGTGGGGTTCGTTGAACATACTTCGCATAACAGTCCTCACACTCGCAATCAGATTAATGGTCTTCGCTTTGACGCTGGTGGTATCGTAGGTTGCGCCGAAGGCTGGGTCGTTTTGTGTGCGGCCCCATCCGACTGTTTTTCATCATTCCATGAGTTATTCATTCATTCATTCATTCAATTTTGTGGCAGGTGAGTGGGGGATGGCGTACTTCTGGCTAGGAAGCGGTCTTCGGAGAGGACAGCGAGGGAGTTGATGAGGAGGATGATGACTGTGATTATGCGATTGGGTTAGTTGCTTGTTGTGTTGTCTCCTGTGGGACAAATTCGGGGTGGTAGGGGGGTGGTTAGGATGTGCGCACCGTAGACGAGCTTCCCAAGACCGAAGAAGAACATCTTGGGCGGTAGGGGGAGGGAAGAGGACGTCTAGATTGAAGTGGTTCTCGAATGATGATGGTGAAACGGAGATACTGGATGGAGATGGCGGAGGAGAGGCGGAGAAGCCGCGGCGGCAGTATCGCGGCATACGTAATTTTACCCGCTGGGATGTTGTTGTCCTTTTGGATATACTCTTCTTTCTTGACTTCTTTTGTTAGGAGTATTCTAGACATACTAAGAAAGTATCTATGGTGTCACCATGGGGAGAGATGTCGGTAGGTTGTCAATTATAGTTCTCAACATTGCACAGTATACTGATCTACTCCCTAGTCTTCCTGCTGCTCCTCGCCGCAATCCCGGCCCTTGTTCTCCTCCATCTCGCCGCAGCTCCCTACACTAAGGTAGAGGAGTCGTTCCACATCCAGGCTATTCATGATATACTATCTTCTGGGATTCAGACTCGCAATGTCTCCGAGACACTGCGCGCTGAATATGATCACTTTGCCTTCCCTGGCGCCGTCCCTAGGACGTTCGTTGGCGCCGTGATGCTGTCCGGCCTGTCGCAACCATTTATCTGGTTGAAGGCCAACATTGACAGACAATTCCTCGGTATGTGCTTCTTTCCAAATTGCTTGAGCAATAGCACTAACGATGGTGATTTACTTCCAGCACGCGCCATTCTGGGTCTTTTCAATGCTGCCTCAATACTGGCGTTTGCTTCTGGTTTGCGCCGCACTGCCGGCAAGACCACTGCAATCTGGTATCTACTCTTTCAAGCCAGCCAATTCCACATCTTCTACTACGCATCGCGGACCCTGTCCAACATGTTCGCCTTTGGCCTCACCACCCTGGCCCTGCGATATGTCCTCCCAGAGCCCGTGAGTCCGACAGTATACAGGAAGCGAGCTCGCCTCTCCCTTTACCTCATGACCGTCGCCGGCATCATCTTCCGCTCCGAACTGGCCATCTTCCTCGCAACCAACACCCTCTTCCTCTTCGCGACTCGCCGCATCACCATCCAGCGCGAGATCATCCCCGCCGGCATCCTCGGCCTGCTTGTCGGCCTCACCTCTACCGTCCTCGTGGACTCCTTCTTCTGGCAGCAATTTCCCCTCTGGCCTGAACTCGCAGCCTTCAAATTTAACGTCATCTCCGGCCAAGCCTCCGCCTGGGGCACTCACCCCTGGCACTTCTACTTCACCAACGCCGTCCCTCGTCTCCTCCTCAACCCTCTCACTTACGTCGTGGGCATCCCCTTCGCCCTCTATCAGCCCTCCACCCGCGGCCTCGCAGCCAACACTCTCATTTCTTCCCTCTTCTTCCTCGCCATCTACAGCGCCCAACCCCACAAAGAATGGCGCTTCATCATCTACACCATCCCCGCGCTTACCGCCGCCGCCTCCCTCGGCGCGTCGTACATCTGGACCCATCGGACTAAATCCCTCCTCTACCGTCTTCTCTCCTTGGTTATGCTCGCATCCACCTTCGCCTCCTTCCTTCTCTCTACCTTTGTTCTCCTCCCCGCCTCATCAGCAAACTACCCCGGTGCCCATGCCTTGAATACCCTCCACGCCTACGCCGAGAATACCAACCCCGCCTCATCCCCCGACACCATTTCCGTCTACCTAGGCAACCTCGCCTGCCAAACAGGCGTCACTCGCTTCCTCCAACACCCCTCCTCAGTTTCTTCGAAGTCGATGACACCCTGGTACTACGATAAGACCGAAGATGAAACCACCAAGTCATCCCCGACCTTCTGGTCACAATTTGACTACCTCCTCGTTGAGCCAAGCGAAGAGTCGGAGAAGATCCTCGGATCCTGGGAAGTCGTCGACACCGTTGATGGATTCGCAGGACTAAGGATCGTTCGGCCGGGTGATGAGGCCGTCGGAGCTGTGGAGGAGAAGGTGGTAGCATATGTGATGGGGGATGAAGGGGTGAGGTTGTTCGAGAAGGGGAGAGCGTTTGTGAGGGATGTGATTACGAAGGGGTGGTGGGTTGAGGTGAGGATGGAGCCTAAGATTAGGATATTGAGGAAGGGGGTGGAAGTATGAGTTGATAGATTATTCAGGTTTCGTAAGAAATATACAGAGATACCCTTGTTAGATTGCCGGGTTAGTAGTAGTAGTAGTAGTAGTAGTAGCAGTAGTTAAATTTACTACTCGAGGTTATACAAGAACCCCAGAGCGGTCAGTGACTGCTGTGTACTAAGTTCTTGTCCTAAACAGTACATTTCCAGCCTAGGTATACTAAGCTGAAGCATGGAGCATGATGATGACGATGGATAGACCTTTGTCAACCAAGAAGGAGGTGCCATGAACTGGGACTAATTCGTGTGTTTGACTAGTCTGTGAAGCAAGAGGGACGTTGGGAATAAAGATTCCTACAGCCTTAGCTTCACATGAACCCCCGCCTGCAGCCTTGGGAGGGGGTTGGAGGGCTGTAAGCAAAAAGCAAATATGAGTGAGTGAGAAGACAACCGCTCATACATCCCCGAGTCCAATAGATCAAACCAAAGTCATGCTAAACATTTCATACAGATATTGTTTCAATCGTTCGTGGCATAACTATCGGAAAATGAACAAAAAGAATTAGGGGGAAAAAAAAGCAGAGCTCTGCCGCCACGATGGAAACTCAGTCAAGACAAGACGTCCAAAAGAGACTTAAATCGATTCAACGACTAATGAAAGAAACCTGTGCTCAATTCGAGAAGATCACCAAAAGGAGGCTTGAGTCCAGGAGATTCGAAGATGTTAAAAGTTTTGAAGATCTCATGAAGAAAAGCTCATCAGGCGAGAAAGGAGACGATGATGAGTCCAGAGAAACGAGACAAAAGTTTCTTACGATTGTGTCTACTATACAGACACTAACTGGACCCTTAAAGTCTGCTACCGATATAGTAAGTGTCCCATATTTGGGGAAAAGCAAAAAAGATAAAAGAAAGGCAATCAAGATATCCGCCTGGGGAGGGATGTTCATATCTGCACGTTTCATGAAGCTAAGATTCACTTTCTAGGCATTCTCGCCTGCAAGCGCTTGCGTTAGTGCTTTGTCGTTTATCCTGGAAATTCCATCAAAAGTGCATGGCATTCATGAGTCGATCCGGGCCGTGATTGATGAAGTTGAGCCACGGTTCTCTGAATTAAGGGTATATGATGGCATGGGCACAGTCATTGATCCGTTCCAAAGGTGTTCCTGCCTCCGTCATGAAGGCAGCTGTCATTTTCATTCCTAAGGCCAGTAAGCTACTGGAGCGGATGGGGGGCATTGACCAGGAACGACAAGGAAAAGTCTTGGTTCGTCTAGCGTCACTGGCTGGGGACAAGGAACAAGCTTTTCAATACCTTAAGCAAGCCCTGGGTATGAGCGCCAGCAATATTACCGCCAGATATGCGCTAATCAAGAGTTGTGGTCTCACGACTGCAGAGAGGAGCTGAGCGACCTGGTAATCGACACACTGAAGCTCAGAATGGCTTCGGGGCCCATGGGGCATCTGGGTTTAGTGATTCAGATGGCCATCGAAGATAGTGATTACGACGACACTCAGATGATGAACCTGCCTTACACTATTAGCTCTATATGCTCCTCCTCGGCCGATAACTTCGCTTTCTTACTGGGAAACATACAGACAGCAATCGAGAATGCCAAGGCACAGAACCGGGTCAAAACATGGACCACCTTACTTTTGCAGAAAGGGATGGCATATGCATGCTATTCGGATGACCCTTCTCATGCTGATCAGGCGGTCAAAGCGTGGACAGAATGCGCTGAAACCATTATAAATAAACTCAAGTACCTGTCTGCTGGTGCCATCCTACTGGACAGAGTTGGGCGGCAGTTGGGCTGTTATTACTTCACGCAGACATTGAAAGACCCTGATAACGCTGAGATATACTCTCAAAAGTTGAAGGAAGTATACCAGGAACCAAAAGGGTATAGTTCATGGCATGTCTGCTGCAAAGACATACCTGGCGGCAGACTTCATCCGGCATGGAAAACAACCAGAAGCCGAAGCGCTCTTCCAGGCAAACATCAGAGACGCATTTGACTTACTACCTGATGATACGACTGGTAATTATGTGGGCGGTCTTATCCGTCTAGTTCAAATCTTCCTTTACACCGGTGATCGAGTTAATTTTCTTAATGCCTATTCGCTTATAGCTCGTCGGGTCCTGGATGTCGAGACTTTGGAGGAGTGGCTACGGTCTGATGAGAAAACCACGACACCGGAAGCTACCGAGCTTATGGATTTCTTCCAAGAAAACTGCAACAAACCGATCAGCGTGTGGTACAAACTTGCAGAACTTGTGCAATTCATGCGGCGAAGCCGAAACAAGTTGATGAACGAGACCCCCTGGAGTGATGATGACGCAGCCAATATGAAGTCTTATGAGGCACTATTTGAATCGATGAAACGATATGCTGAAGCACTCAGTGATGCTAGATATGATTATTCGTGTGATGCGTGTGAATGCGTCCTAGACACGAACAAAAGCATGTATGCCTGCAAGTTCTGCTTTGATTTTGCCCTATGTGAGTTGTGTTTCCATCGCTTCCAACACGGGGCGCTCAAAATGTCTCTCTGCCATATCGAGCATGATTATGTGCGGATTCCACCCTGGGATGCGAAGGCCCATGTTCGCGCATTTCAGCGCAGAGTCCTTATAGACGCTACTGTTGCAGATGATGGGTATCTTGTTGGGGGCCGAGAAGTCCCGGTTGTGGAGTGGTTGAATTGCTTGAAAGCAAAATGGGATCCTCAGGGGGATTGACATTTCCGGTGAAGGGCTTATACCATTGTAGCCTTTGGGGTTGCTTCCGCATAGTATAGTATGGTAAAAGTTCATTCCCTTTGGGTATAATACAAATCCTGCAATTATGTTATACTCCCTTGTAAAGCGCGACCCGGATACAATTATATAGCGAGTATCGCTTTCGTATCATAGAATTTTTGACTCTTCGAGATCTCGCTTCGCTTATAGTTACAACTATGAACATATCCATTGCGCTAATCCAGTAACTACTAATCAGTGGCTAAAAGTAGTTTTCATGTACATTCCAAGCTCTATATCAAATTACGAAATTGCTACTACTGTATACTAATAAGTCATACCTTATCTCATTGTGATAAGACAAATCGTTCGTCATGGACTCAGTAGAGACCGCCTGCGTTATTAACCCGTAAAAAACACCAAATAGAAGTTTTATCTACTTGAAATCGGACCCGCGTTGAGTCCTTTAAGTACCCTTTCTGGCATACGCTATTGCGTGTTAATTATTGGTACTAATGGTAATTGTAGTCCGCTTAAACAAAAAATTGGTATATGAGTACCCGGTACTACTATCGACCAGCTACAGTTACAAGAAACTTAGTAGTTATATGTTCATACTATTTCACAATCTTCCCCAATCATGCGCCTTGCCCCTCCAAACGATCCAACCTCGCCTCCAGATCCCGGACCCAAGGTTCCACAAGCTCGATATTGCTCTTCATTGCTGCTTCGCCCTGTCCCATCTTCTCCTCGACGACCTGCAGACCCTCGCGCCACTGCTCGATCTCTCTTGCCATGTCTGCCTGTCGCTTCTCCAGTGTATCGAGTGACTCGGAGGCCTGCGCAGCACCAGCGTGGATAGCGCGCAGGGAGCGGAGACGCTCTAGCACGCTGGGAAGGATGGGGTGGAGGGATTGGATCGTGGGGAGGGTGGCGTAGAGGGCCTGGATCTTGGTAGCTTGTTCATCGCGCTGGGTAGCAGCCGGGTCGACCTCCGTAGCGGAGGATGACGAGACGGACATGTCCGAGGGCTCAATAGCGGCGGATGCGATGCGCGCGTTCTGAGCTGCCTTGGCGGCGTCCACGGCGCGTTTGCGCGCGGAGGCAAGGGCTTCTGTGTCTGCGGTGAGTTTGCGCACGCGAGTGGAGAGGGTCTCGAGATGCGGGGTGGTGACGGTTGTGGAGGGGGGTGCGGAGCCCATGGTTGGCACGGCGGAGACGGGGTTCGGGCCGACGAGGATGTTCATAAGGGTGGTGAGGCGGGATGTGAGGTGGTCGACGGCTGGGAGGACGGGCTGGAGTGCGGGTTCAGAGATTCCGTCGCTGACGAAGGGGTTGGAGGAGCTGGAGATGCCCATGGCGGCTTCGATGAGGGCGAGACGGCCGTCGAATGCTGCGGCGTGGGCGAGGACGCCGGAGGATGCGGGGGCTGTTGGTTCGGGTTGTTGTGTGGCGTCTGCGTTCTGAGTGCTAGGTGCAGCGGTTTGGGATGTGGATTTGGTTGCGATCTTTTGTGCTAGAAGTGTAGCTGCGGAGTGTGATCCTGTGTTGTCGGTTCGGGAGGTATAGAGGTTGTCCAGTGCGCGGCTCAATTCGAGGACTCCGTCGTCCGTGGGCTCTTTTCCTTCTGCGACTTCTGGTTCGGTTTCGGTCTGTCGAGCGGCCATCTCGTCTTTGAGTTCTTCTACTTCCCTGCGGAGCCGGGCGAGCTTCCTCTCGAGGCTTTCATCTTCGCTGTCGCTGATGTCTTCGGGCTCTTCTAGACCGTTCTCGTTCCTGCGCCGGCGACGGTTCTTGTTCTTGTATGCCTTTCGCTTCATCGCGATGCTGTCGGAGAAGTTGACATCGCGCGCGTCGACTGTGGCTCCTAGGAAGTGGGCGCGTGCTTCATCTGCGTTAATTCCCTGGCGGTCGATGTCGGAGTTGGAGCCGGCATCGTCGTCTGCATTGGATGCGGTGCGGATAGTTGTAGTCTATGGTATATAGTATGAAGGATGAGCAGTTGGATACTTTTGCAAAGGCCAGCTCAGGCGTCAGGCGGGGTAGCTAACCGGAACGGTGGATGCTTCGTCGGTCAGATCGGGGGTCTCGTAGATATCGGGAGCGAGATCCTGGCCCAAACAAACGATGTTAGTAGACGGGTTGATAGAGATGGGGTAGGAGGGAGGAATGATGGGCGTAACGTACCAGGTCGGGAAGACCAGCATACTTCCTATTGAAGGACATGGCCAATTGCTTTTCTAATAGCAAGATAATGGCCGACTGGAGACAAGGACAGGCAGGGTTTATTTACAGAAGCACAGCAGGTGGAACTTAGAGAGTTGATGCTGGGTGGATTTGGGGCTCCTCCGCGGGCGGGCACGTGAAAGGGGCATCATCATTGGTGGCCTGAGGCATGAACGGCTGTATTCAAAAAGACGGGTACCTGACTATGAGTGTTTCAGTGTGTTTACCTGTCATGAACAAAGACATTATTGCTGGATTTGATTTTTATGGCGATATAGTATGGGTACAACTAGTAGCTAATCTGAGTATCATGTTATCATTCTAGAGGGAGGTTACTACATGTAGTAATTACTGGGATGTGCCAGTCGGTCAACAAATACTCCGGGCCATTATTTACAGCTTGGAAATAAATAGTCCGCAACCGAATGGTTGATCCATCACACCATCTGTACCAGACTGGAGCAACGTCTACCACGGCGAACCATTAGTAGTACTACTAGTACTACTCAAGAATGCCAGTCGCCAAATCAACCTGAAATGGGCGGTGGCACGTGTCAGATGCCTCGGCGGAAGTCACAGTCCGGCGATAGAAATGGAAGGAGCCCATCACATGAAGCCCCCATCTAGTAGTTACTCCTGCAGCATATAAGTAGTCGGATTGTCAGCGCTGCTCCGTCCACGTCCACTAAAGTTCTTCCTCCACTCCCCCCAGCTCATTCTCGTACGACCACTGTCAGTCAGGCCAATTGTCGTCCTGATTATCATCCCCATCACCCATTCTTACCTGTGACCCGCCTACTTTCAATTTCCGTATCTTATCACTATCACCCCTCATCGTACCATCACCATGGCTGCCCCCGCAGACAGCAACCTCAAGACCCTCAATGGAGAGTGGACAATGGTACACTGATACCTTTCCTCAATTTCTTAAGATATATACTGACATTACTGATCCTAGGACAAAACCCTCTCCAACCCTTCAGAGCCCATTCTCGAGCTGGTAAGTCTCACACCCCACCCTTGTGGGCTCTACAAGTCAATCATGTATACAATTCAAGGCAATACCTCTCTTGCTTACATACTGCCGTGGATGGAATAGCAAGGAATGAGCTGGCTCATGCGTAAAGCTCTCAGTGTCGCAACAGTTACTCTCTCCATCCATGAGTATCCCGATGCCGCAGATCCGTCTTTATGGCACATCGACATCGACCAGACGGTCACTGGTGGCATCAAAGGTACAACCGAGAGACGCATCAGTGACAACAAGGTACGAGAGCACGACGACCATATCTTTGGCCATCTCAAAGGTCAGTCGCGGTTTTTCCGGGGATCAAAGGGCGAGGACGGAAAGGTGCGCCCTTATACAGAATTTGAGACCAAGATCGACGATCCCCAGGTCTACAAATTCCTTAGAGGGGAGATTCTAGCCGACGGAAGTGCATCCGAGGGCTTTGTTGTTGAGGAATTCGGTGAAGAGTTTGGCGAGGGAGAGGGGCTCTGGTATCTCAGCTTCGTGGAGAACCTGGACAGCGGCTGGACTGCCGAGCAGGTTCGTTTTTTCTTCATGATTTCCGTCCTTTGACGTTTTCTGATGCAAGATAAATAGGTCTGGGGTTTCGAGATCATTGACGGCAAGCGCTATTACACTCGCCGTGTTGCTGTCGTCAAGGGCAAAACCTACAAGCTGGCCCGGCTGGTCTACAGCTTCGTAAAGCCACGGACTGAGTAGAGGCATCCTACGTGAGATGCTCTTGTTCGGAAGCTGTCATGTCTTATTAAAAGAATGCATGGCAGACAGGGTATGAACTGCCCTAACACTAAACCCCTAGAGGCGGGGCTCCATTGCAAGCTGTGACTGCAGACATACTGTCCGCACTGGTTCTGACTAGAGATGCCCCACACAATAAAGTATCATTATGTTTCAATATCCCAATATATTTCGTAAATCATCCAAACTGGAATAGTAGCACAACGCGTAGAAGACCATATTAGATCACATGCAGACAGCACGTTTCGGTTAAAATATCGACCACATCCACACGAGGATAGTATAAGCAGATGAACGCAGAGACGAATTGGAGTATGCGATTGACTAAAACGATGCCATACAGCCAGGAACCCGAAATCATAAACTGAATGGTATTTTATAATAAAAAACGATCATGTCCGATGCAACCTAAATATCATAAATCCCAGTCCAACCAACCGACAAACAAACCCCCTCACGAATGAGTAGGCATAACGGTATGAGCCTTAGTGCTAACAGCATCCTCACTCCTCCACAAACTAGTCACCGTCTTCTGCTGGGTATAGAACTGCAACCCGGGCTTACCATAGAAAGTGTTAGCACCACCACCGGCAATACTCTTCTTGTTACCGGTGAAAGAGAACATGGGCAACGGCACAGGGATGGGCACATTCACGCCAACCTGGCCGGCCTCGATGTCCTTCTGGAAGCGGGAGGCAGTAGATCCGGAGCGGGTGAAGATGGCAGCTCCGTTTCCGTACTCGTTCTTGTTGATGAGCTCGATGGCATCGTCTAGTGTGGGCACGGACAGGCAGACGAGGACGGGGCCGAAGATTTCTTCCTTGTAGCACTTCATTTCGGGGGTTACGTTGGTGATGATGGTGGGGCCGACCTGTGGGGTTCGTGTTAGTTAAAGAAAGATTACAGTTAGATAGATGGGGGTGGGGGCTTACAAAGTTGCCGTTGGGGTACTTCTCAGGCTTGTAGCCTCTGCCGTCGAGGAGGATGGTCGCACCCTCTTCTTCGGCGCTGGCGATCAGGTCCTCGATGCGCTTCTTGCTTTCAGGGCTGATGACAGGGCCGAGGTCGGCGCCTTCTTCGAAGCCTCCGTTGACGTGCAGTGCCTTGGCCCGTTCGGCCATCTCAGGAAGCCATTCCTGGGTCTCGCCGACCATGACCACTGTGCTGAGGGCCATGCAGCGTTGTCCGGCAGCACCAAATGCCGCTCCGACGAGGGCGTTGAGGGTCTGGTTCTTGTTGCAGTCGGGGACTACGGCGGCATGGTTCTTAGCGCCCAGGTTGGCCTGGACACGCTTGCCATTGGCAGAGCCGCGGGTGTAGATGTACTCTCCGGCGCGGTTGCTACCGACGAAGCTGATGGCCTTGATGGCGGGTTCGTCGAGGATGAAGTCGACAGTCTTGGCCGAGCCGTGGACAATGTTGATGACGCCGGGAGGGAAGCCTGCTTCCCGGGCCAGCTCGGCCAGAATCATTGCAGCTCCGGGGTCCCGCTCAGATGGCTTAAGGATGAGACAGTTGCCCGTCACGGTAGCGATGGGGATGCACCACAGGGGGATCATTGCGGGGAAGTCTGCCGAGAAGGGGAGGGAGAGCGGTTAGCGTCGGACAATGTCACCTAGCTTGCAGGATGACTGCAGGATCACTTACTGAAAGGACAAATGGCAGCAACCACACCCAGGGGCTCTCTGTAGCTCCTGGTCTCCATATCCTTGGCCACTTCGAGCACCTCGCCCGTGAGCTGGGTGGTAATACCACATGCTGTTTCGGCGACTTGAAGGCCGCGGAGAACATCACCCTTGGCATCGGCAAAGGTCTTGCCCTGCTCGAGGGTGATGGATGCAGCAAGTCGGTCCCAGTTGGCACGAATCAAGCTCACGAACTTGAACATGATCTGCTGCTTGGCAATAACGCTGGTAGCGCGCCAGGCTGGGAAGGCCTTCTCGGCCGACTCGACGGCGGCACGGAGTTCCTCATCGGTGCTTTGCGGCACGCGAGTAACGAGGTTGTTGGTGGCAGGATCGTGCAGGTCGATCCAGGTGGTAGCCTTGGAAGCAACAAACTGGTTGTCCAGGAAATTAGCGGTGTCGATGGGGTTGGCGATGGGGCTATGGTCCGTCGGGTACTCGGTGGCGGTAGTAGCCGCGGAGGTAGTTGCGGGGGTGAACTGCTGGGCGGTGGCGTGGAGTCGACGTGTTGCTGACATGGTGGCAGGTGAAGATGAGGAGAGCTTAGATGTTGCAGGAGAAGATGTCGAGGACGACGAGGGCATTATAACAGTAGAAAGGCGCCGCGAGGCCGAAGCTGCAGCTACAGATCTGGAGGTGGCCACGGCCGTGCGGGGAGATGCGGCGCGGAGAGCGGGGATGGAACGGACAATAGACCGACGGGCGGCCATGATTCAAAGATGGAAGATAATAAATGTGAGAGATGAATGATCGGGGTCAGAAGGACAATGGTTTGAGGAAGAATTCCAAATCACGGACAAGAGCAAGGGAAATAATCCAAGGGGGAGGAGGTGAGGACAGCAGGAAGGGAGGCAACGTAGATAAATACGGTGGAGGCCGTTCAGGTACCAGGTTCATACTGGGTCTGGTACTTTCCCCGTATTGATGTGCATTCCGCCGAGGTTCTGATAACGCTCGGCGCCTCCAGCCAATCACATAGTCACCCGGAACTGCCTGCCCGATCCAGCCATTTTATGGGGTAATTTCGCAGCATTTTAGATCACTTGCCTGGAGAGAGCATCTACTGCCGACTACTATAAGCTATTTGTAGATAGTCCCAGTGTAGCTACATTCGCCCTTCATGGGAACTGCGATACCTCCATCAAGTCTTTTCGGGGATGGAAGCTTCTGTGCAAGTAACAGGCGGGTATCGTCGGCCCTTCTCCGATGACGGTGTGGTGTATAGGAACCTCGGACCGCAAGACGATCGGTCACAAAATTGTGACACCGCTGGAAAAGTTACAAGAACTACCCGATCATTCCGTGAACTAGAGAAACCAACAGTAGAATTCTGCAGCTTGGCTACTTTTACACATTTCACTTGCATTAACCTCCTCCCAAAGAAACCCCCCAATTGAGGTCTGCTTATCCTCTTCCTTGTATAGGCGGTAGCTGATGCCCCACTAGCATTTCCACCATGGAATCAGAATGGATCATTGATTGAACGCTGCAACAGAGGTATAAAATAAAAACACAATGTAGTTAGGATATCCCTGGTTTTTTTGTTTGTTTTAGACTTTTTCGCCTTTTATCTCTCCTTTCTTCCCTGCGTGCTGTTCCACTGGTAGCTGCACCGGTTTACTCGGCAGAAGAGCGGGTAGTGCGCTTGGTAGCACCACCCTTGCCAGTGTCCGCGGAGGAGCTGGTGGCCGCACCGGTCTTCTCCTTGGTAGCACCAGCAGCCTCCTTGCCCTTCTTGGCGGGAGCAGGAGCCGGGGTGCTGGCGCCAACGGCTCCGACGATGACGAGGATCATGGTGACGAGAACAGCGGCAAGACCACCGGCAACGTCAGGAACCTGCTTCACGGCGTTGATGGGGTCCTGCTTAGAGAGGCGGACAAAGTTGTCGACCTTCTCCTTGATGTGACCCACGGGGTCCTCCTTGAAGCTAACGCTGGGCTCGGCGGCCTTCTCTTCAGGCTTGGGCTTGTTGGCCTCCTCCTCAGCCAGCTCAACGGGGTGCTTGACATCGAAGGTCTCCTGGCGTAGCTTCTCAGCATCCTCGGCGGAGTGGCCAACGTAGATGTTGTCGAACAGGATGTCGTTCTGCATGGTCCAGATCTCGAAACCAATCTGCATCATCATTAGTCACTCAAAGCCTAAGCCTTACAATGGAAAGGTACACTTACAGCGCCCATGGGCTCAAAGTTGGAGGGGGTCTTGTCCTCGAAGTAGGCAGGGTTGGCGATCTTGCGGGGAGCCCAGGGTCCCTTGTAGGCGGGGTTGTCAATCAAGGGAGCAGACCACTTGCCCTTGTAGTCAGGGTTCTTCTTCATGGGGGGAGACCAAGGACCACATCCGGAGGCGTCCTGGCACTTGGGGTTGGGAACAGTGGGAGGAACCCAGTCGCCATCCTCCTCATCATCCCAGTCCTCGGGCTTCTCAGCCTCGGGGTCGGGGATGCTAGTGGGCTCGTCCTCAAGCCAGTCCTCGGGGATGGTAGCCTCCTCGTCGACAATCTCGAAGGGAGCCTCCTCGTCCCAGTCCTCGGGCTTCGTAGCCTCAGGGTCGGGGATCTTGGCCTCATCAACCCAGTCGGCGGGCTTCTTGTCCTTGGGGTCGTCAATCTCCTTCTCGGGGTTGACAGGGGGGTTGAAGTCCTCGAGGAGAGAACCTTCCTTGACGGACTCGCCATCAATCAGGATCTGGAAGGTCTGGTCGGGGTTGACGACCAGGGTGTAGACGGAGGTGACCTTGGAGGTACGGGCGGCAGGAGGGGCCTTAAGGTGCTTCTCCTCGTACTCGCCGGTCTTGGGGTTCTTGTGACGGAAGATGAAGTGAACCTAAGAAACTAGCTGTTAGTCCCCGTTGCAGTCGCCTGCACTAAGCAGCGTTTAGCAAGATCCTTCTTACCTTGTTGGTAGCACCACACTTGTCGGGACCGAACATGATCACGTAAGGAGACGCGTTCGAGAACTCGTCGAGGTGGAGCTTCTTGTTATCCTGGAGAAGCTTCAGGTAGGCACCACCGCAGACAAGGGAGTCTGTGACTATCGTTAGCGTCCCAGCACCGAGCATGCGCAGCAATTGTCACACTTACTCTGCGGCTTCACCTCATACTGGACGACCAGAGTCTTGTCCTTGTTGTCGATCTTCTTGGGGAACTTGGCCGAGATGGCGTGGTGGGCAGCGACGTTCTTGACGACGAGACCCTTGTCACCCTCCATACCCTTGAGGACAGTGGGCTCCTCGACGGACCATTCACCAACATAGGCCCAGTCCTCCTCGGACTTGGAGTCCTCCTTCTTAGCGTGAGAGGGAGTCCACCGGGAGTCCCAGTCATCGGTGAACTGCTCCAAGAAAGGAGCCTCGATGGAGGTGGGCTGGAAGCACGTAGTTAGCAGGGCGCGGCAGCACCTCTTGTCGGTCTGCGGAGATACTCACGGTGAAAGTAGGCTTCTCGGCCAAGGAGGTGGTCTCGGGCTTCTTCTCAGTCTCCTCAGCATGGGCATAGCCCATGATGGAGGCCGAGGAGACCAGGGCAGAAGTCAAAGCAGCGTTGAAACGCATGGTGGATAGCGACCGGCGCTCTTAAACCAGAACGTCCGAGAGAGGAAGAAAAGAAGAAAAACAAACAAAGGCGAACAAAGCGCACCAGCAATTGAACCTCCGGAGAGGGGGAATGTGGATCAGAGAGAGAGAGGAAGGCAAGCTCAACAGTCAAGTAGCTGCACGGGGAAGGTAAAGGGAGAGGAGAAGAGGAAGAAGGGAACCGTTGGAGCGATGGTTATATAAGAAGACGCAAGGTAATGCATGAAGCTGGGAAGTTCAAGGTGGCCTCTTCCGCTGCCGCTGCTCCTTGTGGAAAGGTCCCGCCTGCCCGATCTGGCTAGTCGCGCTTCTCCAATGTTCTGCGGGTGCAAATCGGCTGCTGGTATTTGTCCGTTCCTCGGGATGTATTTAATTTAGTAAGTAGACCCAGAGTCTAGAAGAATTGCAGTTCATGGAATTGGAATCCAGTCACTGTCATATGTAATTTATTTCTCAGCAGCTCAAGAATGTTTACAGTAGGTATTATTACTGGATGAAGTAAAGGACCTTGTGGTCCATTTTTAATGACCTACATAAAAGATCCGGTTATTCCTTCTCTTGGGAACTATGATTTACAGACTCACGCTGTTCAGACTACTAGATGGATTACTTCCTTCTTCCGTTGCTTGTCCACCAATGGTCGGCGATGGCGCGAACACACTTCCCCCCGCTACCTTAATCCACCCAAAGGCGTTAGTGAGGTGATTTGCTTCTGCTTTCCCCTCCCCGCCGCCTGACAGTTTTTTTTATTTTTCTGTCAAACATCCTCTTGCCTCACCTGTACGACGTTCAAGGCAGTGTCGCTGTATCTCCAATATATATTCTATCTCTCTCAGCGCAGGATCTAGGGAATATCTACTGCAGATTTAGCGCTAGAGGATTCGTGACAATCACTCTAAAGCCGATCGCCCCGAGCTGTCTCTTCCTATCTAATCGATCTTCCAACCACGCGCAACAACCATCGCCATGGCCCAAGAAATCCAAAAGGAGAACAATGACCATTTGGTCCAGTCGTCTGACCCCGAGCATCCCGCCAACTTGATCCCTGATCTCTGTCGCCGGTTCTACAATTGGGGCTGGGTCACCGGTACTGGTGGCGGGGTAAGCAATGTTGCACCTCTAGAGCGATCGTGATTAACCGCTAATTGATCACTATTTATTATGCATTAGACTTCCATTCGTCGCGATAACCATATATTCATCGCTCCTTCTGGTGTGCAGAAGGAGATGATGAAATCCGACAACATCTTCGTCTTGGAATTCCCTACGCCCAAGTACCCTCCGTCCGATCGCAAATACATTCGCAAGCCGCTCGACCTGAAGCCCTCGGCATGCACGCCACTGTTCCTTGCCGCTTTTGAGCGCGGGGCTGGCTGCTGTATCCACACTCATTCTCAGTGGGCGGTCCTGGTGACCCTCCTGGTTGAGCGCGAAAAGGGCCCGAACACCTGCTTTGAAATCAGCAACATTGAGCAGATCAAGGGTATCCCCCGTGGCAAGGGCAAGGGCATGATGGGGTTCTTCGATACTCTTCGCATCCCGATCATCGATAACACCGCATTTGAGGAAGACCTCACGGGAAGCTTGGAGAAGGCGATGGAGGAATACCCGGACACCTATGCTGTCCTTGTGCGGAGACACGGAATGTAAGTTCTCATCTTCTAACCCTTGACTTTCGAGTGACGGCGGGCTCATGTATGTGTCTAGTTATGTGTGGGGAGACGACGTCGTCAAAGCCAAGACTCAGTGCGAGAGTCTAGACTACCTGTTCCAGCTTGCTGTTGAGATGCACAAGCTTGGTCTTCCTTGGGTGAAAGAAACGTAGTTTGAAGGAATTGTTCGCTGAAACGCTCAATTCTGTGTAGTCCAGCAGTTGGAGGTCTTCTGTATTGGGCCGCACGGCTATGATGATGATACATATGAAATAAATAACTGATTCACTTGAAGAAATACTGTACTCCAGTACTTCTTTGTAAGAAACAGGGGCTGGGAATTTGAGTGCTTAGGATGTATCTTGGGGAATGTACTGGCTTGGTATTGGAATCCATCCAGCAGGCCAGTGTGTTCCTTGCCAAGTGCTTGAGTTCACCAAACTGACTGTAAGCATTGAATAGAAATCCACATGTCTTTGTATAGGCAGAAAAGACATTTTTATAGAGAAACATTGGGAAGAGTTGCAAGTTCAAATGGAGGTCAGCCTGAAGGTCCTCCATCAAGCTTGGCGGGGGAACCCTAATCCGTACTTGGACAACGGCGCGGATCATCGGACTACGGCAACCTGGTCGCTCCCTCCAACTCCCCCGACTGCGGTCTCTCCCCAACCCCTCACGCCGTCTTTCGATTCTTCAGCTAATTCCTATTCTTAATTGATACCTCTTGAATTCCGATCTATCCCAGTTTGATACCCACGTCTCTCATGGATCTCGACGCTGGTGACTCCCCGTGGGGCGGTAAGCAACCAGGCAGTCACGGATACAATCGCATCGTGCTTCGTCTAACGCAGGTATGCAGACGTGCCTTCGCAATCGAGCACCACCCATCAAGCATCCCGATCTGAAGCAGAGGAAACGTGTATGTCCCTAAAGAGCATCTTGCATCCCTGTCCCTCTTGTCCGAGCTTTCTAACCTGATGACGACATCTCCCAGCTCCCGACCAACCGACACAACAAGCTAGCCCCAGTGCCCCCCGTTCCCCTGTACGACGAGGCCCGCGAGGCACCCGAAGGATCAATGCGCAAGCGACGAAGTTAGAGGCGGTGGATGACTCGTTTGATCCCCTTGGTCCGCTCGGGGATAAGGCGGAAACTAGTCCCCTTGAGCAGGCACCTGCCCCGCCGCAGAAGGAGTTCTCAGGGCGCAATGTTCGTCCCACATCATCTGCCTCCCAAGCGTCCGCAGGAACTGGCTTGGCGGATTCCGTGAATCTGGAAGAGGATGGTGCAGGATTTCGAGGACCTCCGCCGGTACAACCCCCGAGTGAGGCGGAAGGGGCGAAACGGCAATCAGAACCCAGTATTAGCGTGGAAAAGGCTGCGAACCCGACCTTCGATATCACTGTCGGCGATCCGCACAAAGTTGGAGACCTCACCAGCAGTCATATTGTGTATCAAGTGAGAACCAAGGTATGTCGTTCTAGTGGGATGCTGTGGGACACTGCTCATGCTACATATAGACGACTTCCAAAGCCTACCGACAACCGGAGTTTACGGTCAGCCGCAGATACCGTGACTTCCTGTGGCTCTATAACTCAATGCACAACAACAACCCCGGTGTTGTTGTCCCCCCTCCTCCGGAGAAGCAAGCGGTGGGCCGTTTCGACACGAACTTCGTCGAGTCTAGGAGGGCTGCTCTTGAGCGGATGCTGAACAAAATCGCGGCACACCCTATTCTCCAGCATGATGGCGATCTTAAGATTTTCCTCGAGAGCGAAACCTTCAACATGGACGTGAAAAACAAGGAAAACAGGGAACCTGACCTTGGCCAGAACAAGGGCATGTTCAGTTCCTTTGGCATTAACGTCGGTGGTGGTGGAAAGTTCGTCGAGCACGATGATGTAAGTTTGTCTACGAGTGCGAGCAGGTAGCCGTGCTGACAATTTCAGTGGTTCCATGACCGCAAGATCTACATGGACGCCCTGGAGAATCAGTTGAAGGCATTGATGAAATCGGTCGACACAGTGGTGGCGCAGCGCAAAGGACTGGCTGAAGCTGCTGGCGACTTTTCGGCTTCCCTTCATGCATTGGCAGCTGTCGAGCTGTCTCCTGCGCTTTCTACCCCCCTGGATGGCCTTTCCGACCTACAGCTACGCATAAGGGAGCTGTACGAACGCCAAGCTCAACAGGATGTTCTCACTCTGGGAATCACAATCGACGAGTATCTTCGTTTGATTGGAAGTGTGAAGACGGCTTTCTCCCAGCGCCAGAAGGCTTTTCACAGCTGGCACGCGGCGGAAGCGGAAATGCAGAAGCGCAAACATACGCAAGAGAAGCTCCTCAGGCAGGGCAAGACGCAGCAAGATCGTCTGACCCAAGTCAACGCTGATGTGGCCGATGCCGAGAGAAAGGTTCACCAGGCTCGGCTACTATTCGAGGATATGGGTCGGCTTATGCGAAATGAGCTCCAGCGGTTCGAGAAGGAGAAGGTGGAGGATTTCAAATCTGGGGTTGAGACCTTCTTGGAGAGTGCAGTGGAAGCCCAAAAAGAGGTGAGCAGCTACTTTTCCAGTATACAATTGTCACAAATGTTTGCTAACATAGGTCTCACAGTTGATCGAGCTTTGGGAAACGTTCCTCTTGCAGCTGGATGCGGGTGAAGAAGGAAACCCCCTCTACGGCACCGCAGGAGTTGGCGATGCTTCGGCGCCCCCTGCAGTCGAGGAAACCGCTGAAGCTACTCCGGCAGAGGAGGCATAGGCGGTTTCCCTACCTGTCAGACTCTGTACAAAAGAAAAGCGACGACTTGTTGATGTCCCCTCCACCCTCCACTTTGCGGTATTACGCAACGTTAATTATCACTTTGCCTGCTTACTGAGAGGAGCGGCGCACGTTTGTTCATTTTCTTATGGCGAGTCGTTTATACGTATTCAATGGGATGGATCACTATAGCAGCGCCCTGATATCAATGGCTTCTCCAATGTAGTATAGTAATGGCTTTTATCATGTTCATTCACATCGACTCAAAGACAGTGCAATGGCTACACTCCAGGAAAAAACAAGTCTTGAACCACCGATGCTGAAACTCCATTTAAATGGTATGATGTACTGTACATAAAGCCGAGCAAGATCTGTATCGTATAACAACAACATCGAGAAAAAAAAAAAGAAACTGGAATAAAAGGTCCTTAAATCGCCCACACTATCATCATACATACACCCCGGCACAATCCAATCCAACTCAATCAAATCAATCAATCAGATCAATCCTTCTTCTTCTTCTGAGAAGCCTGCTGCTCCTCCTGACCAAATGAACTGATCAAATCCAGCAAGTTGTCGTCCTCTTCCTCAGCAGCGGCAGCGGCCTCCGCAGCAGCAGCCTCCTTACTTTGTGCCGACTTGTCCGTCGTCTTGGAAGAGTCCTCCACAGACGTGTTCACATCCCAGCTGCGACCGAACTTAGCTCTGAAAGCCGCCAATCGACCAGCCTCATCATCCTCGACGCTCTTCAGCTTGCTTGAGGTAGGATTCCAGAGCAGAGTGTTGCGCGTGTCACGAGTCGAGCGGTAGACGGGGAGAGGAGAAGAGGTACGGTGGGTGAAGGTGCTGCCGTCGGTCAGGGTAATCAGCTGGGTGAATTGGTAAGGGCGTCTAGGACGACGAAGGAGAGACGCATGTCGGCATTGCGAACAGATGAAGCTGGTGGAGGTCTGGACACGGGAGGTGGTGGCCGCGGTGCGGCGGAGAGGAGTGCTGAGGGACATGGTTTTCTTTTTTTGGCGACCGGAAGAGAAATCGGTAATTGAGGGGACGCCCGCGAGGTGATTGAATATACCGAGCCTAGGTGGGAGAAATTGGACTGGAGACTGCGACGCTGCGGTGATCTTCCGGTCTGTCTTTGGCCAAAGACAAATTATTCGAGGCGGAACGACGGGGATTATGTCAGCATCCCGTGGGTTGCTCTTTTTCTTGTCGCGGAGTTTCAACTCGACTTTGTTTGAACCCATCAATTTGCCTGCTACGGTCTGATGGCTAGTATGGTTGCCCATTGAACCGCTGAGGGATTTCTGTCTGTGTCTTCATGATGACTTTGGAGGGCTCCGAGAGTCTTTCTGTTGCTTTTCTCACCTCTGTTCTTTTGCCCGTCTTTCCGTGAGCTGCGAGCTCCGTCCGCCGCGGCACAATAATGCTTCCTTACTCTAGATCTATACTTGCGGCCTGTCGGACGGCGGGCCAATTCACAGGTTAGTTGGTCTGCTTTGTATGCTCGCAAATATTATACGGTAACTGACTATTTGCTTGTAAAGGGCAATGTGCACCATCTATTGGAACAGCTCTCCGATACGGTCAACTGCAATTCCGCAGAACGGTCACCAAAGTCGCCGCAGCCGCTAGAAACCCCCAATCCGACTTGAAAGGGGCTCAGCATACGAAGAATGATGTCGCCTCATTATCCGATCAAGTCCGCCTCTTGATGAGACGAGTTCCTTACCCTGTCGCCATCATCACGGCCACCGATCCCAACGGTCCGGCAGATAAGGCCTTCCGCGGAATGACTGTCTCCTCCTTCAACA
Source organism: Aspergillus neoniger CBS 115656 (assembly GCF_003184625.1). Lineage (NCBI taxonomy): Eukaryota > Fungi > Ascomycota > Eurotiomycetes > Eurotiales > Aspergillaceae > Aspergillus > Aspergillus neoniger. The sequence goes on from NW_020291130.1 coordinate 1,062,413, forward strand.
CCGTTACCCTCAGTCCGGAACCCGTCATATCGTTCAACGTGCGCCGACCCTCCGAGACGCTTAGTGCACTTCAATCGTCGAAGCGCTTCCTTGTACACCTCCTCGCTCCCCGGCAGACAACCGCGATCCTTGCACGAGACTTCTCCAAGGGCAACCACAATTTGTCCCTCTTGGAGGGTAAGAGTGAATACGAGTTCGTTGCGCATGAACATTCCCTTCGTGGTGATGAGACCTCGGGGAGACCTCTTCCGTTGTTGCAGAGGAAGCAGGATGCTACGACCACGAGACCGGAAGACTTTCCGTTCGTATTGGAGTGTCAGCTTCACCCTCAGAGTATCCAGGTCCAGGACCATACGATCGTCGTGGGAACTGTTGTTCGAGCGCTTTCAGGAGAGCTGTTAGGCCTTGACTCCGAGACAAAGGCTGGAGACCTTTGCCTGACGTACGCAAATACTCACTTCTGGGAAATGGGCCACGAGATATGAAAGACGGCTTTTAAAATCCGTGGTCACTCAAGCCACTCTCCACTTATATTACCCGATGCTCTAGATACGGGCCATACACACCATACTGTTCGAGTGCTGGAAGGCTCTCAAGGAATTACTTACCACTGTATATTATGCAAACTCGATATCCTGGGCTTCAGCTGAATCTCGCAAACACTATCTCCATTACATGTACATAGATTAATACACCATAGATCTTGGTCTTACCAAATACGTGTGAGCATCGTACATTAAACAAGAATTAGGTATTGTAGTATTAAGTGTGAGTTGCATAGTCTAACAGAAAACATGGGGTATTTTAGTTGTTCGCACATAGACACACCAAGCAACATGCATGATATTGTCCATCTACTCTCTTTTTGGAGTCTTAGATTTATTACCATTATTCACCGAGATCCAAACTAGCGTATAAGGGAGGCTTCATATAATCGATGAGTGACAGCGTGGGCTGCACACTATCAACTTGCCCCACTATTCACTTATCCACACCTCTTTAGGGTTGTCTTACACTTCTCATTAACTCACACGCCAAATTACTGTTACCCAAGTCCAGTCCACTGAATTACATTAAGCCATCTTGCGTATCGCAATGCTCCCCTCAGGGCAAAGCAGCTTTGGTCAAGGCCAACAATTATTCGTGAACAACACTGTTCACCATGCGCTCTAAAAGATCATCCCATGCGGTCAGCAACAGTTCTGGAGATAGCAATAACAACAAAGTTGTCAAAAACAAACAAGAGTACAGAGACAAACAGGGTCGAGCTGCTTATGGTCATGAGGTTGCAGGCTCGCTAGCTTTTAAAGACAACGCAGACTTTGACGACGATAACAACGATAGCAACAGTGACGACGATGACGACTACAGCACGTCCAGTAACAATTCCATCGATGCCTCTAAGCAAGCCTGCAAAGATGTAGAGGATAATGTCAGTATCCTTGGGGAATTGGAGTTCACAGGTGCCACCGTCAATATGGATGCCGCGAAGATTCCAGATGGCAGCCGCCTGATCGATAAGTATTCGACCCTGGATGAGTCTACTAGAGAAACGGCACGTCAGATTCATGATATCCTGGAGCGCCGCCCAATAGTAACAATCAGGGTAATCAAAAGCCAACTCCAGCTGCGCCGTGAAAGCGACCTTGGAGAAGCTCTGCCGGTCTGCGGGTACATGTTCACTAATGGTCCATGGAAGAAGGCATTGATCAAGTTCGGCGTTGACCCAAGGCTCAGGCCTGATTTTCGCTTTTACCAAACAATATCCTTTCGCATGGAGTTCGACCCTGTTGTGGAGCCCGGCAAGCATGACTGGGCCACAAAAGGCATTCTCGCTTTCCCCAAACTCCTCCAGGGGGGTGACAATATTTCCTACGTTTTCAATGGGAAGAAGTTTGTGGCCGACGGTGATACTTGGCAGGTCTGTGACATAACCGATACGCTTCTTCAACGCATACTATCAACGGAACAACTTCGCACAAGAGTCTCGCCTCAGGACGGGTTTTTCTGCAATGGAACCATGGCTAAGTTGGAAATCATCATGCAGGATAAGATCGTCTGTATCAGAGATGGCATCGGCTGTGACGATGATGAATACAAATGTCTCTTGGCTTTCCCTGATGAATATGAACCTTTACGTCAACGGGATCATATCAGTTACGGGTTGGATTTTGGGCAGAGATATACTAGAAAACAAGCGTTTCTAAGAGGCAGACTAGTAAACAGAGCGAGAAGATCATATGAGTAAGTTTTACTGGCTATGGCTACGAGCTTATCTTTATCCTTTCAGGCATTATATACTGAAAATAGTAGTTGTAGATCTATAGGAAGGGCTAAGTATACTCTGAATGGTACATCTTCATATAGTAATCTTTCTACCCCAGGCGCTTCATCAATGCCATGAAAGTTGAGGCACGGAAGACACGGCCGTTCGATTCAGCCCACCGAGGGCTCATGGCAAGTCGGGACTTCTGGCGGCAAGATTGACATCCGACTCATCTGTGATTTAGAAAACAATGGTATAGGTTCTAAGCAGATCCAATAGTTATAGAAATAGTTAATATAAGGCCTTCCTTCACTGCGATGGCAAGTCACATGACTCTTGTGTTTCACTGCGTTCTCCTGCCATGGTGATATCCTCCAGAGCCTATGAATCTTCTCTTTGACAATGAATAGCTAGGAGTGTCCATGATAATTGTATCTCATCCGTCATGTCTGATTTGCAGACACCAAGCTTGTTAAAAGCCCCTGAAAATAGACAGGAAAGTGTTTCTGTTCTTTGGAAACCTCTTGATGATGCCCAGCAGTCTTTGCTTGAGAGTGTGGGAAACAAAAGACTGGCACGTCGACTTTACAAACGGACGTTCAAGATATACTCGAGAGAGGACAGACTGCATGCGATCAATTTCTGTCAATCACGAAAGCACATTAACCCCATCACTGGACAGGAAAGGCCAATCTCATTATCTACTGCATCAGAGATCCTCCACATTTCTATAGGAACATTGCAGAGATGGATCATGGAAAAGCAGAAAATTACAGATATGAAACAAGGCTCTTCAAGGGCAGACAAACACAGGGTACCACCCTCGAGTTTATCAAATCAATTTGGAACCGATTGATTATGCCTTCCTTAGGCTGTTGCCACAACAGCTCTTCCAACGCCATTTCATACAGCGAAGCGAGTTCTATAAGGTACAGATCTCTGTCACTCGACTTGCGGAACAACCCACTTACTTATCTTAGTTGCACCCTTACGAGCATCCAGTTCCCTTTATTGGAATAGAGGGAGGACGCCTCGGCCGGCTTAAGAGCTTTGCAGATGCTTACCTTTTTCTCGGCCAGGCGGAAGAAAGATCACACCCAGGTCATCCAAGTGTCCCAGCCACGGTTGACAGCATGAAACGGCCATCACAGCCGTCGGGTGCTGCAGATTGTATCTCCCATTGCAATACATCACAAGCCCACCATCCGACTATGAAAAAGTCGAGGGTGCAGTATGTTAACTCAAAGTTGTATGAAATTGCTCCTAGTTATGACAGCAGAAGGCTCGGCTCACGATCGCATGATCCTTGCTATGATGAAATAGGGTCTTGCGTCGCGCTCATATGTCAACAGATCATTGATAACGATAATAGAGTAAGTATCAAGACGCCCCAAACTATATATAGTTGTTAACATCCATACTTTGACTCAGATCGAATCAGCAATTCCAGTTCGAGTCGGATTTGATTATAACGAACCATTTCGAGGCGCACCACAGCATTGGGCCATCTGGCTTGTATTCAGAGACAGTATCAGAATTCTTCTGCCATTGTCACTTTCTCTTAAGGGTGCAGTAGTCAATGAGATGGCCCCTGACACCTTGTACCTCCAAGGCTGGACGATAGATCACGAATTGTTGAAGTGCAGAGGACGAAAGAGGAAACGCATTGACAGCAGAGAGCAGGTGGTCGAGTATATGCAGAGATATTACAAAGACTCACAACCTATACATTCGAAATTTAGGTTGAGTCCGGTCCTTTACATCACAGACGTTGAGATGCTTTTCTTACAGACATCTTCTTGGAGGCCGCGCCGTTTTGCCCCGACGTGGACATTATACAGCACAATCTTGCATTCCAGCTACCGCTTCGGACAGCCATTAAGCCCAATGTATGGCAAGTATACAGATATCAAATCCATGATAAATACGATAATAGAGAAGGCGCCCCGAGTGTCCTTCTTCAAAGCGCCAGTGCAACCTTCTCAGCTAGTCGAGCTCGGTCATTTTACACTCATCAATAGAGTCTCTGATGAACAGATTCTAACTCGGTCTTCACACCATCTTGACGCTTCTGGTATTGGCACCACACCGAAGCTGGGACTTGAAGACATTGAAAAGTCATTCGAACACGAAGATGTCACTGCTACCTCTATACAAAACATTCGCAGCAAAATTACGCATGCACTGAAGCTGAGCCTGGTAGAATCAATGGAGTTTGTTGACGAGAAGAGAAGATGCATGTTTTATACATGTCCAGAATCTCAGGCTTCTGTAGCTTCGTATTACTGCCTATACCACTCCAGGGCACTCATCAATCATGCCTCTAATCTGTCTGGCTCAACTTCGGGTGGGACTTCGCTCGCAGATGGCGCCTTTAAGCGACAGGTATCTATCACAGATGATACGCGGGGAGCTTTACTACAGCTCAAAAGCCTTTACTCGCGCCCTAACAGAACTTGGATCATTGACTTCGAATTTATCTCGATGCCAGCTAAATACTCGCCAATTCCGCTGCAATTTGCGATTAGACAGCTCGATGGAAAACTTCTATACGCGGAAAATGTGGATTACAGCATGTCTATGGGAGAACTCGTAGAAGCCGTCTCCCCATACGTCTCTAATAAGCATAAAATGATGGGGACGCTTTTTCTGAGGTGCTATGGCGGTCTGAGAACGAATGGCGATACCCCCTCCAAAATAAGGGAGTTTGTCAGGACTGTCTGTGGCTATGACCATAGTGGCGTACAGCTACTATCCTGGTTTTCTGCTCAAGACATGCAATGCTTCCTCAGGCTACTTACTGGAAAAGATGCGTTGATCCATGGCAAGATCTCTCATCTAACATCTAAGAATTTTCAACCAGTCAACATCGGTGATCTATGTAGGAAAATCCTGCCTAATCTCCCCTCAAAGCGACTCGAATCGGTCAGGGAGTACCTCGTAAGAGGCAAAGGAAACATGTCATCTCGAAATTATCACAATGCATCTTATGATACTCGCGCAATGGCAGATATTGTGGAGGCTCTTGTACGTTTGGTATGAGGTACCGTCGGAGGTAGTGACAGGGTTTTTATTGCAGGGCATCGTTAGGTTACTACCCGAGTCATTGCTATCTCCAGTTTGTCCTTTCATATTCTGTATAGAATGCCATAAACCATGTGGGCCAAACCAAACAATGGCCCATAAGTTGTTACCCCAACTGAACCTGTATAATTATGTAGCAAATTTAGCCCTCACATAACTATCCGATCACAAAAGCTCTTTATCTGAAAAGCAGCAATACTTCATTTCCCTTGGCGTGTTATCAAAGGCTTGAGGCAGAGCTTTGTCTTCCATTCCATGGTTGGGATCACTACAGGGATATAACTTCAAAAAAGCCTTTTCATACATAGCCAGATGAGTTAGAGAACACGACTAGCAGGCCTTTGATGATGGGCACCACTGAAGGCTCGCACGTCAGGGGCAATTCGAATTAACTGTCAAGTAGTAGAAAAAAAGTTATTAGATACGACACCTCTGGGACTCGAACCCAGGCGGGCGAACCCACAGGCTAAACAGCTAGTACGATGAGGTAGTAGCAGGCCTGCGCCTTAAACCACTCGGCCAAAGTGTCTGATTGGATGGTGGCGAGGCTGCCTCTAGTGACTCTCTATCCTGAAGGTAATAGATTCCATGATGTGCTGATAATGAGGATAAAGGAGCTATACATGGCACATTAAGAGGAATCAGATACCGTATTTACTACCAGTGGTCTCTTGCATATGTATACATATTTACCCTAGGCTAATTGCATCATACAGCACACATATGTACGTGATGACCCCTACCCTAGCATGCATGTGCCATGGTTAGTACTCTACTCCGGAGGTAAGCCAGTCATCAGGCTACCAAGTTGAATCATCGTCCAATTGTTCCGTCCGCTCCCTACACAGCATGCGAGAGTAATGGGATATATGAAAAGCAATTGCGCATTTTTCCTAGAAATCACCACCAGCAATAATGCTATTTTTGCCGGACTATTCGGGGAGTAAGAGCCCGTCTGAAATACAGCACTATGTCAAGATGTTCACTCCTGAGATACTACTGCTCTACAGCTCCAAACCGCTTCCAGCCGCCACTTCATCAGATCTGGACACTTTGGCCGAGTGGTTTAAGGCGCAGGCCTGCTACTACATTCCTGTACTAGTTGATTAGCCTGTGGGTTCGCCCGCCTGGGTTCGAGTCCCAGAGGTGTCGATTCATTCTTTTTGTGTGGCGAATATATACACACATATACTGATATGTAGTCCTTTTTCTTTTTGTTAATGATGTCAGTCTATCTAACAGGGATCTGGAAGGTACTGTTTATGCACTCACTCACTCTTAGGGTAGCTACGAAGTACTTAGCTTCTGCCCTGCCTACTATCCAGAACCACTAACCCTCCTCAGCTGGTAAAATGATAACATCTATTACTGTAATTTTATCAGATTGATCGATGGCTCGAAGTAGCATATTAATTCAATATTTGATACTGTTAGACGGGCTTATCCTCCATATATCCGAAGATGTGTTGTCTACCTAACCCTCTCAAACATAGAGACGAGCATGCTTACCGGCGTGTTATATAGCTGTTTAGAATAAAATCCACCAATCAGACACTTTGGCCGAGTGGTTTAAGGCGCAGGCCTGCTACTACCTCACCGTACTAGCTGTTTAGCCTGTGGGTTCGCCCGCCTGGGTTCGAGTCCCAGAGGTGTCGCATATCTCTTTTTGCTGGCTCTATATATTACATACAAGCCTGCCTTTCTTTGTTTTTGGTACTTGAATAGAATAAAAGGGTCTTGACTGTCTGTTCTGAGCAGTTGTGGAGGGATATGAGGATACACTATGGGGTATGTAAGAATCTATGTCTACCAATACTTGTGTAAGACGGTGCGAATGGCAGTTACGAATTAAGTATTATAGTGATGTTAAGGCGTAGAATATATACTACTTAGTAGATAAAGAATGGTCTAAATGATACACAAGGAGCTGATTGTTGACCAGCAACTCATGGGTTACGCCAGCTACGATGCTACCGTTAAAATGGACATCTACAATGGAACCACAAAATGTGCAGAAACAGGCTTTTCGGCAAATTATGAATAGGCTCTACATATGACACAAGATTTCTTTGTTCACAGGCGATGGAATACCAAGATGGAAGACACACGGCGGCCGCGGACTCGTCTGGGCCAAGGAACCCTGAAGCAGGTAAACCACCATACAACCTTGAGCATCACGTCTGAAGATGAACACGACCAAGCAGGAAATGGAACCATAACGCAACCCGAAACAAGCCAGATGGAACTCATGGAGAACCACAGACTTGTCCCTTCACCTCGCCTAGTTGCCCTTACCACCCGTCGAGCTGGGACTGCCACTTCCACTACCGCTTGCACCGCTACTTCCGCTTCCACTTCCGCTACCACGACTATCGGCCCGCTGGAACGGGGTGGAGATGGGTCTCATGATCGGGTTAGGAGTTACCCCCTCGGAGCCCGAATCCATCCGCTTCTCGATGACCGTGTCGGAAAGATCAAGCTGGAAGGGACCACGACGATTAGAGTCCAAGAAATCAGCACCGTAGAGACTGCTGTGCGCAGACCGGTTGGAAAAAGACCGGTCACGGTAGCTGAAATCCGTATCGAAGTAGTTGCCGGTGTTACCAAGCGGGGAAGTCGGGAAGTGTTGCAAATAGGAAGGTGGCTGTGTTGGGCTAGTCGGATGAGACGAAGCGGCACCAACAGGGGACGAGGCATGCTGCAGCGGACTAGACTTCAGCGCGGGAAAGCTAAGTCCCAGGAGAGATCGGGTGCTGGGCGCAGTCGTTGTCAATGCTCCCAAAGATATGCCAGGCGCCTCAGTCAGAGGGTTGGTGCCAGGCAGGTTCCCTTCGGGAGTAAGCGGGGCAGAATCCAAGAGCATCTGCTGTTGCTGCTGCTGGATGGCTTGCTCAATAGCAGCAGCTTGCTGCCACAATTGGTTGGTGCGCATCTGGTACTCCTGCACGGATTGGCTGATGCTGGCAAACTGCTCGTTGAAGTTGGCCTCTAACTTTGCCTGGTCCTGCTCCCGAGCAAATTGTTCCGCAGCACGGCGCTCCCGCTCATTCAAGCCTTGGGCGTTGGCAGAGACGATCCGCTCGTATTGTTCGTTGACCCTAGTACGGCGGCCCTGAAGACGTTCCTTTCGCTGGATAGCCGAGTTCAGCTCCGACTCCAATGACGACACTTCACGAGCAACAGCGGCCCGAGCAGAAACGAGCTCCTCCTTAGCCAGGTTGAGTTGTTCCAACTCCCGTTCGTACTTGGACTTCTGGGTCGACCATTCTTCAAGTTCTTCCTCGGGAATGTTCTCCAGATTGTCGAGTTGGCTTTCAAGAGCGGCTGTGATTTCCTCCGTTTGCTTAATGTTTCTCTCAAGCTGTAACGAGCGCTGCTTCTGTCGGTTCTCATCGGTACCACTCTGCAGACGATGGTTGTAGTTATCCAGTTCCTTCCTGATTTTGGAAATGACGAGTTTGTGGTCGTTTTTGGCTTTCCTTAACCGGGCGCGTTTCTCATTCAGTTTGACCTCGGCGTTGATGATCGAATTCTTGAGCGTAGTGGTCGGTGATGACGGACGATAAGAAGGTTGCGGAGGAGTTGGGATCGAAGAGACTGCTGGTGGCCGATGTGAGCCAACTGTTTCGGACGAACCGGAGGCCAAACGAGGTATTCCCTTACCTTGTTCCGCGTCAGTTGCAGCAGGTGTCTTGACGCTCATGACACAGATCTCTTCATCAGTATCGCTCCGCACGAAGGAGCAAGTGTAGGCACAGTTAGGAGCAAGTCCCGAGACTTCGCCCCGCCAGTGTACCGTGTTTGACCCCTTCGGAGCGTCTTGCACCTTGGTGATCGTTGCCGTTGCCCACAATGCGCCATTAACACAGACGTAGAAAGGTTCCGCTTCATCATTTCCCACACGAGTAGTTGCGCAGACGCCGGAAAGCGCGGGATCATCCACGGACGTGAAGTCACCCGCGGCAAACTTGATAGTAGAGCTATCGACTTCGGTTATCCAAACAAGTCCATCATCCAACGAAATGCCCTGAAGATCCTCTTCTGTCATCATAAGGCCCCTGCCGGTTTTGTTGAGGGCCCTAGAATGCTCATATTCCCTCATCACCGTCACCTTCGTGCTTGCGAGTGCAGCCCAGAACGGTTGACGGCTCCGGACCTGATTGGCTTGCCTTCTGCGTTTCTTTGCCGACATGAGTCTATCTCTGCCATCCTTATGAGTTGCCGGCGTAACGAGTTGACCATCGGCACCGATGTAGGAAGATACGCTAGCCCCGGACTCGAACGCAGAATCGATTTGTGTCTGCGACCCGGCAGAGGCTTCGGTATCAACGCGCTTGCCGTTGCGAGGGGGAGCCGGTGACCGGTTTTTCGCCATCGATCTTCTTGCCATGGCGGTGCCTGCTTGAGCCAAGATGTGAACGGCGAGGAGACTGCGCATCCAACTTGGGGAGCTTTGCGGTTCCGTGCGACGAAACTCGGGGGGCATGAGATGTGAATATTGCGATAAGAAATCAGGCGAGACGATTTTGGCGGAGAGCAGATGACCTATAACAAAATCCTGTATACCTTTACTGCGGATAAGATGTAATACGAGAACAATGCCAACGCAGAGAGCATTGACCCCTCCATTCTTCCCCGAACCTCCTCCACCTAGCGTGATGGCAACTTGAACGTGAGCTAAATCGAGCGCAAAGTTCTGCGCCCATGTCCACATAAATAGGCCCCAGAAGAGTAAGCAGAATCCATCCATGGCGATCATTGTGCCAAGAGAAGGCGTTCCGGCGGGGCCCTGAAAGATGTCGAAGTTGGAGGTCAAGGAGCCAGACGCTGCACCGCTAGGAGGCATGAAGGTCAGGGAAGCAAAGAGGAACTGAACCAGAGTGAGAACCATAGGCGGCAGCTGCAAAAGGAAGATCAGAATGGCGATCGTGTCGTACATCGGGCAGGACTTGAGGATCGTCGACGCGAGCTGGAGTGGATTGATAGAGCCCGACTTCTTGGAACCGGTCGCCGGCTTCTCCGTTCGCCGCGACGCCTGTCCGGCAAGTCCGCCATTCTGGGGCACGGCGCCATTCGTCTGGCCATAAGACATGTCCGCGTTACCCTTAGCATACCCGTTCAGCAAGCCGCGCCCGTTGCCATCCGCCTTCGAGGTGTCCGCCGAGCCGTTGACCTTGCTTGCCGTGGTTGCCGATGAGGTTAAAGCCGAATCGCTGGAAGAGCGAGATGCGGGCCAGTCGACTTGAGTGGAGGGACCAGAGTTCGGGGCAGAGGCGCCGTTGGTGTTCCCATTCAGATTTCCATTGGACTTTTGCTTGTTCACTTTCTTTCCGGGACCGACGAGACCATTCTCATGCCGATTGCTATGACTCTTCCTAGCCGTGGCCGATGAACGTGGCATGGACGAGGGAGCCTAACACCCAGGTCCGAGTCAGCTTGGCAGGAAGGAGCCAAGGACTTGGACCAGGCGAGAATTGAGGACGGAGACAGCGTCGGGGAAATAGAAGAGTTGGGGGGGTGGGAGAGGGGAGAAGAAGGGGTGATGAGAGTGGGAAAGGAAAGGGAGGGGAGGTAGCACCCAGGAAGCGAACGGGAAAAGGAATGACAAGAGGGGATAGAGAATCGGTAGAGGTAAGGACTAGGTTAAGAAAAGGAAAGTCAGAGTGAATCGGATTGGATATGGAAGAGGGTGAGTAAGAGAGGGTGGCGGGGGAGAAGGTGGGAGGAAAGAGAAGGGAAAAATGAATGAGGTTTGGTAGACTTTTGGGTCTGGATAGACGAGGCGGGAAAAAGACGAAACGACGAAAGGTTGGAAACGGATCGTCGAGAGGGAATCCCGCTAAGGCAGCAAGGCGGCCAACCTCCAGCCAATCCGGATGTGGGTGCCTTAGGCATTACATATAATACCCTTCCCTGTCACGGTATCATACATACCCTGTCAGATACAGGAGGTTCCTTACTGACATTTATCATACATTACATGACGTACCCTCACTGCGCTGTCTACCGGTTGGCTGGTTGGCTATCCAGATTCCCTTTCCCTCGACCGATTTTTGGGGCGATCTGGAGGTTGAGACCAGCCACGGAGATCGTGGATGCTAAAGAGACCAATGGGACCTCTTGTTCTGATAAAGGTTGAAGTTGCTTGGATCTTCAAACAACCATGTCCACAAAACAGGACTATTACGGGCATGAATTGACACCTGGCTCTTCAGCCACATCATTCAAGAGTAAGCTTGCTTCCTGGAACCGGCACCGGCTCGAGGCATTAATATGGGGGCTAAATCTCAGCCACTAGTTGCTTCGAACAGCTAGTATTTCTATCTTTGACGGCTCTGCGCAGGCTGCTGGGATCTAAGCCTCCTGTCAACGCAAGGCAGCTTACGCCCGGATTCATGTAGTCAGTGCTGTTCTTTCCCTTGACATGCTCATAAGCAACAAAAGCAAATCTTCACTTGACTTTCCCAACAGATCAATAGAGAAAACTATGTCAACCAATCTGCGCATGTAGGCTAGCTGTAATACCCCCGTCACCTAGCAACAACCAGACCTTAAGCTTCCCGGTCTAAAGCACTTATGGACTGATGGTTGCTGAACGCCGGCCTCGTAAGCCGGGGGTGGACTACGTGTTCATTCTGACCTTACCCTCCTATTGCAGCCATCATTCATAGGCTCGCAGAAATCAGCACCAGTAAATGTCCGTTTACCCCTCCTTCTCACGCAGTCACCCTACATATCACGTCTTACCCGCTAACCACTGACAAGACCCGGGGTCGTGCTTTATCGGGTAATCCAGGACTTTAGGGCCCGAACTAGACAGGACGATCTGGCGATCCCATCCTTCACGGGATAGCTTTTGGTTGTTCGCGTGGGCAATTCCCTGGACAGAACTGTGAAAATTCACCATGGTCAACGCCATCACCAACTCATTGGCAGCTACCAGGCCGTGGGTAGTCATATGTGCCGTCCATATTGCATAAACCCGGTTGGTTATCTCTCTATCAGCTGGATTGCGTAGAGTTCATAACGGGCAGACGAAGAAGCCCATATGTCATCTAGCTCGTGACTTGCAAGTCAAGATAAGCATATCCTGCCCAGCTCTCTAGTCATATGGGGGGCCCGTTGGACTTGTCAGTTGACACTTGCGTGGGAGGTCGTACAGCCGATAAATGATGCTCGTAATGCTTATACGTGCCAAGTCCGAAACAGCACCCTGTAAGGAGATCATTGTCATGCCATTGGTTCCCTGCTTGATGGAGATTGAAAGGACCATCATTTCAATTCACGAGACCTGAAGGAAAAAGCAAGCTGATACCGACAATCTGGGGGATTGCCCGTCTCCATCGGAATATTGTCGAAGACTGACGACGACGACATCTTGTGGTAAGGCAGTAGGTGTGAGATTAGATAAGCTTCAATACCCAGCTGTTGCCCAGCTATATATAGGAAATACTGTATCATACCAAACAGCGGTATTTCACCGAAACATCTCCACACTAGCAAAATCATCACTTTTCTCGCCTGATCTGCCCCGTAGAAGCGATTGATACTTTAATTGTCGCTGCTCAGGCAATTTGCCTAGAATCACAGGCTAATTGGAATGTTCGTCATACGCCGGATATCGGGCTGGCTGCAGCTCGATAGGCAAGTATCCTGACTTGATTGCCGTTTTCACGGACAGAGATCGACTAGCCTTGGAATCGGATGGATGATCGACCGTTTCTACCCTAAAGTGGACAGACGCGTTGACTAAATTGAAGGGTTTGCCGGTCGAGCCCCGCAAGCCTTGTCAGATGATTACCAGGGATATCCCGTCCATTTGTCTTGTCGTTGTGGCTGTAACACAGGGTATTGGACCCTTGATGCTAGTAATATTTACAGTGCGAAACAAGATGTACTTACCCTGCTGTTTTTCGTAGGTAAACGATTTTGCCTGTGGTGAGCCTCATAACCCAAGACCGGCGTCAAAGCTTGGAAAACCAAGCAATTAACTGGGACACTGGAACTGATACCGATCCGGCAAAGCTTCCGATCAGAGGCACTAGGCGGGAGGGTCTAGAAGAGACTCTGTGGCGCAAATGGAGCGGGTCAAGCCGTGACGAACCAACAAATTGCAATCGGATTCCACGGCAACCATGATCCTGTGTTACAGCACAAACTATGTGTGAAACTTCTCTAGATGACTGGCCAGCGTAGCTATCAACCCATCTGTATACCTGTAGCCTGAAAAGTTAAGAGCAGCCAAGCATTGTGCCTGAGTATCAGTTCCATAGTAAAGAGAGCTAGGCCAAGCATCACATGGCGTTGTGGACCTGAGCTTCGGCTTCAAGAGGTAAGTAGTTATCAGCTGCCGACAACCGAGCCGAGTCAACCGGGCTCTTCAATTGACATACCGATTGACAAAACATCGACGCTACACCTCCACAGAGAATCTCAGGATGAAGGTTTTACAGACGGATGCAGAAGCTTTCGTACAGTCAACGTAGGTTATGCTAGTGCTTTCCTGATGGTTGATAGAGGTAGATATAGGAAGGCCAACACACGAGCTGAAGAGACTTATAGGCAGACATCTTCTCCAGGAAAGAGAACAGCAGCATGTTTAGCTTTGGCGTCAACATCATTTCCTCATAAGTTGCAACTCATGCCTTCGACCAACCCGGATAGTCATGGTGTCGCCGAGCTCCATCGCCTTATGGGCGACATGTAAAACTTAGACATCTCAAAATTGTTGTTGTATCTCGCCCACTTGTTCTGAGAAATAAGGCACCATCAATCAGTGATGTAAGATGCTAAAATAATGGCATTTTCTTGAATTGGTTCAGAAAGCGATATGAGGCTGGAGGACGCAATTGGTTGGGAAATTGTAGCAATCTATGGTCAGCGAACTTATGAAGACAGTAAGAAATTTGAGCTCTGTATGACCTGAAATACTTGCATTATGTTTCGTCCTTGATTGTTGTAGTCTTCTCCTCGGATAGCCAATGGCCATCGTTGATCTGACTCCACTCCAAAGGATGTCTGAAAGACCAAATGCCATTCTGGGGTGAGATGGAGGTGATGAAGAGGTCTCAGGTTATGCCAGGTTTTAAATGTCAATGCGAGGACGTACAAAGAAGATTAAGTTCAAGATGTGATGATGAGTCTCCTCATGAACGTTTATGTCGCCCAGGAAGACTTGAAGTGATGGAATACAGCTAGTATCAATACGCATACTGTATGCCGTGTAGATCGATATATTACCAGTAAGCTTCCATACGTTACCGCACCCCTGTGCTTACAGTACGCGCTTGGTAGCAGAATCTATGCCAGTGCCCTACGCTCGATCCTCCTCATTTACTATGTACATTGTCGATCTTAGATCTGTCGGTCTGCAAAGTTGCCCGAAAGCGGGAAGTCAGCCTGCTACATCACTGCTTCGCAGATCCGGTATCCTCGACCGCATCTTCCCGGTCCCAGCTCTCTGTTTCCAATGTGCGGACCCTCGTTTCTATATCAAGGATGCGCTCCTGCCAGTATTTCTTAGCTTTCTCTTGAAGATCCCAGGTGGATTTGAATTGTTCCATGATAAACGGTGGAAGCTCCGCCTTCTTGATTGCCTTGTAGTCATAAATGACCAGGTCCTCGGAAACGCGGGCAGCGGGCCGTTGGCGAGCCTCGGAGACTATCATCGCATGGAGATAGAACCCATGACGAGGTGCATCAGGGGATGTCGGATCGTGAACCAGCTTATGATATACCGTAACTTTATCGGGGTAGGTCATGGGCTGCAAAGAGAGACGAAGTATTAGCGATCAGTCCTATATCTCAGCTGAGAAGACCGTACAAATTTGTAGTCAATCTTGATACTTCGAAGAATGAGTCCGATGCCCTTTGAGCTGACAAGATTCAACCACTCTGTCTTATGGGCCGGGTCTATATGCATGGCAAAGTTGCGGGTATAGTACACGCGCGCCGTCTCTGCATATCGGGGGTATGTGACGTTGTTCACATGTCCTAATCAGACGCTCATGATGTTAGACCCCTTGCTGTAATCCACTGACCCAATGTTGCTTTAGAAAGAAGTATACACACCCTAGACTCATGAATTAGTCGACATCACTTGTTGCTTGAAAGAAGTTCCTAGCTTACCATGCTGTCCTGTTCAATGCAAGCGCCTACATTAGCATCTATGCATCATGCCATATGTAAGCTGCCATGCACCAGGTGAAACTATATCATACCATCTCTCCCCACGCAACGCTCTGTTGGAATAGCCCCCTCCGTGTCTCATCTGTCAAATAGCCTTCGCTGCCAGCGATCAATTCTCGCCAATCCCTTGCAATCTGCTGTAGGATCTCCCCGGCTTCTTGAATCTGCGGGGGCTTTAAGCCGAACATCATGCATCTGCCAATTCTTCGCTTGGTCATGGTCAACCATCGTGGATCGATGGTATGAGGCTTCTTTGGCGTTGTCCCGGGGGTGGAAACGGGGGCATTTCGGAATGCGGTCGAGACGGAGAAGAGTCGGGTGGTAAGTGATGAAGATTGAGCGGCAAATCCAGCAAGGGGTCGCCTTCCGAATCTTTGAAGCGACATTGTTATAATTTGAGAATAGGTGAAGCTAGTTATTGTCAATTGTCAGAATGTCGCTGTTTCCAGCCGAGGAGCTTCTCTCACTTCGGCTAGTTGTCCGGGCGGTTGGAGCTTCGGCTAGCCCCGCGCATTGTTTCCCTCTCTCCGCAAGCTGACATGGCCGGTGCTTGCTTGTTACCCCTATGCTTGCTTTCTACGATAAGCCCTATGTGAGATCCGATACATGAACAGTGATAGTCTGTATACAATGCTTAGCACTTACGATATACAGGCGTTACTAACTACCATTACGCTACTAATAGCTGTTCCAGCTTCGGGCCCTGGATGGATTGAGGCTAGTAAGTAGTAGAATATATACATCTGAATGTCAACCAAGATGATCGCTCAACAACCTATGTGTTTACAATTGGATGGATATGTTTCAGTATATCATGCATCTTCCTCATTGATCAGCATAAATAGCCAGTGCAGTTGATCTAGATCCTTACACCAGACACTGCGCAAATCTAACGTCATAATCCTATAACAATTCAAGACACCCGGACATATCTCCACCCATTACAACCATCAGATACTAATAAGCACCACGGTTTCGAAAGATACTTTGTCACTTCAACGCTCTTGAGAATTATCTAAAAAGCCGTTCATCCAATCCTATCATCATAAATCACCAGCCTATACAACAGCTAGTATAATAAGTGCTTACTGGACGGTTACCCCTCCGAAGCAACCAGTAAGGATTCCGCCCGTGCAACGTCACCGGTAGTTAGTTGTGTTCCGGCTAACTTCTTCCTAGAGCTGAGAGACAAACACCTTCTTCCTCCTCCACATTCCCACCTCCTTCGGAGAGTCCTGGTTCCCCTATTCCATTGACTGACAACCCCATTCAATATGACGAATCCAGAACTTCGCGCGCAGGTCATACATATATACAAGGGTATGTGCATCACCCCGACTTCACGCATGCTACCATCTTCCAGTCATTTCTCCCCATTGTCGAATATCTCGCAGCCAGCAAGCTGATTCCACGCCATCGGTAGAGCTGCTCTTCCTTGGTCGCAATTATCCCCTAGGCTACGAATATTATCGGAACAGGTTACATAAAGCATTTTCCAGCCAAGCGCATCTGGATAATGAGGAGCAGATCCGAAAAGGGATTGCTAGAGCGGAATTTGTCAAAAAGGGTACGTTTGACACATGTTTATATTGTTTGCCAGGATATTGAAACTAAGCTGATAATTGGTTCTATTCTACAGAAATCGAAGCATTGTGAGTTACCTTGTGCCCCTCCCTTACCGAAATCACGTCGGCGCCAGACTGCGTGCAATTCCTTATCTACAAACGGTGAAGCATGTGAAAGTCCAAGTACTAGTACATCTATATTTAATTCTGCCTATTAACCATGTCCATCCGAATATTCATCGTCTCATAATTATCGAGATAAATCAGACTCGACAATGTCAGCACCAATGCTGACCAAAAGCGCCCAGGTACTATCTGAAGCGATATCGCACCTTGAAACAGCGCTATGAAAATTAAATGATCCCGGCCGTTCAAAATACCATGGAGCCTTAATAACACGTTCTCAAGAATATTACACCAAGGAATATATATATGCGAAAACTGAAAGGAGAAAAAAGTGGGGTATCACCAATATGAGAGAGACCAATGGTCACGACGCTTTCCGTGTCTTTTTTTTTTTTCTTTCCCGCGTTCGCCAGAATACCGGCAATTGAGCTTGTATCCTCTTCGCTGAAAGATGGTTCATTTCTTTCGTCCCCACCAAGCGCTTACTTCCAAGCACTCCCCATTCGCGAGGCTTCCCTTCTGGAACAGATCGGCAATCATGGCAGCCCACCACCTGTCCCATTCATCTCTGGTCTTACCGCTAGCTTCCATGAGGATATGCTCCATACCCTCAATCATCTGAACTACGGTCAAAAGGGCCGTGCGCCGGATGGACAATTGATCTGCGGTCAACTGTCTGCGTGACGCACCGACCGAATCCTTCCCATGACCTTCACGTTCCCACCGTAGTTCGCCTAGCGGGATAGCGATGCGGCGACTATCAACATTCTCTAGTACATCGACTTCTGAGTTGAAAGACAAACCAATTGTCGCACACGGCAAGGCTGTCAATTTGCGTCGGTCAAAGGCCTTTTCGACCCAGGAGTTATAGTCCTGGAGAAACTTGTTCTGAACTCGTGTGAACGGAGTTGCGGAAGAAAAGGTGTAAGTCGCGGTCGCATCGGCCGTCTCTTGTTCCCTTGACGCCAATTTGCGAGCGGGTGCGGGATTGGGAAGCAAGGATCGAAAGACCCAGTCAGAGTCCCAGATTTCCAGAATTCCGCCGGATTTGAGCACCCTCAGTGGCTCGCTTAACCCGGACGCTTGCAGCGCCGGACTAGCTGGACACATTCCTGCGTCCTTGATGAAGACAAAGTCGAAATAGTCGTCGGGGAAAGGCAGGCGGGGCTTCCGAAGGTCGTGCCTTCGAAATTGCCAATGGACACCTTTCTTGCGCAGATCGGGGGCGACGGAGACGATGTCGATACCGTGGAAAGACACGTTGCGGTGGCCGCGTCGAGTGAAATATTCATGGCTCATACTGGACCAGAGGCCTGAACCACATGCGATTTCCAGAACCCGCTTTGGGGGTCGGTCGGCGAGGTGGGGGTTGCAGAATGGACCCCCGAACACGCGCATGAGCATGAGCGAGCGCAGGGTCTGACGATGGATCTCCTGAAGATCGCAGGGGAGAGGGTAGTTATTTTCGGGGTCTCTAAGATATGTGCGATCGCCCTGGCGGATCAGGGGAAAATTGGAGTAGTCATTGAGGGAGGTTAAAGAAGAGGTAGATGTCGCAGCGAGGGTTGGGCCGGTCGAACTGGTAGTCGAATGGAGATCGGAGCCTGATGTTGCGGCAGGCGCAAAAGTCGCAGGCCCGTTTGACATCATATCCATTTTGGCAGCGAAGATTGGGTTGTCATCGATCTGGTACAGCTAGCAACAACGATTTGCATGCTTGCATACGACAATGGCGACGCAGATCGATCACGGACGGGGCAGAGACGCGATTAATATGGACATGGTAATGTAATGGGGAAGGGAAAGAGCGTGGGAGGCGAAGTGAAACAAACGCTAGTCGGAGGGGGCGGGGAGGAGGAGGAGGAGGAGGAGGGAAGCGAAAGTGAGGCAGTCCGGATACAATTTCAGGCGGCCTCGACCCATGGGAAGCGAGAACGGGGAGAAGAAGAGGAGGAATGAGGAATAATAATGAGGAGAGAGGGAGAGGACGATGGAGGGGGGCAAAAACCACATCGTGACCGAAAACGAAATCGCCCCGGCTCGATTAAATGAACCCCCCTTAGGGCCACTCCACTATGACTGCGACTGCCTTTACTACTTTCTGCCACTAATCTTCTGGCGGGATTCCGGACGGCGACCTCCCCGAACTGAGTTATTTCACATCCTCGTTTTGGGTGGATTCGCTCCGTAGATACTATACATAACTTAATCGGTTCACTTTTATTTACTCTTCTATTTTGGATTTTTTTTTTTCACTACTCAAAAGTCGGCGCTCGGTACGAAATGTATCTGCCGAAAGACTCCGGACGATGGAGCTGAACGAATGCGCCCGTTTGGTGGTGGCGGAAAAGCTCCCACCACCACTACAGTATGCTCCTCTTCAAACCAAACACAAATACTAACCAACCCGCCCGCATAAGCCCTGCTGATCTGATACCAATGACTGCTGCTTTCTCCTGCAGCTGCATCCAAGATCAACAGCCCGAGCTACGGGTTATTGGTTCGATTATTTGCGTTCACTGCTCCGCCTGGTGCCGTCTGATCTCTCTTATGCAGAATCAGAACCCGTACATACGTAGAGGCTACTGGGTGAAGGTGAACTGAATCCGTATTCCAGATCCGTTTCGAGTGGTCTCGGCTATCTGTGAACCGCCCAAAACTGGGCCCCTTGTCTGGAAATGAATAAGGTCAATGGTCCAAACAAGAATCAAGGTTACAGCGGAGGAAATACCATCCGTGGTTCTTGTTGCAATCCCAATTCTGGCCGATTGAGCTGCTAACAAAAAAGAAGGACTGATAACGATAGCCAGAGTAATGATAAAACTGGGCACGTCCACTGCGAAGTACCCTGCTTCATCCCTTACCCAAGTTCACGGGTCACCCACTCAAGTTCTGACGCCCGAATCCACAGGCCAGCCCACATAGAGCCCTGCCCGGACATGCCGACATCCCACGGAGCTGGAAGAACCGCGGCAGATGCTGCTGACTTGCTGAGCTTCCTAGATGGGTCACCTCAAGTCTCCTGATGACACAAGGCAGAAAAATTGCCTTTCTGACGGAATCCGTCCGTTAGACTAAGGGCGGAGAAGGAAGCAGTTGTTGATCAAGAAAAGTCAAATCAGATATTAACATATCGAATTATTAACCAAAAAAGAAATAGTTATACCTTTTTCTTTTTTTTTTCCCCCTTAGGGAGACGGAAAAATTCTAGGACCCGTCTAGCCTAGTCTCAGGCTTTCTCTTAGGCTATTAGCGATTGACTCCTTGACATCATGATTGTTTTGGCGTTAGCGACTTGATAATTATAACAATATTAACGAACAAATTTGGGTAGCCGTGTGGGACTGAAGAATCCCAGCAGTGATTTGTAGTAACGATGGCGCTGCCGACGCGACCACTCACTTGTTGACTTTCCATCCTGACCAACCCTAACTACTCTATTCCGATGGATCTCGGAAGAAGAATAACAAACGGGTAAAGTGCATCGTAACAGATTTGTTAACGAAGGCCAGATCCGGTTCCATCCTACCAGGATCAATTGCCCCGACCAAGCAAGTATCTGTTGGCTGGAATAATCCTTTCTTTTTCCACCTGACAAACATTTGAAGGGGGAAAATTACATACATGAACCACCAACCAGAAGCCCAAGGACAGATAACTATTGAGTAACCACTACTAGTACTTACTGCTTAGTTACAATGGAGAAAACAAATAATAATCCGATTGTTGTTGGTTGGATTTTGGCCCACGGCGGCCGCAACGCTCCGCCGCCCACCCAGGATGATTATGCATGCCGGGGCCACTTTTCAACCTGAAAAAACACGTGCTTGCACGGGTCACCTGTTGCCCTGTCAGAGATTGCTCTTTTAACCACTATCCATTCCACTACTAAATGACTAGTTAGGCATTCTTTCCGAGCTCAAGTCTGTCTGGGCTTATTCGGTAGCCCTTCTGGTGGTTTTCTTCTTTTCTAGGCGCCAATCTCTTCTCCTCCACCCCCGTCACCCCCGTCACCCCCTTTTCTTTCCCCTTTTGTCGATGAACTGTTACAGATTTCTTTCCATGTCGTTGTGGTGATGCTGTCAGCTTATGGATTGTCATATCTGCAACTATTAAGGTGTCAGAATCTGTAACATCGGCTCTTATTCCGCCAGTCGGAGGTTTCTGATAATGAGTGCTGGTTTTGGAATGCTGGTGGGGGGGCTTTAACCTGCCTACAGCTGTCAGCATTGAATGATGTGATTAGATCTCTTGAAGTCTGTTCCCTGCTGCCTTTAGTTGTACACATGCTTCAGTATTCGTACAGACTGTTGTACTACTGCCGGAAAACCTAATGTGTAACAGTTTCATCCTCGTGCATGCTGTTTCACACACTGCACTTATACTTTGGACATGGTTACCCAGCGACTTGGTTATGTTACAATCACCCTACTTTACCCTAACTACATAGTGATCCCTTCGTAAGCAAATCAGTTCTACTGATTAACTATGCCATCCAGACGACCATTGGCTGCTACATGGAAACCATCACATGATCCTATGACGAAGGGTGACAATATGATGTTGACTAGAATAGCAGTGCAACTAGACTACATAAACTCGAACACGATTATACTAATTAGTATATTGAACTAGGCGAGACTACTACTTATGTGTATCAAATCAGTGCCAACTCTCTACAGATACTAGTCATCATGATCTCCGGAGCTAATGTTGATCGCAAGCCAAGCTGCTTTGCTCTTAGCAACCTTAGTAGAAGTACCGAGTAAAAGTGTACAAGTAGAGTTCAGTCCTTGGCATGCGGAGGCCAAGCAATGATGAATGGACAGATTAATCCTCGAAATTTTACTAACTAACGATTCTACTTATTCTTGATCGATAACTACTTAATTGATTGAGACTATTACGGAGATCGATCTACTGCGCCGGGGGGTCTCTACCATCATTATTATGCTCAAGGGCATTACATGTCGAAATTCGGAACCAACTGAAACATTGCAAGGGATGAGTATTTCATCATCTGTCGCAAATAGATGCCATAGGTATTCATTGACCTCGGAGAACGAGTCCGGCGTGCAGGTATGTGGCAGGTGTATGTATGTGTGGCTGGCATGATTCTATGCATTCCTGCTGCACCTGGGGTTCCAGCAAGGAGGGGGTTTGGTTTGCTAACGGTTACTGCTTGTCATTATTTTTGACAGACAGGGCTTGCTGCATAACAGTCGAAGCTGGTGGCAGTTTGAATGCGGTATATTATTATTTAAGTTCACTTGAAAACCCTGCTTTGTCCCCAGAAAGGGGGTTTGCTGTGGGCTTGATGACTGGCTACTACATATGGGGTACAAAGTGTACAAGTGGCAATTTGTGTATGAATTTAACTTCCAGTGACACATATCTACCCGTTTTTCGACGATGAGTGTTTATTCGCAGAAATTAGGCAACATTTGGATTTTTTTCAGGTAGTCCAGATGGATAATGCTCAGAGCACGTCCTGGGGTTGCTGAGACACTGCTTGGCTGGGGGCTTATACGAGGATCATTACCCACCAAGACACCTTAAGTATCCCACGACCTCGTATTTTTCACGTGAGACACATGTATTTGGCATCATTTTGGGTTGCAAGGGGATGTGTGCTCGTCTACCAGGGGTTTCTGTTTTACAAAGAATTGAGAAGAACGCTTCAGACCGTTCTGGAAACATGGGCCCCTTTTGCGCTCACCCAACAATTAGCTGAATTGTGTCCAGAGTTAGTTGGGACCTTGCTCGATTAGTTAGATAGTGCCAAGTGGTCAGTGACCGAAAGCAATAAAGGGGTGCTATATAGCATAATAGTAACATATAGCCCTCCTAAATATTTCTTGCATTGCCTATCGGAAGCAACCGAGCGAGTGAGCCACTGTGGTGTCAGTGCAAGGAATGTGGTCTTGATATGGACTCCGTCATAGGGTCACGGGAGCGTGTTGGCACAGGCGATATGGCCTGTTTAATATAGATAAGATAGTGTGGCAAGTCCCTCCATGGCTTGTGGAAGTCATTGTAGGGTGATATGGGAGTGACAGTTGTAGTTTTGAAGAAAAATGTAGACGCTGTCTTAGTCGGATATGCTTCATGCGAAAAGCAAGATGTAGCATATCTTCGATACTTCTGAATGCGTGTGGGCTGTTGACTGCTGAGGGACCTCCTTACTTGTGCAGTGACCCCCGCGGATCGCCTAGTCCCCTCAATAATTGGGAATATGGGGCAGTGAAGGACCGATGCTGAGATCTTGTCCGGTTGCCGTTCTCCTGGGGGAGGTTAATAGGGTAGCGATGCTCACTTGGTGAGAAAAGGATAGATAATCTGTACAGACGTTGTCTATTGACTTCAGAACAACCCCTGCTCGCTGGGAGAGATCCTTGTTCAGGGAAGAAGACCCAAGTCTGGAGGTGTGCTTGTCAAGGCTGGTCTTGGCTTTGCCATTGGCGGCGAATCACGCCCGCCGGATGTGACATCACGTGACACCGGCGACCTCCCGCCTTCGATGCAAACCACTTCGCAGCGTCAAGGCGACTGTGTCTCATCCCAACAAGCTGCCGGCGCCTTTGCTAAGTCTTCAGACCTATTTTCAAGTGCGCATTGCTCACTCTCCTCCAGCGAGTTTGTCTCTGCGAGTCCAACCTGACTTTGTTCCCAGGATTCTCAACAGACTTTCGTCGTCCGTCCTCTTGTGTCTCGGTCGCCCGACGCCCGCCGTATCGTTCAACCCTCGATCGCTTTCCCGATCTCGACCTTCCCCAGGACTGCATCTCGAAACCGTGTGCAACCAGCATTGGCGAAATTGCTGCGGTTGTGATTCCAGCCTATCCTTAGATTGGGGTGGTTCCGCTTCAGGACCCCATGTTGAAGAGAAGGAGAGAACGCATCCGATCCCCGACTCCTCTCTCTCCTGCCACCGCCGCCTCCCCGAGCCCAACCCTGCCAGCCTCAACCTACCCTAGGAACATTCAACCGATCGAACTACGGTCTCGTCTGCCACGTTAAATGGCAGATGGTACCTACAGGTTCCAGCAGCCTGGGGCCGGGCAGTTCTTCTTCCAAACACAAACGCAACAGCACTCTCACCAACGTCATCTCGTACGCAACGGGACAAACTCCCCCACTGGAAGACTAAAATTTAGTCACGACACTCCTTCTCCCTCACGTTCACCTCCGATCAACCAAGCTGCTGCCTTGAACCCCTTCACGATGTATACACAAACCCACCAAGGGCAGCATGTCATGATGAATGGCGGCCAGGCCCACCAGCGATTTGGCATGCAGATCCCCAAGTTCCAATCGCAGAGCCATCACCCCCACCCCGCACAGCAGGCCCATCACCATGCCCATCACAACCAAGCTTCTCATAGCATCAATCACCAGCACAACTTCTCCAGTGGGGCATTGGCTGCCGCCACTCCGCACTTCACTCCCGGCCCCCTCCAGAATGGCGCTCATGTTAATGTGGACGAAGATATTGACGAGACCATGAACGAACATTGGCAGCAGCAACTTCAGTTGGCTGCGGAGTCACGGCAGGCAAGCTCCCCGCATTATTACGCCCGCACCGTCGCACAGCAAACCAAGGGTATCCAGATTGCGCCCAGTCAGCCTGAGCAACAAGAGAATGGGAGCGGCGATCGCAATGGCCTGGTGAAGTCCAAGCCTGCTCCTCGGCAAGGCTGGCATGCTCTTGATTTCGGCGGACAGGGTCTCCGCGCGCTTGCGACATCTTTGTTTCACTATACTTTCCTCGAGAAATTGTACCTCAATCACAACAAGTTGAAGACACTCCCTCCGGCGATTGGCCAACTGCGGAAGCTCACCCACTTGGATCTGTCGAGCAATGATATTTCGGAGCTCCCCGAAGAGATCGGTATGCTCACAAGCTTGAAGCAGCTCCTCCTGTTTGATAACAACATTCGCACGCTTCCGTTCGAGATGGGTTATCTTTATAGATTAGAGATGTTGGGAATTGAAGGGAACCCTCTGAATGATATTTTGAAGTCTCAGATCATCAAGGAAGGAACCAAGGCCCTAGTCCGGTATCTGAGGGAAGAAATGCCAGGTTTGTGCTCACGACTCAAAGCTCTCACCATGCACCTCATACTAACTTCGTTTCCTAAAAGTGCATCTTCCTCCCCCGGATAGAGATTGGATCATCCTGGATGAGACCGCTAGCTCCTCCAACACTTCCATCGAGAAGATTACCGTCCTTTCCCACAACGCCCTCTGCGACTCTTCCGCAACCCCGAGTCACTTCGGTTATACCCCGTCCCGTGTCCTTTCTTGGGAATTCAGACGCGAGCTTATCCTGAGCGAG
Organism: Aspergillus neoniger CBS 115656; assembly: GCF_003184625.1. NCBI lineage: Eukaryota > Fungi > Ascomycota > Eurotiomycetes > Eurotiales > Aspergillaceae > Aspergillus > Aspergillus neoniger. Next base: position 1,087,980 of record NW_020291130.1, read on the forward strand.
CTGAGGTCTCACGACTCGGACATTATCTGTCTGCAGGAAATCGACCAAGGCAGTTACAATGGATTTTTCCGGGAGCAGCTGGCTTATAACGATTACAAGGGTGTATACTGGCCTAGAGGTAGAGCTATGGGTATGCAAGAGGAGGAAGCGAAGTCGGTCGATGGCTGTGCCACCTTCTTCAAGGGAAGCAAGTTCATCCTTCTCGATAAGCAGATGATCAACTTCGGTCAAACAGCAGTGCGGCGACCGGATGCCAAGGGTCAAGATGACATTTACAACAGACTCTGGCAGAAGGATCACATTGCGGTAGTCATCTTCCTGGAGAACCGGCTGACAGGCTCCCGCTTCATCGTCGTGAACGCGCATCTCTACTGGGACCCTGCTTTCAAGGACGTGAAGTTGATTCAGACCGCCATTTTGATGGAGGAGATCACTAAGCTCTCCGAGAAGTACGCGAAATTCCCACCGTGTACTGACAAGACTGCATTCCGCTTCTCGGAAGCAGAAGGTGAATCGGAAACTCCTCCACCTGAACCCGCGCCGTCTATGGAGTATGCCAGTGGTGATCAGATCCCGCTATTCATGTGCGGTGATTTCAACTCGGCGCCTGGGTCGGCAGCGTATAACTTGGTCGCACACGGCCGGCTCACGGAGTCCCATCCGGACCTGGAGAAGAGGCTCTACGGCAACCTTAGTCGAGTCGGTATGACGCACCCGTTCAAGCTGAAGTCGGCGTACAACTCGATTGGCGAGCTGAGCTTCACGAACTATACTCCGGACTTCAAGGATATTCTTGACTATATTTGGTATACTTCCAACACACTTCATGTCTCGGCGTTACTTGGGGAGGTGGACAAGGATTATCTGCAGAAGGTGCCCGGGTTCCCCAATTTTCATTTTCCAAGTGATCATGTCGCATTATTTGCGGAGTTTACAGTTAAAGGGAAAAAGGGAAAGGTTGTGGAAGCGGATTTTGGGCCGCAACGGAATTGAAGGGACGGTGCATGTTGAATCTTACGAGACTGGTGTTTGTGTAGCCGGTTCATCTTGTTATCTCGGAATCTTTGGGGGCCTTTCGCGTGTCTGTGGTGTTAACTCTTTTTACTCTTTTTCTTCCTTCTTACGCTATCATGCTCTTGTTGCATTTTGTTTCTTTTCTTCTTTTCTTCCTTCCATTCTTGTGAGTTTACTTCCTGCTTACTGCTGTCGCCCAGCGGACTCTCGTTCAAATGGAACTCTGCGTATCCATGCATCATCTTTGGAAAGTAGTCGGTCACATCGGCGCAGCAGCTTTGCTTTATTTCACGCAACACACACTCACACTCTCTCACGCTCTCTTTTCTACTACTACTACGTCGTTCCTCCTCCCAGCTTTGGTATGTGTTAGGATCTGATTATGCCTTTTCTTCTTCTTCTTAACGACGATACTTTTATCTCTTCACTTTCCAACATGCTTTTCTCCAGTTGTTGTAGATTGAATCTCACGAACGGATTCTCTCTCTCTCCTTTCTTAACCTTTCTTCATCTCATCTCAATATTTCGCACTTAGGCGGGCGAATCGGTCTCATCTGTACCTCTGTGTGTGTATGTGCTCGTTGTATCCTTAGGCGACTACTACTTCTACTACGTACGTGCCTGTTGGTTTGGGCTTCGTTGGTTTGGGATTCGCTTGACGTGCTCAGCTTATTGTTCGTTGAAATTCTTTTCTTCTTGATGTAGAAAGAGAGTGGGTGGCTGGTTTGACATTTGTTGTTGTTGTTTAGTATGGGGAATCGGGAATGGGGGTAGTGCGTTTGCTATTAGTATATTTGAATAAGCCTGTTCTTAGTTATTTTGTTATTTTTTTCTCTTAGGTCTCTTACTATCTAGGTTGTAGATTGTAGTTCGGTGAGTGCATGTGTGTATGCTCTTTTTGTTATGGAGTGTGTTGTATGATTTCATCGTATTTGTAAATGAATTTTGAGTAATAGTACATGAGGTAGGTCTTTCTTCTATGGTATGCATGTTATGGTACAAATGGGTATCCAAGAATACTGCAGGTAGGTAGGCATATAAAGCGGGGAATCGTATGAAGCTCAGCTCAGCTCAGCTCACTTAGCTCCTCCGCGCATCCTCCTCTATCTTTCTCCAAATTCCAACAAAGCCACCGCCCACAATCCGCGCGCCAACCTTTGGCCGACACACAAGCACACTGTCTTCCTCCTTGGGTGTCTTCTCTTCAGAGACATCTGCGGATTCAGTCTCAACGGCACCCGTCTCTACGGACTCCTCTGAACCGGAACCCTCCTCGGCGGAGGAAGCCACCGACACATTATCCCGAGACTTCTTCACCGCGTGCCGGATATCCCATAGCCGACCACTGCTGATTCCGTTTCCGAGCTCGACAACCTTATCCTGAACGAAAGGTAGTCTCTGTCGACGAATGAGCTCCACACAGTCGCCGATCTGCGTCACGCTCGGCATGAATACAGCCAGGATGCCGTCCCGCTTCAGGATCGAGGCGACGTGGGGAATCCGTAGATGCGCGGAGGGCATATCCAGGATCGCGTAGGAGAGGAACGGCTCAACCTCATCTTTCTTGAGCGAAGAAAGGAGGCCCGTCGGTGCGCGTTGTCTCTTCTGCTCTGCGATCCAGTCCTCTACATGCCCGGCGTAGAAGTCCACATTGCCTGCGTAGATACCGCGACGGAAACCCCGGACGATACCTTCGGCGTGGACGGAGGATTTAGGCGTCACGTCGACGCTGTGGATAATTGCTTTGCGTTGGGAGCGCCAGGCGTCCCAGTTCTCCTGGTCGGGGTCCACGGTCGTTTCTGAAGCGCCATCTGCGGGCGGCTGTAACTTGCGGGTCGGAACCTCGCCGGGTTTGGTGGGTAGGTATGTGACTTGCGAGCTTGGGGGGAGGGGTGGAGGAGTAGAGTTGGCGCCTTGGATGGCGCGCGCTAGGTGTAGGGTCAGGGAGCCGTGGCCGGTGCCGGATTCGAGGATTTCAAGGGGCGGTGTGTCTGTTCCTTCGGCTGGGGGTGCGACGTGGATATCGAGGAGGGAAACGATGAGGTTGGCGTCTGCTGAGTAGATCTAATGGCATGCGTTAATGAGGAATTGGTTTGGGGGGGGGGGGGTGGTCGTGGTGCTCGTTGACGACGGTGTAGTTAGATTCGTACCGGCGTGACTAGACGGGGGGTCATGGCAACATATTCTTCGAGGGTAGGGAGGGAGAGTCGGTATTCAGGGCCTGTATTCAATGGAGATTATTAGAATGCGCCCGGATAGGTTAATATTGGAATGAAGAATATAACTGACCTTTCCGCGCCTGCACCAGATCCCGTACCCTCCGGCCGATGATGTTGTCGTGCTCCAATTGTCCGCGACGAGTGTCGGATTTATGACCCTTCCGCAAGGGTTTGCTTAGTAGCGGCGACTTGCCATGGACCACAACTCTATCTCCCTCTAAGTGGTGGATTTAATCTGTTAGTGTGGGATGGCGCGCAAACTGTGAACGAGCGAACGGCGTTCAGTCGAATAAAAGGTGTGACATACCCCGAAAGACGGAGAAATTGGTGTCGATTGAGCGGGCATAGCGAGGGACAGGAGTGGACGATGTTAAGCCTAGGGCTCGACGCAATGATTGCAGTAGACGAGCCATGGCGTGTGATGATTCGGAGGGAGTGATGCCCTCAATCAAGTGTCCGAGAAAGTATCGGCGCCGAAAAGATCGAGCATCAAAAATTCGGGACTTTGAGATTTGGAGACTCGCCGGGAAGATACTCGGTTCGGCTAGACCCAGAATGGTCAGAAAACTAGCATTAGACAAGGGAAATTAAGACTGGCTCCACCGAAAAGAGGACAATTCCAGCTTTTAGTGTCGCGCTGGAAATTATGGGGAACTCCGCATGGGTCCATCGTTGGTGGTGATTGTCCCTCCTTTGCACTTGATCGAGTCTAGTCTCTCTGCTTTCTCACCGCGGGGTTCTTCTTTTCTCTCTTTGCTTCTCTCCACTTAGAATCGCTCTCTCTCTCTCTCTCTCTCTCTCTCTCTCTCTCTCTTAAGTTCACATCTTTCTCCTTCCTTTTGTTACCCGAATATCCGACCGGTTTATTCCCATCCTCTGCCGTCCTTGATTTAGGTTTGTTCCCCCTGTTCCATTTCTCAGGGACAGAGTTATTGCCGTCGTATAATTTGAGCATCACCCAAACATGCGCAACAGAACGCGCCCTTTAATCAGTTCCTATATGTCAACCGACAGTGAGACTAACACGGATACTGCAGAACTATCGCCGCGAAATCAAAGCAACCAGGCCTTCATCATGACTGTCACCACGCTACCGTACATGAAAACGAACCCCAAGCTCATATTCTTCACCGATTTCGATGGAACGATCACCCTCGAAGACAGTAGGTACAGACGAAGTTCGCACAACATGTCCACTAGCTAAGTACTCGATGCAGGCAATGATGCTATGGTATCTACCCTTTACAACCTACAAGCACACCACTAAACCTGCATGTTACTGACACTTGGTCGCAAGATCGATAACCTTGGCTACGGGCGCGCAAAGCGCCGTCAAGGCAATGAGGCTGTCCTTGAGGGCACCATGAGCTTCCGGTATGTGAGTACAGACAGCATGTGTAGGCACCTTACTAATCTCTATTGTGAAGTGACGCTTTTCGCGACATGTTGGATAGCATCAAAACCCCCTACAACGAGTGCATCGAGTACCTCAAGAAGAACATGAAGCTGGATCCCTACTTCGTGGAATTCTACAAATGGTCCAAGGAGAACAACGTACCGATCGTGGTGTTGTCTTCCGGCATGATTCCAGTCATCAGCGCCCTCTTCGAGACGCTTTTGGGCGGCGAACCGGACGATCACCTCTACATCGTTGCCAACCAGGTCGAGAGTCGTGATGGCAAGGACATCAACTCCGAGGGTGGCTGGCAGATCAAGTACCATGACGATAGGTAAGGAAATCTTCTTGGAACCGGTCGCTGGGCCAGAACTGACGTCATACTGCTAGCCACTTCGGCCACGACAAGTCCCTGGAAATCAAGCCCTATGCCGCACTGCCGGACGGTGTGCGCCCGACCTTGTTGTACGCAGGAGATGGCGTGTCCGATTTGTCAGCCGCTGCAGAGACTGATCTTCTGTTTGCCAAAAAGGGCAAGGGTGCGTTTACCAAGATCTGACATTAAGGTTTGCATTATTTAGTTACTGACTCTTTTTCAGATTTGGTGACATTCTGCGAGCGCGAGAAGATTCCATTCACGCTATTTGAGAGCTGGGAGTCGATTCTCGCTACCACCAAGGACATCCTGGGTGGAAAGGTTTCAGTTAAGGAGGTTGCTCAGGATGGACTGACTGCAGTCCACGAGGGAGCCAACAAGAACTGATGCGGTGCAGCCAAGATAAGATATCATTCTTTCATGCTGTTAGATATAGATCGCTTGAGTATATACGCACCAGGGACATAGTACTAGTTTAGATATCATGATTATTAGATGGATTAGTTAATAGAAGTGATGATTTGCATATCAGTACGCGTTGTTTGGATTTTGCACGGAGTTGTGTAGGGTTCTAGGAGGCTATATCTGAATGGGTTAGTATATATGACTGACTCTTTTCATGAATAAATTGGCTTTGAGCTGAATATACTTTATATTGTTGACTACTAACAACTTAGGTAGCGAGAAACAAGCGGTATAGCAGTCTATCTTGGACTGAAGAAGAGTGTTGAGACATTATTCCTACTGTTCTTAATGGTATTCATACTATGATAATTTATAGTCCTATTCCCTGCTTATAGTTGATGAATTAAGACCGATAGTAAACTGACTTATATTAAACTCTGGAGTCAAAGGATCCATTTCAAGCTCCTCTATCTACTTTGGTTCTTTCTATCTGGATATTTTATCGCATCCCTACATCTACATTCTCGAAACTCAATTGTATACTATCCTGCGCACGTGTATCACGCGGACTTTATTATAGTTGTAAGTTATGTTGCAATCTGAGCTGAATATAGTTCGAGTGAGTCGGGCATAAAGTCATGATATCCGCTCACTTCAATTCAGAGGAGAAGAGCACAATAAGTGCAAATGCTGTGACAGCGCAGCCGCTAAGAAAATGTGCTACCGAGGAGAACAAGAAAAAGCACAATGCACGAAGGAGTACATAAGCAGGGGTATCCTCGCAGGGGTAAATTGGCCCCTTCTGGCAAATGCAACAGCAGCAAAGCAGTAGAAAGTAAATGACAATTCATACAAATGCAAGCCCCACCTTTTTCCTTTTCCTTTTCTTTGCGTTTCCCCTCCCACCAACTACTACTACGGTCCTGAATCCTGGCGTTTTTTCTCTTTCTTAGCCCAACGTACTGATCACATTTCAATGTCAGTACCGATACAGAAGTTTATCTAGTCAGATGATCAAGGAGGGGGAGAAACTCACAGCCACAAGCGTTACACAGAGTCTTTGGTCCTTCCGGGCCTTTCCTCCACTCGGGTGAGTCCGACGTCCCGCAATCCGTGCACATATACTCGCCTTTCATTCTTTTCTTCCTGTCAACGGCCTCTGCAGGATTCTTGGATTGTGTTTGCTGTGGCTGTTGCTGTTGCAATTGTTGCTGCTGTTGTTGGTCGCTCGCAGGAGCCGCAGCAGCAGCAGAATCGGCAGCAACGGTATTCGGCTGCTCCGCATCACAACGAACCAGACGGCCATGACGGACTCCCGTACTCAATCCCTGTGATCTTTCTCCTTCTCCGTAGTACAAGCCCGTCATAACCTCAATCCCGTCGATATGGGACATGTCTTCAGTCTGTGGCAACCGATCCCCAATCTGCTCCAGAAACGATCGCGAATCGGCGTCGTCCGTATTAGTGAATGTGTCGGATGATTCATTCTCCTCTCCAGATACTGATGTATCTCGTTGCGCAAACGAGGTTTGTGTCGTTGATACATACGTCTGGCGCGTTGTTGTCGTGGTAGTGGTGCTGGTTGTCGTTGTTGTTGACGTCTGCCCTGGTCTCGAATTCAACTCCTCTTCTTCCTCTTCCTTCAATTGGGCTATGCGCTGGTTCAGCCGGATGTTCTCGATCTTATGTTCCAGAAACGAATCGAGTAACTGTGAACCCCGCGTGGGATATGGTCGACAGACAAGGAATATCCCTTTACAGACTGTCTTTTGTTGCTGCAGCTGCTGGGATGATTCTGCGGTCGCAGAAGAAGCAGACCCGGTCGTCATTAGGTGTGGATGTCCATGCGCCTCTAATAGACAGGAGCTATTGTCAGGCCTACAGAGCCGGAAGTGACATCGGATTTCGCGTCCGGTCTTGATGCACTCGTCCAATTCGTGGCCTAGGATAGGCTTGTCGTCTTCATGGACGAAACGGGAGAAATCGCTTTGTTCTAGCATGTGCGATTCAATACCCGTCACCTCGGAGCATGATGGTGACGCGTATAGAACCTGTCCATCGTGACTGAGGAGAAGGAGCAGGTCTTTCAGTTCGTCTAGTACTCTCGCAGACCAGCCGTCATTGTTGGTGCCGGCAGGGCCTATGTCGGGAGTGGGGTGGTGGGGATTGCTGGTTCCCGCTGGCCCTGTAGTAGTTGTAGGTATGGAAGCAAGCGCAGGAACTGTGCTTGTGATAGTGGCAGGAGTCGTTGAAGTGGTAGCAGCAGCAGCGGAAGAAGAGATGGTAGCGGAAGCGGAGAGTTGAAGCAGATTAGCGGCGCCGCGGCTCATCGAGCGAGGAATACTCCGCGCGTCCATGCTATACGGGGGCCCCGGTGGTTTTGAGTTCGACACTGGGGCTCGTAGACCGTATGCCTGGGACGGAGTCTGGTTCTGCGCCACTCTTCGTCCTTGATGGAATTCGAGTTCCATCGCTGGGCTGCGCGGGGATCAAATCGATCGATCGCCGGGGTGGTGGGGACTCTTCTTTCCCGGGGGGGTGAAAAACTCGGTAGGTTTCCCTATAAAGAATATGATACAGAAAGGGATTGGAAGGAGATAGAGAGAGAAAGAAGAGAGGGTAAGTGAGCAGTGTTTCTTGGACTTTTTCTGGACATGACCGCGGTGGTGAATCCAGTAGAGCTGTCAATTCTTGTACTTTTGCTCTCGGCCACATCGTCATTGGTATCGCACTGACACGCGGGATCCACTGCGGCTGCCAATCAAATCCGTCGATGGGGCTTCCCGGGGATTTCCGCACTATCCGGCCTGCTAATTGGTGGGCTGCTGCGGCGTCGGGAAACTTTCAGGTACCGTTGTACAATACAGGTCGGTATGTCTGTATGATTGCTGCAGGGGGCATCCCGGTCGATGCTTCATTGCTTCAAAGTTGGGTATTCTTGCTGCTTCGCTTGCGCTCCGCTTGCGATACCAACCCCCCCCCCAAATGGATTATCTTGGATTCTATCCCTCTTGACTGGCCCTCCACTCCTACTCCTTTCCTGTTACGATCACCTCATCCCTGAAGCATACATCATCCTGCGTGGTGTGGTGTGGGATTATCTTGTCAAGCACGGGTTGACTATCTGGCTTCCGTTAGATCCGCTAGGGACGTGCATCGCGTAGCGCCGCCATCTACTAATTTTAACATTCGTGGGCTGATATCAGGCATCAATAATAGATGAAATTATCGACTATCTATCGACTATTTCGACTATCATCCCTTGAGGAGCCTGCAATCCGCATTTGCCTTCTTTTAATTCTCCGTGGGATATCCACACCGAACGCCCTTTACAATCTATCCCGCCTTGAAAGAACATGCAAAGCTGGGAAGCTGCAGATGCTAACGGTCACCCGTCTGTGCAAATTGCAGACGTCAGACCACACCGCACCCACGCGAACGGGTACGTTGGACTCTGTTAGGTGCTGGTGGAGATGGCCTAGAAAATTAAGCGAGCCCAGGCGCAGACCAGACCCGGAATGTCCTACCGGCGGGATGATCCCCCTGTCTTGGGAAGTCTGATACCATGCTCATGCCATGTTCTTCCTTCCAGCCTTACAAAGGATGAATGCACCTCCCACTTACGCTACTACAGATCACGAGCTACTACGCAGAGCAATGAGACGGTCAGATATGGCTGATACCATAGCTCTTTCTATAGCCCATATAAACTTATGTGCCACAGTATCTGAAGATTCATTAACATAACCAATCTGCTTCAATTGACAATTTGGCAAGAAAATCTCAATGTGAAGGCCCTACCAGGGAACCTGAGAACCACAATTACTGCCGTCACTATTCCAGGATCCTTCCACATTTTCTGAGACCGAGGCCATGACTAGCCAAGCCCCACCGTCTATCTTGTTCGACACGTCAGAAGCAACTACGACATGCACACGGAGGAACGGAAGCTTGGCGGCCGCTACTTCCCAAAGACAACATCAGCTTTGCTGATGCACCACTCAGCTGGAAGATCTTACTTACTGTTGAATCACAACTAGTATTTGCACCTGCACCTCAGTCCATAATAGTGACAACCACAGAAATGATAATCTTTATCATGGCAATTGCACACTTTCAAAACGCTGCATCTGCCTTCGCAGAAACGGTAATTCTTGAACTTGGTTAGCATTGATCCCACCAGCCAAATAGGATGGTGTTTACAGAGTTCAACTCTTCCTCGACATCTGTGGTAGCCATGGACATGCCATTACCGTCAACATCGTCGAAGGCCTCGTTAGGGTTATTGACGGCTGCAGTGCCAGTATTCCCAGCAACTACATCATCGACATTGGCAACTTCGGTAGGGTTGGCAGAAGAAGTGGCCAGGCTAGCCTTGAAGAAGAGACAGGACAAGCACAAGAGAACGATGATGTTCTTGAAGTGAAACATCCTGAATGGAGGTGAACCGGCACAGTATCTGAATGTGAGTGGAGTAGGGGTGGTTCGATGAGAGGATAGGTTTGAGAGAAGAGAGCCCTGAACGAGAGAAGGCTGGAATGTAGAGTGAGCCTTTTGTATGTGACACCTAGTGTTCGCAACATCAGCACTATGTGCACTTGAGTAACCGCTCTAGCCCAAAGAATCTACAGTTGATATCATCATAGTTGCCATGCCCGCTATTTACATCTGAGGCACAGCCTCTTGAACCTAGAGGTACGTGCAACATGGCATACAGCGAAGAGGTAGGGGTATCAATACACAATCTACTAGTCTTTGCATTGCCCGATTCGATGTTGTCGGAAACATGAAAACCCCCAGATAGGATTGCCAGTGATTCATCTGTTGCAGCCAGCCTGCTATCAAATAATTTAACGCAGGTGTATCGCGCAGGGATATCCTCTACTTACTTGTATACAGAGATTCCGGCAGGAACTTCATCCCATAGCCCATGTAGTCAAACTACCCGTGGGTCTTCTACCCAACCAAGAACGGGGCGTCCGTCCCCATAGGTTCCACGAAGTAGTATAGAGTCCCTCCAAGGAAGGGAAAGCATGCCCCAAAAAGAATGTATCAGCAAGCCACAGACCATCCAATCATGCCTTTACCAAAGCATCTCCACCACATTTAGGGCCCCTACCCCATCCCATCCTAGTGGTGTTCTCTAGAAAGCATATACATCCCAAATCAATATCCACCACCTCCCCAGCTGACCGCCCATACACGTGACCTCGCGCCGTCTCCCCGCGTCGACTGACGCGCCGATCCCAAGCGCAGCTGCTTGCTATCTATCCGGCACGCTTTCTTTATCCCGAGTGGAGAAAGAATATCACGGGGAAGGTGTGATTTGCAGGCCTGCTACCTACCCTTACGCATCCGTGGAAACGGACCCGGCCTTTTCTTCCCTCTTTTATTACCCTTCTATTGTGAAGTGACGTTTTCCATAATGTGAGATTTCGTTCTGCATCCGGCCACAAACATTCTTTACTAATTAGTCCCTCCGCAGGTGTAAGTTCCGCGGAGGTCGTGTGAACGATCGAGGGTACTAATCATCGGGGGTTTGTTTGTCGCAGCGAAGATAGATAAGTTGTCGATATTGGGGTGAGTGCTCCTTTTTTATGGTTTATTTGGGTGGAGAAATGCATAGGAGTGATTTGATTTGCTGACAGTTGCTTGTGATGGGCTCTAGTGTTCGGTCGTTCGATAATACGCGCAGCGAGACGATTCAGTTTCACACTCCTCTTACGCTGATTGTTGGGTATAATGGATCTGGAAAGACGGTATGATGGATGGTATATGATAGTATTATGGAGGTTGTCAGGCTGATGGAGTTGGGGGCAGACAATCATTGAGTGTCTTAAATATGCGACCACCGGCGATTTACCACCCAACAGCAAGGGTGGTGCGTTCATCCACGATCCGAAGGTACGCGATTCTATGAGATATGGTATTGAGTAGGATGGACAGACGTGCTGAGTTATTATGGCAGCTATGTGGCGAGAAGGAAGTCCTGGCCCAGGTGAAACTGTCGTTCAAAGGCACGTCAGGCGCGAAGATGGTCGCTACGAGGAGTCTACAACTCACGGTGAAGAAAACGACACGGCAGCAAAAGACACTAGAGGGTCAGTTGATGATGGTTAAGGATGGTGAGCGGACGTCTATTTCCTCCCGCGTGGCGGAGCTGGATCAGATCATGCCTCAGTATCTCGGTGTATCAAAGGCGATCCTGGACTCCGTTATATTCTGTCACCAGGACGAGAGCTTGTGGCCGATGAGCGAACCCTCAGTGCTGAAGAAGAAGTTCGATGAGATATTCGAAGCTATGAAGTATACGAAGGCGATCGACAATATCAAGTCTTTGCGGAAGAAGCAGAATGAGGAGCTTGCCAAGTACAAGATCATGGAGCAACATGCCAAAGAGGATAAGGAGAAGGCCGATCGTGCAGAGAAACGATCAATAAAGCTTCAGGATGAAATCGAAGCTCTGCGCGAAGAAACACACCAGCTCTCTCAGGAAATGCGCCGGGTGGCTGATCTTGCTGATAAGGCGTGGAAGGAGTCTGAAAGCTACTCTCAGGTGTTAGGTGCGCTTGAAGGAAAGCGTATTGAGGCCAAGAGTATTCAGACAACTATCGATAATCTCAAGAGACATTTGGTTGAGTTAGATGACTCCGATGAGTGGCTACAGTCGAACTTGGAGCAGTTTGAGTCAAGGCAGCTTCAGTACCAGCAGCAGGAAGAAGCCAAGAAGGAGAACTATATGGAGCTCAAGGAGCAGATAGAGCAGACTCGACAAAGACTGGGTGTCAAGCAAGCAGAGTATGGCAAGTTTGAGAACGACAAAGCCAACTTCGAGCGCCAGGTTGAGCGGCGACAGAGGATGACGAAAGAGGTCGCTCGAGCGCACAATATCCGTGGTTACGATAATGTCGAGGACCAGGCAGACGTTGATGAGTTCATGCGGAGAGTGCGAAAAATCCTGAAAGATCAAAACCTGGCACTGGAACGGGTGAGGAAGGAGGCGCAAAGTGAGCTACGTGACGTCCAGGCAACCCTTAACCAGATCGGACAACAGAAGTCTGCGCTACAGGAAAGCAAAAACGCAGCCAAGCGACAGATTGCCTCGAATGATAGGGAAGCAGCCACCTACCAAGGAAAACTCAACGAGATCAACGTGGACGAAGGCGTCCAGGCTGCCCTGGAGTCGAACGTTGAAGACATCGGATCTCGTTTGGACCAAGCCAAGGAGCGCGCACGATCCGCATCTTGGGACAAGGAGATTCAGAATGTGAATTTACAAATCCGCGACCTTGAGGATGAGAGTTCGCGCTTGAATACTGAGCTCATCGAGGCAACAAAGAAGGCTGGTGATTTGGCTCGATTAGACCACCTCAAGAAGGAATTGAAAGAACGGGAGCGCGGATTGGAGACGATGAAAGGCGCTCACGGTGAACGACTGACAAAATTTGTAAACGCCAACTGGAGCCCTGAATCTCTAGAACAGGATTACCAGCACGTCATAGAGGAGGAATCCAGACATGTCTCAAGGGCAGAGCGCGAGCGTGATGGAGTCAGCAGAGAACTCGAGCAGGTGGAGTTCAAAATGAAGGGCGTCAAGAAAACATTAAGTCAGCGACAGAAGGAACTCAAGGAGTGCATCAAAGAGATCCGCGATGCTGTCGATGACGAACCGGAAGAATACCCCGAGATTCTGAAAGAGCGTCAAGCCCAGCTCGATCTTGCCAGGAAGGACGCTGAACAATACGCCGGAGTCAGCAAGTACATGGCCGACTGTCTCGACACCGTGAAGTCGGCAAGGATGTGCAGATTGTGCATGCGGACTTTTCGAACCGAAAACGAGCTGCAGACCTTCAAGAACAAGTTAGAGGGGTTAGTGAAAAGAGCGAAACGGGTGATGGAGGATGACGAAATACCCCGTCTCGAAGAGGACCTTAATACCGCCCGCGAGGCCAGCACAGCCTACGATACCTGGTGTCGGCTGAAGCAGACAGAAATTCCAGATTTGGAGAAAGAGGAAGAAGAGTATACTGCCCAACAAGACAAGCTCCTGAGCCAATTGGAAGAGAACGACAAGATAGTCAGCGAAAAGGCCGATAAAAAGAAGGACGTCGAGTCATTGTCAAAGACGGTCAATACTATTGTCAGATACGACAGTGAAATCAAGTCCATACGCTCCCAGGTCCAGGACTTGTCTTCGAAACAGCACGATACGAATGCCTCTCGTACACTGGAAGATATTCAGGATGAAATTGCGGGCATTGGCGAGAAGTCTAGAGCCTTGAAGAAGACTCTGTCGAAACTCACTCACGAGAAGGAGCAAACATTGTCTGAGATGAACAAATTGGAGCTGCAACTCAGAGACGTCAAGAGCAACCTCGACAACGTGAAATTCAAGCTCGAGCGGAAGGCAGACCTCCTGGCTCGCATCGAAGAGTACAAGAACCTCAACAACCAACAACGCGAAGCCATTGCAAAGGCGGACAAAGAGATTGAAGATCTCACCCCTGAACTTCTCAAGGTCCAAGCCAAGTACGACGATATCAGCCAGCGTGCCGAAGCCCGTGAAAAGGACATGCAGCAGGAGATATCCCACCTCTACGAGAATGTACACCAACTTGAACTGGCAAACGAGGAGATCGACGCCTACAACGAGCGAGGCGGCCCTCATCAACTAGAGCGCAGCAAGCGTGAACTGCAAAGCATCGAGGACGAGATCAGCAATCTCGAAATCGAGCAAGCCAATATCACTAAAGAGATCAACAAGATATCTGCTCAACTCAAGGACAGCGAGAATACCAAGCGCCAATACGCGGATAACCTTACATACCGCCAGGCGACCCGATCTCTCGACGCAGTCACCGAAGAGATCGAGCAGCTGGCGGCGCAAAACGCCGAAGTCGACCGAAGCCGCTTCAGAGAAGAATCCGAGCGCAGAGCACGAGAACACAACGCGCTCGCCGCCAAACAAGCCAGCAAAATGGGCGAGATGAAAGGAAAGGACGACCAACTGATGCAGCTCCTCGCGGACTGGAATACCGACTACAAAGACGCAGCAAGCAAGTACAAGGAAGCGCACATCAAGGTGGAAACAACCAAAGCCGCAGTGGACGACCTAGCGCGGTATGGCGGCGCCCTCGACAAAGCCATCATGAAATATCACGGGCTCAAAATGGAAGAGATCAACGCCATCATCAGCGAGCTCTGGCAGAAGACCTACCGAGGCACTGACGTCGACACGATTCTCATCCGCTCCGACAACGAAAACGCCAAGGGCAACCGCTCCTACAACTACCGCGTCTGCATGGTCAAGCAAGGTGCAGAAATGGACATGCGCGGCCGCTGCAGTGCAGGTCAAAAGGTGCTAGCAAGTATCATCATCCGACTCGCTCTTGCGGAGTGCTTCGGCGTCAACTGTGGTCTAATTGCTCTTGATGAACCCACAACGAATCTTGACCGTGATAATATTCGCTCTCTTGCGGAATCGCTTCATGATATCATTAGGACTAGACAGCAACAGGCCAACTTCCAGCTTATTGTCATTACCCATGACGAGGAGTTCTTGCGGCATATGCAGTGCGGTGACTTCAGTGACTACTATTATCGGGTCTCGAGGAATGAGAAGCAGAAGTCGATTATTGAGAGGCAGTCTATTGCTGAGGTATGTTTGCTCCTTCTTCCGTTATCCCTAGGTGTGAAGTATACCTAGGGTTAGGGGTGATATTACAGGACTGACGTCGACTTCAGGTTATGTGATTTAACCACTCTTCGAGTTTCCGTTTATGGCTTGGACTGCAGGTCTCGCCATCTGGGAAGGAAGAGTGATTTGATCAGCGATCTTATAGTTACGTTCTATGTAAATTACCTGGTATTTGGTATGGTTAATGAGCATGAGGCGGCGTTGGGGAATCAAAAAAGAACACTATATTGCTTTTTGACATTTCACATCAAGTCCACTATATAGACACAATCCATATATTCTCTAGTACCACTCACTCCAGATCATCACCCTCCTCATCATCCAGCAACGGCACAAACCGGAAATCCACAAACGTCACAACAGGTGGCGGACCACCCTTGAGCGGCCGTACACCACCAGCCCCATTAGCATCAAACTCAATCATAAACTGAAGACTCAATACCCCCTGGCAATCCCCACGAATGCTCACTTTATTAGCCACCGCCATAGCACGCGCCGCCTTCTGAATCAGCGCGAACTTATAGTTCTGCTTGAGACGCGACCCCATGGACGACGGCGGACTGACCAGGAACGTCTCCGTGACCGTCGGCGCAAGTTTAGCTTTCTTCGCACGGGACCCTTCATCAGTTGGGCCTCTTGCATCACCTCCCGGACCATTAGCCGCGCTGTTCTCGACGGAGAATTCTACAGATGACTCGCTGAACGAGCCTCCCGTGCCGGAGAGAGCGAAGAATGGTTCGCGGGTCGCGGACGCGGAGATCTTCAATACCGATGGGCTTGTAGCGACTAGTTCTGAGATGGCGTTGTGGAGCCAGGCAGAGCGCATGATGATCTTCATGATGATGGCATCTCGTTGGAGAGGGATGTCGACTTCGCTGCCTTCGGTTTCGTAGGTTGTTAATTCGCAGGTGGTTTTGACGCCCGTCTCTGAGAGAGTGATGCTGAGGGGAGAGCCTTCGCTGGTGTAGCGAATTGTGCAGGAGCGGTCTAGGAGTAAGGACGGGGCGGAGAAGGCGCCAGGTCCGGATGGGTGGGTTGGTTGGACGCTGGATGCTCGACCGGCGTTGGGGTTCGTGGAGGAGTCGTTGGTGCCGAATATCTTGAGGGTTTCTAGGAGGGCGGACAAGGAGACGACGAAGCATGGGTAGTAGGTGGAGGGGTCGGAAGTTGTATCGTCGTCGTTGTCGTTGTTGTCTGTTGTCCCTTGGTTTGGCGCGGCTGGTGGGTTGAAGGTGTAGCTGGTGAAGAGGGCTTTGTCGAGGAAGGCGAGTCCTTGGATGACTCGCATCTCTTCAGCGGAGAAGCGGATTCCATCTGGGGTTATTTGCACAGTGGCCCTGGATGCGAAGCCGATGCATTGGAGAAGAGTGTAGAGGTGGTGGGCATTGCTGGAGACAGCAGTGAAGATGGGTTCCGTGTCCGCCATGATGGTTCGGAGTGAAATTGGCTTAAGCACGACAGAGTAGAGACTCGAGAGCTATGTTAAAATAGAGCTGGAGTGCGAAGAGAACTTTTTGGTGATTATAAAGGTAACGATATGCTTCGTTTCAAACTCTCCAGTGTATGGTACATGGGTATCTGGGAAACAACTGGAATTTTTTTTAAACGTAGACCCCAACGGCACAGATCATGAATACGGCTCCGAAGCTGGACGGGGAATTTGTTAGCGATGGTTAATAAGGTGGCTGTTGTTAGGGTAGATCTGTGGCTTACCCAAACGCCAAAGATGCCGGGACTCCGAAGGAAGCGATGCTGAGGAAGGAACGATCTGCGCAAGTTGTAAGTATATGGTTGTGACAAGAGTACAAGACATTTCATATGTGGAAATGATCTCTGGTGTGGTGTAAGTACTGACTCAATCCGAAAAGTCCAGTGAGGATGAAGGCTGTTGTAAGTTAGTAATTGTTTGGAGTGTGAGAGAGGTCGGGGTCCGGCTCACCAGCAAGTAGTAGACTGAAGCCGACAAAGAACTGGCTGTCTTTAGAGACTGGGGGAGTATACGGGCTCGCAGAAGCTGCCTGCCAGACTTCGTTCAGAGACATGAGGGCTTGTGAGATGCGCTTAATTTCAATGGCTTGTGTATAAAGGAGAGAAGACAGTTTAAAGAGAGGAAATGAGGAGAAGAAGGAGGAGAGGGACCTTCCCTCAAGCTGTCGTCGTAATGCCATGGAGCCCGAACTAGTAATTGGTTATCTGGCTTGACGGCCGCGGATCAACTTCTTCCCGTTCCGCTCCCCGTATCGCGGCCGCAGCTCGTGTGGAGAGAGTCGCTGAGGTTCAAGACGCTTTCGTCCAGAAGTCATCGGAATTCGTCGCGCATCATGCCTGCAATCACAGATAGTAAGTATTCGATGCTGGATCACGCGTTCTTGCGACTGTTCTGGTCTTTTCGCTCATGTCAAATCCAGGTGCCAAGCGGAAAGCATCGGAGGAGGCGCTCTCCCCAGATTCCCACAAGAAGGCGCGCACTGACTCCCCCGAGAGGGAACCCAAGGTATGTTGCATATCCTCGTTTCTGTCTGGAGTATGAGACTAATGTACTTTGCTTGCCTTAGACCGAAGATGACCTCCTAGATAAGCCACCGAGAATCGTTCCCTTCCCGGAGAAGGTAAGCCTCAAACGAGCCCGCAACCCGCCCGAGCTCCGATGACGCTGACTCCACGGTAGCCTGCAGTTCTGGAGGAACGTCGCGGCGACATCGAGTTTCGTGTAGTCAACAACGATGGATCTCGCGACAGCTTTGTTGTCCTTACAGGTCTCAAATGCATCTTTCAAAAACAGCTCCCCAAGATGCCTAAAGACTACATCGCGCGATTGGTCTATGACAGGTCGCATCTTTCCTTGGCTATCGTCAAACACCCTTTGGAAGTCGTGGGAGGCATTACATACCGACCATTCAACAGTCGCAGGTTCGCCGAAATCGTTTTCTGTGCCATCTCGTCCGACCAGCAAGTCAAAGGATACGGTGCGCACTTGATGTCTCATCTCAAGGATTATGTCAAAGCCACATCGGACATCATGCACTTCCTCACATACGCCGATAATTACGCCATTGGATACTTCAAGAAACAAGGGTTCACTAAAGAAATAACCCTTGACAAATCCGTTTGGATGGGATACATTAAGGATTATGAGGGTGGTACAATCATGCAGTGCACCATGCTACCTAAGATACGGTACCTCGAGGTTGGCCGCATGCTTCTGAAGCAGAAGGAAGCCGTACACGCGAAGATCCGGGCCTTTAGTCGCTCACATATCATTCACGCGCCCCCGAAGGAATGGAAGAATGGTCCGTGTAAGATTGACCCATTGAGTATACCAGCTATCAAAGAATCGGGATGGTCACCGGACATGGATGAGCTAGCACGTCAACCACGCCACGGACCCAACTACAATCAGCTGCTACATCTTCTTAATGATATGCAGAACCACAGCGCGGCATGGCCATTTACTCAACCAGTCAATCGCGATGAGGTTCCTGACTATTACGAAGTCATCAAGGAGCCCATGGATCTGTCAACCATGGAAGAGAAGCATGAAAAGGACATGTATCCGACGCCGCAAGACTTCATTAAAGATGCTATGTTGATATTTGATAATTGTCGGAGGTACAATAACGAGAACACGCCCTATGCAAAGAGTGCCAATAAACTAGAGAAGTTCATGTGGCAACAGATTCGAAATATCCCGGAGTGGTCGGTGAGTACTGAAACCTGATTCTCCTTCTTGGATGCCGATACCTATCTTGTTCTTATCCGCTGACATGACACAGCACTTGGCCGACGGGCATTGATACTAGCGTACTCTGTATGTTGGAGTTCTTTAAAGGCGTTTCCGTGGCGTGAACAAATACCCAGGCGTGGAGAACATGGTTTATTTTAGCTTTTAGCCTGTCTCTTCAAATTTCGTGTTTCAATAATTTCCGACAATACTAAACACATTGATCGGTCGCAGCCATGCTCAGAAACGTTCGCTTATTTGCTCCCTTACGCGCTATCACCACCCAAGGCCCCATTGTTCGTCCGCGACGAACGTCCCACTCAGTTTCTCCGGGTCGCCTTCTGTGGCAGCGCGCACAATGACCCTGGCCCCGTCGCTTGCTTCCTTGACTCCTTGACCTCCGTTGATACTGGTGCGGCAGTAGCCCGGGGCAGCCGCAATGACAGCAATCTTCTCATCAGCCAGCTTTACCGCATGAGCGACGGTGATCATATTAACCGCTGCTTTGCTACTGCGGTAGTCAGGTATGAAATAGGTCTTTGCGCTAGCCGGATGATCCTTGTGGCCGGCTCTGCTGATCAGACCCTGCCCGGACGTGACATTGACAATGCGGCGATCGGGATACGCCGATGCACGCAGCAATGGGAGGAATGTATCCATGACAACCACTATGCCAAACACGTTGACATCGAAAACTTGCCGGTATTGCTCGCGCAGGGTAGTGGCGGGTGTCTGCGCAATGCCCGCATTATTGATCAGGATGTCCAGACGTCCGAATGTTTCCGAGACGGTCTGCGCAGCTGCAGCGATGGACGCATCATCTGTCACATCGATGGTAATGGGTGTGAGAGCTGATTTGTCCACTGCATCCGATTCCAGCTCCTTAACTGCAGCTTCGGCCTTGAGTGTCGTGCGTGCGCCGACTAGCACATGGAACTTGCCTGAGCTAGCTAGCTGCTGTGCCACGGCGAAGCCGATGCCTTGATTGGCACCGGTGATGAGAACGAGGATTTTGGAGGTTGTCATTTTGCGTGGAATAATTGAGGTGATAATTGCGAGAGCTGATTATGTCTGGATCCATTGGGATCTGGGATCCTTGATATAGTTTTTACTGTCCGTAGAAGTCCGAACCCCGAATCCGTTAACTCCGTTACGACCTTCTAAGACCTCTTTAATAAGCACTGCTTGCCCGACTGTCCTCCTAATCGCCGTAGCATGTTTAGTATAGTAGTAGTATACTGGGTAGAAGAAGTGGCGAATTCAACTTGTGAATAACTAATTGGACACATTTCGTCTCACTTGGATTAATCGTTACTGGATGTATACTGTAAAATCTGTCCATAAGATTCTTGAAGGACTCGTTCGACGCAAAATGTCCAGTACAAACACAAAGCTACAATTCTCTATGAACCCCGTCAGTCGAGGAAGGTGCAGAGATAAGACCAGTCGACTGGACCCTCCGAGAGTATTGTTGGAAAAAATCCAGCTGACCATGAAGGAGTTACCATTTCAAACCATGGAGGTCTGACATGTTAGAGAGTTCGGACTGAAACCTTAGCCTTGGCGTTAGCTTAGAAGTGGCTTAAGAAGATCATTTGGCATATTTCCTGAATAGTAAGCAGGACATGAACATAGCGGTGAAGAGTAAGTACACTAAGTGGTTAATTCATTTTCTATGCAATATGCCTGTTACTCTATGCTATCTAGTTCGGTGTAGGAGATAGTCTAGGAACCAAAAAACAAGAGGCACCATAAACAATGATATCATTGAGTAACCTTAAAACGAAGATTATTAGAAACGGGGGGGTCACTGGGCTTATCATCGGCACGATTTTCATCATTTGCCGTCCCGGTTTTTCAATCTAATTAAATATTTGCCCAGTGCACATAAAGCAAAACACTCGTTTTTGGGGTGGCTTGCAGGAAAATAACGGTCCAGTCCATGACCCGCCCCCGGGCAAAATGGACATTGTTCGAGATTTTGATTATTATTATTTTAAAAATAGGGCACAGATTGCAGATTGGAAGGTACTTGGAAAAAAAAAAAAAAATTCTGTCTAGTCATGTTTACCAGCCACGGCCCTGCAATAATCACATATTATTATGAACCGACCGAGAACCAACGGTGCGGATCCGCCGTGGGTTGCTTTTTTTTGGGTGGGATGGATGTGGAATGGAGCCTGTCGGTTGGACAGTAGATGAGACCAACAGAAGGGTTGCAGAGGATGTACTAGTGCCGTAATTGAGGTGACTGGGGAGGGGCGAATTTCTTTTCCTGCATTACAGAAGAGATTGTATTGTATTTTCCATATACTGGACTTAGGGAAAAGGAGAAATCATCCTCTCTCTCTACTCCGTAGACAGTAAGCAATCATCAACATCATCATCAGCTACCCCTTGGCGAGTGTCAAAAGATCCAAAAGATCGGCCGCAAGTGGAACCAGGTCATTTCGGGGAAACATTAATGCGAGGAACCATTGCTGGAAAGGGAGTGGGGACTCAGGCACCTCCCTCAGGCATCACGAATCAACGAACTCCAAACTAGTAGTCAGTCGTCTTTTCGCCCGTCGCTGCGTGTCTGCGGGCTGGCCATCCACACCCTTTCCCTCGCTTTTACCCTTGGCTTCGTCAATCTCTTTTCCCCTCCTCCTCCTCCTCTCGCTCTCGCTCTTGTTGCTGCCTGTGAATCCACATCCCGAGCCTCTCCTGGATGGCTTCTGTCGCAACTTCCTGACCTCTCCTGCAGTCGGTCGGCTGTTTTGTTTACTGCCTCGGAGTCGGAATACCTTACGACCTTCTGCAGGGCCTCCTGGCTTGCACCTAGGCCTCAATTCGTCCCCGTATCGCTGCAATTCCATGCTCAACTGCCGAACTCCAACTGTTTGACCGTCCTTCTTTTTTTATCGTCGCGTCTCGCCAGCCTTTTCCTCGATCAGCTACAGACATAACACGCCGGATCCCTTCCCAATTGCTCTTTCGACTCCTTTGTCAAACCCCCGTCCCTAACTCAAATCCGACGTTCGCTCGTTCCCCTTTTCGGCCCCTCATCGCGGCGCAGCTCCTTCGAGCCTGATTCAGGAAGAGTTAAAAAAAAATCCAACACCTACCCTTCAGCAAGAGAGATCCCCAACATTCGTTCCATCATGGCGTCGCCCTCTCTTTCGAGCTTGGAGCAGCGCAATCGCCTCCCTACGCTCTTCGAGGTCCTCAGTCGCCGGACCCTCGCTCCCGTCGACCTGTTTTCCTTCTATATCTATATGCGGGATCAACAGCGCTCGGTGGATTATCTGGACTTCTGGTATGATTGGGAAACATTGTGTTACCTGCTGGCGGGCTGTTAATAACCCATGTCTCTATTTTAGGCTCGATGTCTCGCAACACATGTCCCTCTGTCGTCATTACGTTCGGGAACTACGTCGGTCCGTTTTGGTAGCGACGCCTGATCTTGAGAAAGCCGACAGCAAAGGATCGTCCGGGGCGTTGGATAATTTCGAGCATTACAACGACATCCCACTTGTTGAAGCTGGTCCCTCCAACTCACGCCATGGATTAAACGATGTCGGCGACCGGGATGCCGACCAGAGACTGTCGGCATTCCTCCGCTCTGAAGGCCAAACATCCGGACACTCGCCCCAAAGCAGCCTTGGTTCGCAGAATGCTGCTCGCACCACATCGAATGAGCTGCAACCTCGGGACAGTTCTGGGACTCGGAATGACTCGCCTTCGCCAGGCCATACGGTGGCACGTGCTGATATTCGCGCCAGCGCAGAGAAGATCCTCTACACGTACCTGCTTCCCGGGGCAGAGAGAGAAATTGTTCTCCCCGAGGAGATGGTATCCGGCATCATCAATCTGATCGAAGACGATGGCAGAGACGATCCTGAAGTATTCGATCCGGCGAAAGACTATGTCTTTCAGGCAATGGAGCGCGACGCTTTTCCAGGGTTCTTGCAGGCCAAAGCTTTGGGAAATCTGGTCCCCTTGACGATTCTCGCACGGCTGGCGTTTGCCCTCATTAGCTTCGGTGGAGGCTTCTGGGGCGCGTTCTACGTGGTTCTCCGGGATAAACCACGGCATATTCGTTGCTGGGTAAGTAGCCAATGCTCGTCCAGAGGCCTGATATCCGACTAACACCTGACCAGTTGATCTTACCTTTTGCCATTGCGTCTTACTTCATCGTCTCGTACCAGTACAAGATCGACCCGGTCATGGCGTTCCTCGGCTACAGCGAGTACACCTTCATGAATTGGTCGCCGATTCGCGAGCCATACGTGCGCAAACTGCTGAACAAGCGGGCCACGGCCACGGCCATGATCGCCTTCTTTGTCGCTGCAGCGTTGAGTATACTGTTCATCTTTGTGCCCGGTACTATGCTCTAATCTCCATAATATCGCGTATACCCTTGCCGATTTCCTTTCCGAAATCTGTTTCAATTTCTACGGCCGCGTGATACCGCTTTTGGGCAGCATATATGTGCATCTTGATTCTTTCTGAGCGTTAGCCAGCGATCTTGCTTCTTGGGTCCATTCAGCGCATGGATACAGAGAGAAGTTCTTCCTCCCCGAATGACCTCGGGGAGTCTCTTAATATGAGAAGGGGCAGATACCCAGTGCGTGGAGCACCAGTGATGGCTGCTCATGCCTCTGGTCCCATCGCGTATGGGATTTACATCTACCAACTATCCATGGACTGGCGTGACACACCAGGTCCGTCGGGTCACGACGTTCATTTCACAGACACACCCTACACCCTGTGTATATTGGGTTTTTCTTTCATTGTTTATTTACCTTTCTACATAATACCCCTCATCTGCTGGATTTGCATGTACGTTAAACGATTTCTCTGAGGCTTTGGTGTTGTGGTTAGTCCACGGTAATTAGATTCTATTATTATGATATATTGATGCCATATTATGTTGGACTCTAAGCAGTACCTTGATGAAATTTCATTCTCAGCTTCCCATTACTCGTAAATTCATAGAATCTTTCGGAGACTCGAAACGCTACCATGCTATTCGCTATAATGGGACTCACGCCCATAGTAATAGTACCACTACCGTAGGTAAATAACTATGACTTCTTCCCCAACACCCGCTTAGGATGTCTAGCCGGTCCCGAAGAAGCACCACTACCACCACCACCCAACCTCACTCCAGCCCCATCATCAATATCCATCCTAGATCCCCCACCTCCCATCCCATCCCCTCCTTCAAGCCCGTGCTCCCAATATCCATCATCATCATCAAACTCATCCGCCGCAAACTCCCTCTTATTCCCCCCAATCACCCCACCACCCCTACTACCCTGCTGCCACCCACCACCACCTCCTCCTCCACCGACCTTCTTCTCCTCCATCTTAGCCCCCCACCCGGCAAGCGCCTTCTCAAACAACACCTCCTTCTCCCGCTCCTCCGCCCTCCGTCTCGCCGACTCCGTCTTAATCCGCAATATCTCGGCCTCAATATCCCCAATCACATTCCCGCAGCGCGTCTCCCACGCCGTCAGAATATCGATCATCTTACCCAGCGACTCGGGCTTCACGTCCCGAAGCGGCGCCACGGAAGTGACATTCACAGTGGGCGGGGTGGAAGCGGGCGATAGACGGGCGGTGATCAGTGAGGCGTAGATGGCTTTTGTGACGAGGGATTCGAGCTCCGAGGGTTGTGTGATGTTTAGGGCTGTCATGAGGGAGCTGTAGGTTAGCGGGGTGGTGGTTGTCGAGAGGGTGAGGAGGGAGAGGAGTCGGAGTTTGAGTGTTTGGGCGTCGTTGAGGGGGGGGAGGTTGGGTGTTGCTGTTTCAGTCGGTCAGAGGACATTATTACTTTGGGAGAGGTGGGTATTCGGGGGAGAAAGGCTTACATTGATAGTCTTGCCATGTGCCCCAGGCAAAGATTTCTAGGAGAGTCAGGTAGCTTGCATATTCGGCTGGGGTGTTGGGGTCCCGGAGGGATTGGATGGCTGGGGTGGTGAGGAGTTCGGCGAATACGTAGGTGTTTGGGTTGGAGGTCGCGTTGGTGATTAGGTTTGTGATGAAGCGTGGGGAGGTCGCGCTGTTGGAGGTGGCGAGGTGAATGAATGGTTGGAGGGCTTCGAGGGCCCGGGTGTGTATTTGGTCCATTTTGTGGTGGTGGTGGTGGTGGTCGTGATGTCTGTGGTGAGGTTGGGATGATTCGGTTGGTAAGGTGGATTGAGGTTGTAGATGGGTATGCGTATCAGTATGCGGATTGTGGTGGTGAATGTTCCATTAGTTGTGGTACTGTGGAGGGATGAGAGTGGTGCTGATGTTGATGGTGATAGTGACTAGTATGATGGTATGAGAGGAGCAATGATGTCTCCTCTGGTGTTTGCATTAGATGCAAACAATGATATTCAATTGTATGTTTGAATGGTGATCTTGTCTTCAAGAGTCAATGACATTGTCAGCTTCCGTCTTTGATAATTAGTCTGCCCATGGTGGCTGTGATAAACTACTTGCCTCACGTCTCACTAGATTATTACAGTTGATTTACTACAGACAAATCCGTCTTTTAACTCACCTAATCGGCTACTTTCCATATAATCGAAACGCAGCCGGTTCGGTGCCAAGTGTTTCACCCCCAGACCCTTCAGTCCTTGTCTGAGTTTGATATCCCATGACAGCTGCTACTAGGATGGAGCATATAATAAGCATGATGCTTCTCGTGTCGCAGCATCAGACCTGGTCATTTCCCTTGCAATCTGGGCAGAAGGTCTGGGTATATCCCTTTCATGGGGAGGGTTCATACCAGAGCCCGTGTGCAGGGCAGATAAGCAACCGTTAGATGGGTAGTACAGGCCAGATAGATAAGTGCTAGCGCATGCGTGGGTGGCTTATTGAGCTGGATCGGACAGCTCAGCTGATACTATGCGATCTTATTGACAATATTACCCTATAGCTTTGGACTTGCACATACCGAGAAATTCATCCGAAAGGTGGACGAACCATGAACGCGGTACGCACTGAGTTCAATACCTAGTACCTACGTACTACAGTAAGTATACTACGAGTGGTCCCCCGAGGGTAAGTAAGTGGTCCCAGCCTTCCAAATGCCCTGAAGCGGCAATGTTGCCCGATTTGGAGAAGAAATACTCACGTAAGTCCGCGGGGCGGCGGAGACAACCTGACGCTATCCACTGCGTATTTTTCTGTTAGCGCCATCGTTGCGGTGGGTTGGGATGCGCCTGGCATCATTCCTCCAGACTCGATCTAATCTTAGACCGTTTGTTGAATGGGATTCCCGCCGCCTGGAATGTCTTGGACCTCTTGGTTTTACCTGCTGTTTACCATTCTTTCTTTCCCATCCCACGCTCTTTGTGGGTGGCCTAAGATTAGGTTTCTTCCCGTGCAAAAACCCCCATTTCAGCTCCCGTACCATCCGTAGTGAAAGTAAGTAAGTAGTTCTTGTCTTAGTGTCCTTGATGTAATTAATTGCTGCATGTTTAAAAGGCTCGGCGTATCCTTTCCGTCGCATCCGGTCCGAATGTCTCTTAATCGAACGACCCTTGCGTGTTACTAGCATTTTCCTGCTTATTATTCCTTTCCCCTCCCTACCTTTTATTAACTCCCCCGACCTCCTCGTCCCCCCTCTTCCTCCCAAACGAACGCATGCATTAACACACCACCGCGCGTCCCGACCGTCCTTGTCCGGCTTCTGCAGCAACTCGGCGCAACATGGCGGCCTCATCCTCCGCTCTGTTAAGCGCCGGCACCGATGGCGCTCCTTCCGACCGATCAGCAGCCCATATGGCGACCACAACAGTCAACGTCGAGGGAATGACATGCGGCGCTTGCACCTCCGCCGTTGAGGGCGCCTTCAAGGGGGTGGAGGGTGCTGGTGAGGTGACCGTCAGCTTGATGATGGGCCGCGCTGTAGTCCATCATGACCCAACCCTGCTTCCTGCGGAGAAAGTCGCCGAAATTATTGAGGACTGCGGCTTCGATGCAACGATCGTCTCTACGGATAGTGCGTCTACGCCGGCGGATGGTTCCCGCGGGGCCAGCGATAAAGTGTTTCAGCTGTCAACCACGACGTTGGCCGTCGAGGGCATGACATGCGGTGCTTGCACCTCCGCGGTGGAGGGAGGATTGAAGGATACACCTGGTGTGCATTCAGTCAATGTATCTCTGCTTTCCGAACGAGCTGTCGTGGAGCATGATCCATCTCTCGTTACGCCCGACCAGATTGCAGAGATTATCGAGGACCGTGGGTTTGGCGCAAAGGTGCTGGAAACCGCAACGGAGGAGAGCGCTGTCCGCACCTCGGCGGATTTGTCGGGCTCTGCATCGGGGTTGATGGTCACGAAGGTGTCTATAGATGGTATGACGTGTGGTGCTTGTACGTCGAGTATACAGAATGCCTTCAGCGGGGTGGACGGTGTAGTGCAATTCAATATCAGCTTGCTAGCCGAGCGTGCGATTATCACTCACGACCCTACGACCCTTACCACGAAACAAATTGTCAGCATAATCGACGATGCCGGTTTCGACACCACCGTCCTTTCATCGGAAGCACAGGCGCTTACATCAAAAGGCCTCGGCCGTGTCACTCTCAGCCTCCACGGCTTGCGCGACGCTGCCTCGGCCTCGGCCTTGGAAGATACACTACATCAGAATCCCGGGATCTCGTCGGCGTCTGTAAATATGGCCAACTCTCAAATCGCATTGTCATACGAGTCCTCCAAGGTTGGTATTCGTTCGATCGTCGAAGCGATCGAAAAGGCCGGATACAATGCCCTCCTGTCCCAGTCAGATGATACCAATGCGCAGCTGGAATCGCTGTCCAAAACCAAGGAGGTTCGGGAATGGAAGCGCTCATTCCTATTCTCTGCTTCGTTTGCAGTCCCCGTGTTCCTGATCAATATGCTACTGCCGATGTATCTCCCGGTCCTCGATTTCGGCCATGTTAGACTATGTTCCGGTCTCTACCTTGGTGATGTTGCCTGTCTTCTGCTCACTATTCCGGTGCAATTTGGCATTGGAAAGCGGTTCTACGTAGCCAGTTACAAATCCTTGAAACATCGCTCGCCAACCATGGACGTGCTCGTTATGCTTGGTACCTCTGCTGCATTTTTCTACAGTGTGTTTACCATGGTTGTTTCATTGCTTTCGATGAACGATATTCGCCCAAGTACGGTCTTCGATACCAGCACGATGCTTATAACCTTTATTACTCTCGGAAGATGGCTGGAGAATCGGGCCAAGGGCCAGACCTCTGCCGCTCTCTCCCGGCTCATGTCCCTTGCACCGTCAATGACTACTATTTACGACGACCCGATAGCGGCGGAGAAGCTCGCCGAGGAATGGGGAAATCCTGACGAAAAGCCCAAGGAGCACACATCCTCGGCCACCGAGGAGCGCGCAGGGCCAGGGCACCAGATAATCCCAACGGAGCTCATCGAGCTAGGGGATGTTGTGCTCCTACACCCTGGTGACAAAGTACCGGCTGATGGTGTTGTCATTCGCGGTGAAAGCTATGTCGATGAGAGTATGATTACTGGTGAAGCCTTGCCTATTCACAAGGCCAAGGGTAGTTTTGTCATCGCTGGCACAGTCAACGGCACTAGCTCTATGGACTTCAAGGTTACTCGAGCTGGCAAGGACACTCAGCTGAGCCAGATTGTCAAGTTGGTTCAAGATGCTCAAACTAGCCGGGCTCCGATCCAACGAATGGCCGATGTTGTTGCGGGCTATTTCGTTCCAGCTATCATCAGTCTTGGTCTGGTAACATTCTTTGGCTGGATGTTCATGAGCCATATCCTACCTCACCCTCCCAAGATCTTCTTGTCTGAAAATAACGGAGGCAAGTTCATGGTCTGTCTCAAGCTTTGCATCTCGGTTATTGTCTTTGCCTGCCCCTGCGCTCTCGGTCTCAGCACTCCTACAGCTGTCATGGTCGGCACTGGAGTGGGTGCGCAGCAGGGTATCCTTGTCAAGGGTGGCGCTGTCCTCGAAGCTGCTACCAAGATCAACCACGTCGTGTTTGATAAGACTGGAACATTGACCACCGGCAAAATGAGTGTTGCTGAAGCCAAGATTGAGTCACATTGGTCATCTAACGACTGGCGCCGCAGACTCTGGTGGTTGATCGTCGGTCTTGCAGAAATGAGCAGCGAACACCCCATTGGCAGGGCCATCTTCTCCGCTGCTCAGTCTGAATCCGGCCATCCAGGAGATGGCCTGCCCGGCAGCTTGGGTGACCTTGAAGCCTGCGTTGGCAAAGGAATCTCCGCCTTAGTCGAACCGACATCTAGTGCGGAGCGCATCAGGTACCGTGTCCTGGTTGGAAACCTTGCTTTCCTGCGATCAAGGGACGTCCCCGTTCCTGAAACAGCTGAACCAGACGACTCCGATATCACCCCCAAGTCCAAGGTTCCTGCCGGTATCACCCAAATCCACGTCGCCATCGATGGCCAATATGCAGGGTCCATCTTGCTCCGGGACACCGTGAAGGTGACCGCACCAGCAGCCGTCGCCGCCCTCCACCGTATTGGAATCACAACCTCCCTTATCACTGGTGATGCCTACGCCTCCGCCATCTCAATCGCCTCTGCAGTGGGAATCCCAACAGAGGCAGTCCACGCCTCTGTCTCCCCCTCCGACAAGCAATCCATCGTCGCCTCGATGCAAGACTCCGGCGACCGCGTCGCCATGGTCGGCGACGGCATCAACGACTCTCCCGCCCTGGCCACCGCATCCGTAGGCATCGCCCTCGCCTCAGGCACCGACGTTGCCGTCGAAGCAGCGGACATCGTCCTCATGCGACCCGACGACCTCCTCTCCGTACCCGCAAGCCTCTCCCTCTCCCGCTCAGTCTTCAACCGCATCAAACTCAACCTCATGTGGGCCTGCCTCTACAACGTCATCGGTCTCCCCTTCGCAATGGGTCTCTTCCTCCCATTCGGATTCATGCTACCCCCGATGGCCGCCGGCGCCGCAATGGCTCTATCCAGCGTCTCCGTCGTCGTGAGCAGCCTGCTCCTCAAATTCTGGCGAAGACCAGGCTGGATGGACGCCGAAAAGCTACAAAAGGAAATCGACTCATCCGATGGCAGCTTCAATGCCTCCAAGAGGAGCTGGTGGGGAGCCACGCTATCAGTAACCGGATCTAGTTCCCACAGACGCTCATCCTCGTCCTCCTGGGTCCGGGAATTCGTCTCTGATACTTGGTCAGCCGTGACGGGTAAGAAGAGGAGAGGTCTGAATGCTGATGAGGGGCTCTATGTTCCTCTTCAGACGGTGGAGCCGCCGGTTTGATCTATTCCTTTTTCTTTCTTATTTCTTTTTCGGATTTTGATAATGAATAATCTATCTGTCGGAGTTATTATATATCGATATCTATATTGCATGATTGGTGTTTTAAGGATGTTATGACCTCCTAATGATGAATATATGCATGCTCTCTATCTATATCTGTTGACTGGATTTTGTGTTCATGATTGATTGTGATGTGCTGTCGTTACGAATGTTGCTACATACA
The DNA here is from genome assembly GCF_003184625.1 of Aspergillus neoniger CBS 115656. Classification (NCBI taxonomy): domain Eukaryota; kingdom Fungi; phylum Ascomycota; class Eurotiomycetes; order Eurotiales; family Aspergillaceae; genus Aspergillus; species Aspergillus neoniger. The sequence goes on from NW_020291130.1 coordinate 1,118,302, forward strand.
CAGTATATGAAACTCAATCGGATCAAGTTTGGATATCTTACATTCGCACTTGGGTAGTTATGCAAGCATATTCGCTGTAAGTTATACTAAGTAGTGGTGTAAGTGATGGTTAACGCCAAGGAAACATAGTCCATGACAACTACAGTCAAAGTCAAATCATCATTCATGATTCAACAATGTAAGCTAGCTAGCAGGCAGAGTCCCAAAAAAAGAAATGTAATGCGCGACAAGACAACGCACGATACGCTAATAGATTATGAATATCATATCATATGACGTCCCAAAAGCTACGCCTGCTGTTGCTGTTGCTGCTGCTCTTTATCCGCCGTCTCAGATGCTGAAGCGTTCTCCTCTGGTCCTTTGACATCGTCTAGAGAAATATCTCCATCTCCATCTGCTGTCGGCTTAGCACCACCTTCTTCTCCATCCTGCTCAGTAGTCTGCTGCTGTTCTTGTTGCTGCTGTCCTTGCTCTTGCTCTTGCTCCTGCGGCTGCGGCTGCAGCTGGGAAGTCTCCTGTCCCGCAGCCTGCAGTCCTGGTGCCTCCTCCCCTCCACTCGAGAGATCCATCTCCACGCCCCTACCATCCTGTAACCCTAGATCTTCCACTCCGACTACAGAGGGACCTCGTGCATGCGGAATATCCTCCAATGTTTCAGCCGACGGAGCTTCACTCGTGCCTTCATTTCCATTCGTGTCCGCCGTCACTACCGTCGCCGTCTCCGTAGTAGTAACAGACCCCAGCTGCTGATGTCCTTGCTCAGTGACAGTGCTCTCCACTACCTGGGTAGTGAACCCAGTATCTCCCATAAGCGCACCGCTTTCACCCTCATGTTCCGGCGACGAAGGATCGTTACTCAACCACGGGATCGGCGTAAGAAGTGCTCCGCCTAGAGACTCATCGTTGCCAAGTGTATGGTCCGGGAATAGGAGGCCGGTATCGGCGCCGTTGATGATCGCGCCGTTGGGCTGAGGAGCAGCGCCATGGTATGTCGAGTGGAGAGGGAAGATTTCCGCGCTGCTGGTGACGCAGACGACGCGGTCGACGGCGCGAAGATATGCGGGAAGAGTGCGGTAGTGGGCCGTAGGACGAACGATGAGTTCTGCGAAACGTTGGATAGTGTGTGGTGGTTTTGAGGCGAAGAGGGATCGCAAGGTGGATTTGATGGAGTTTAGGTGGTGTTGGAGGGGTTCGGGGAGAGAGGAGCCCTGCGAGGACTGGGGTTGGGAGTCGGGGATACGCTCAGTTGTGATGGATTGCTGCGATGATGGTTCAGGCTGTGTGGAGGTTTGGAGGGTTGTAGATGGCGTGGTTGTGGAGACGGTGGGATTGGCAGACTGCTGTTGAAGGTCGGGAGGGATCCGCGGCATTGGGAAGACGTTGTATATGATCTGGAGGCAAGGTTCATTAGTTGGTGATTGGTTTGGTGAGTGGTAGGGGGTTGCGCACATATTCCAATCGTTCAAGCAGGGGTTCGACCATGCTGGGCCATTTCTCACTGGAGGAAACGGGGCATGTCAGCTCCGATTGTACTGTTGATGCTTTGTTGGGGCGCGAGTTGACATACTAGTCCATCGTGCCGCCATTGGCGACTGTCTCGAGGCTTTCTTCGTCTGATTGCATGTTGAGTTAGCTGGATGGAGCTTGAAGCGGTGCCTGACAAGCTCATTGTGGAAGGAAAGCAAACGGCGCAGGTCACGGTAAGCACGAAAGCAGCATTGCAGTTCGGTTCCAGCAGTGACAGTAGATTCAGACTTACCTAGCGACATGATCCAGCACTTCTGCGCCCAGCGAAGTGAAATGCGACAAGGCCAATAGGGGATGTGCAGAGGAAGAGCAGCAAATGACGGGCGGAATTGACATGGCTCGATCTGGACACGCGGGGACGGCGTCTCCCCCGGCAACCGCAGGCTCTGATTGGGCCCGCCAGCCGCTTATCACTGGTGCACGTGATGGTTATCGGGCGGATTTTTTGCTCCGCCGTGGAGGGGCTGCTTTTCTCTTCCCCAGATCTCCCCCCTCTGCTTGGTGCGTGCTGGTGCCTGTCCATCTCCTTTTTTTTTAATACCCTCCCTATTCTTTTATATCCCCCTTAATCTCAATATGTGGAACTCCCGCAAGGTGGGAATCCTCGGTGGAGGCCAATTGGGCCGTATGCTGGTCGAATCGGCCAACCGCCTCAACATCCAGTGCAACGTTCTTGATGCGGAGAACTCCCCGGCTAAGCAGATTAGCTCCCACGATGACCATGTCACCGGCTCCTTCAAGGAGCGCGAAGCCGTCCGCGAATTGGCCAAGTCCTGCGACGTCGTGACTGCTGAGATTGAGCACGTCGATACCTATGCCCTGGAGGAGATCGCCTCGCAGGTCCGCATCGAGCCCAGTTGGCAGGCTATCCGCACCATCCAGAACAAGTACAACCAGAAGGAACATCTCCGCAAATATGGCATCCCCATGGCTGAGCACCGCGAGCTCGCTGAAAATACCCCCGAGGCATTGGCCAAGGTTGGCGAGGAGCTTGGCTACCCCTTGATGCTGAAGTCGAAGACCATGGCCTACGATGGACGTGGTGAGTCACCCGTGTCCCAATTTCTGTTCTACTATCTACCACCAACCACCACTAACCCAATCCCTAATCTATCAGGAAACTTCCACGTGCGCGGTGCACACGATATCCCCGAAGCCCTCGAGTTCCTCAAGGGTCGTCCTCTGTATGCCGAGAAATGGGCCTACTTCAAGATGGTATGTCCCAACCCCCACCTCCACATCAAATGACCCACCACCACCATCTAACACCCCATACCGCAGGAACTCGCCGTCATGGTCGTGAAGACCAAGGACGAAGTCCTCTCCTACCCCACCGTTGAAACCGTCCAAGAAGACTCCATCTGCAAGCTCGTCTACGCCCCCGCCCGCAACGTCTCCGACGCCATCAACCGCAAAGCGCAAGAACTGGCCCGGAAAGCCGTCTCCGCGTTCGAAGGCAAGGGTGTCTTCGGCGTGGAGATGTTCCTCTTGGAAGACGACAGCCTCCTCCTGTGCGAGATTGCCAGCCGTATCCACAACTCGGGCCACTACACCATCGAAGGCTGCCCCATGTCTCAATTCGAAGCCCACATTCGCGCCATCCTCGACCTCCCCATCCCCCCTCAGAGTCTCCAAATACGCCAACCCTCCATCATGCTGAACATCATCGGCGGCTCCGCCCCGGACACCCACCTCAAGGCCGCCGAAGCGGCCCTCTCCATCCCCAACGCCAGCATCCACCTCTACAGCAAGGGCGCCGCCAAACCCGGCCGCAAGATGGGTCACGTCACCGTCACCGCCCCGACCATGCACGAAGCCGAATCCCACATCCAGCCTCTCATCGACGTCGTCGATGACATCCGCTCCCAGCGCAGCGACGTGCGCTCCAAGCCCCAGAAGTCCGGCGTCTCCAAGCCCGCCCCCTCCGTCGCCGTCATCATGGGCTCCGACAGTGACCTCAAGACCCTGGTCCCCGGTCTCAAGCTCCTGCGCGACTACTTCGGCGTTGAGCCCGACGTGGAAATCACCTCTGCTCATCGTACCCCCACCTACATGGCCGAGTACTCTGCCAATGCCGCTGCCCGTGGCATCAAGGTCATCATTGCTGCCGCTGGCGGTGCCGCTCACCTTCCCGGTATGTCGGCCGCTCATACCGCGCTGCCGGTGATCGGTGTCCCGGTTAAGGGTAGCTCTTTGGACGGAGTCGATAGTTTGTACAGCATTGTGCAGATGCCTAGGGGTGAGTCTTCCCCTTTCCCTTTCCCTTTCCTTTTCCTTCTCATTCCCTTATTACGCCTATCCCTTCACTTCAATATCCGTCACCTTTCACATGGACTACTCCTGCATGACATGCATAACATCACAACATGCACATACATTCTATACTGCATATCATATATGTTGCATGCATCCAAGCTGACAACATGTTTTCATTTAACAGGTGTCCCCGTCGCCACCGTCGGCATCAACAACAGCATCAATGCTGCCCTCCTGGCCGCTCGTATCCTCGGTGCTTTCGACCCGGCTATCCAGCGCAAGGTTGAGGCGTATGCGGAGAGCGCTCGCGCTGAGAACATGGAGCTGAAGGGCACTAAGCTGCGCGAGCTCGGTTGGGAAAAGTACTTTGAGCAAATGTAATGGATGTTACGAATGAATGGGTCAAGTTATCAAAATGGGTTGAAAGTATATAGAGTTTAGAAGCAAGTTTTAAATACAAGGGGTAATGATTCGGTTTTCCTGAAGATAATGCTTCATGCTTGCTTGTGTCATTGTAATGGGCAAGGCTCATACTAATTACTTATACATTCATTATACAACTACTATCTATCACAGCTGTTGTAAATCATGTTCAGACATATCGCATGATATCACAATGAATTAATCATTAACTACTAACACACTTGTGCTGATAAGTAAAGCATTAAGTTCGTGTAACAAATGAAAAAGACCAGTTGACAACGTCACAAGGTATCAAAAACAGTACAGTCAGAATGAAACAATGACAAAAGAGATATTTGGCTAGCGTGTATGAGCATGTTGAACCCTACAATCCCTCCACACAATTGACCTAAGCGGTTTGAGGGTTGAAGGCCGTTTCGACGCCTGGAACCGTGGTGCGAGTACCACCGCCAACGTTTCCGTCGCTAAACGCTTGGTTGACTTCATCGGAGAATTTCTGGGACGCCGCCGCATGGTCATATGTCTTGGAGTGTCCGTTCGTATGTCCATTAGTATGTCCATTGGTCCCGGAAATAGCGTGCTTGCCATTGGTCACTCGACCATCCATAGGCTGCGCACCTCCGTTGGTCACTTTCTCATTCTGGGTGATAGCGGTAGTCCCATTGGTGACACCTCCATTGGTCTGGTTAACATTCGTGACTCTGCCGTTTGTGGCGCCTCCATTGGTCACTCCACTAACACCACCCTTTTCGGCAGGTGATTCCCGTTTGCGAGAAATGTCACCCGCCTTAGGAATATCAGAAGATTCCGAGGCGCTGCCAATGCTGAAGATGGGAGATTCCCAGCGTTCACCCTTCATCGCAAGTTCCTTGTACTCAGTGGCCTTGGTACTGATGCCGCCAGGAAGCTTGATCTCGGGGAAGAGGGAATCATGCAGAGTTGTAGCTGTCTGCACCTTAGTGTCTCGTTTGGCAATCTCTTGCGCCTTCCGCTTCTTGTCCTCATTTCTGGCACGGAAAGCATCAAGATAGCGGGAGTAGATGTTGGGCGCGTTTGCGGGATCCTGGCTACTAGCCTCCTGTGCCTTCTTTGCTTCACTGTGGATTTCGTAGGCAAAGGCATCTCCCTTGGCGAAAGCGTCCCGAATCTGCTGCTCGAGTACCTTTTCCAGGGTTGGACGGACGACCCGAAACAACAATGGCTTGAAGACCGTGAATAGAGTCTTGTGCTTTGACTTCTTCAACTTGACGTTGAGGGAGTCAATCTTAACAGTCACCTTGTCCAATTTGATGAAGTTCTGCCGGTCTTCCTTCTGAGCAGTGGAGGCTGCAATCTTGAATCCAAAGCCTTCGCCACCCAAGAAGATGTCCATGATACCCGTGTCTGTGATAGCAGGGAACCCCTGCTTTCTGTTGACATAGTAGCTCACATCTGAAGGAAGTAGTGTCAGTAAGAGTTTCAGATCGAACGACGACAACCAAAGATAACAAACTTACCTCGAAGATCGGCTTGAATTCCGGACACCGAAATCATAATCTTTGAGCACATCATCAGTTTTATTCCCCTAAACAATCTGGGCAGGGAGTCAACCAACCTTGTTGTCCCTCTTGCTGCTGATCTTCTTGCGTCCCCACCGGAAGTAGTTGTCGCTGCCAAATTCCACGACGTTCGGCATCAAGTTATCGCTCTCAATGACGAGGTTTTCCACAACCTTTCAGAGCGTTAGCCACGAACTCAGCATAAGACAACTCAGGTATACTTACGACATCGGCCGCGGGATCAGACACTTCGATACGAGGAACAGGGACATAGCGAACATTTTCGAGAACTTCAGGTAGGATAACATCTCTAATGTCCTTGACGAGATGCTTCTTGAAGGCCATGTTGCCGCTGTTGTCGCGTCCAAGGTCATCGAAGAGCTTCTGCATCGCATCTCCAAACGCCTTGTTCTGAGGGTCCTGGTTGAACTGATCGCCAAGGAACTTGAGCTCATCAAGAATGCGATCGGTATGGTCCCTGTAGCGCTCACGCAGGAGGTAACGGCCATGGTCAGTGAGTTGGTCCCACTGGCGATTGCAATCATCATCCATAATATAGCCTTGCTCGGTTAGGGTTTTCCTGTGAGATGATTAGTACACCGCCTAGGTCCCTTCTGCACTGGTATACTCACCGGATGAAGGTATCCATGTTTCTGAACCATCCTTTCAGCTCAGGGTCCCTGTCTGCATCACGGTAGATGTTGTCCAAGGAGTCAAACAAGTTGTCCAGGGACGTGTGGTTGGCAAAACGTTCGATCAATGTCTGGTCAGAGGGGGTTAGTCACTGCTTATCCGACAGAACTGACTGACGTACCCGAAGATTGGCCTCCATTCGCTGGATCTTATCGCCGCTTCGGAAGCCTTGGACTGAACCAGTACCCTGCTGGGACAAGTTCCGTCCGTGGGAACCATACTTTTCAGCCATCGAAAGAAGGGTTCGGATTGCCTGTTGGTCTGTTTCAGTCAGTCGACCGTCTATGGGCCCATATCGTTGAAGGATAACTTACAATCAGAATGGCCTTGAATCTCAATGACCATCTTCTTCAAGCGCCAAATAGTCTGATCCCGTCGTTCTTGGGGCACCTTCTCTGATAAGTAGCTCTTGGTCCTGTCCTTGTATTCACGAGTACGGCCCTTTGCCTCTTCGGGGACATTCTCCGAAATCTTGTCCTGGGCTCTACCTGCACCTGCAGCAAGACCAGCGCGCGCGTCGACATCAGAGACGGATGAAGGTTCTTGGCCACCGGTGGCAGCCTGAGCTGCAGTACCAGCGACTTCCTGCTTACCCTCCTTTTGATATGTGAGTCAATTGGTACGGCAATATTGACTCAGAAAAACTCACGTCCTTGTTTCTCTTAAAGCGAGACTTGAATGTTTCCTTGTGCTTGGAGAAATCAGGCTGCTCGTGCCACACATTCTCTTCAGCTGGCTCATCAATTTGGGAAAGTTGTTCCTCTGATGGCCTCAGCTTGTTTGCGGCCTTCTGGGAGACGTCGCCAGCCATATCACGTGCCAGCGTCATAGCATCGTTTACTGGACGATATTGTCAGACTCCATATTCCCGGTCAAGATGCAAGTAAACTTACATAGCTTTCGGAATTCTCCGTTCGTGATCAGGAGCCGTCCAAGGGTCTTGAGACCCTCCAAGGCTTCCTGACCGTCTTGCTGGGCCGCATCCTTCGTCACAGGCACACCTGGCTTCTCTGTATCCCCGGAGGAGACAGTCTGTGCCTCCCACAGGAACTCCTGCAAGAGCTGACCCTCATTCTTGCTCAGCATAAGCTTCTTGGCATGTTCGATAACGTTACGGAGATCCTGGACGAGGGCCTGGCCTTCACCAGACAGCTCCTGGGACGGTGACGAGAGAGCCTTAGATTTGAGAGCACTGTTCAGGGCAACGTCGCATTGTTTGTTCTATGATGAATGATACCATTGTCAGCAGGCAGCACAATTTTGATAGTTGAGTCATTGCACTCACCGATGGAAGCTTGCCATTCTTGAAGGCTACATGGCTCTGTTAGCACAAGATATACTGATACATGATCAATTATATTAATTTACCTTGATAGATTCCATAAAGCTGCAGCTTCTGGTTGATATCCTGGAGGGAGATTCGGGTTAGCGTCCTTACCTCCAGCTTTCGAGAAGAGTGAGAGGGTATCATACCTGTTCCTTCTGCTTGGTGTTCAGCGGGTGATTGACTGCTTTCGACGACATTGCGGCAAGATGACCAGATTGACTGGCTAGAATTGACGTCTACGAGGCTCGAAAGCCAAGCAAGAAAGTTTTCTTGTTCTAAGTGTATGTATGTGGGAGAAAGTCGGCAGTCGCAAGGGGGACCACCACTGGCCAGCAGGTTCGGGGCGTCTGGCCAAGATCCGGGGTTAGGTATCTGGGAAGACAGACAGAACAGAGATCAAACAAGGTAAGATAAAGTGCACGACAAGACGATAAGCAGACGACAAGGCTGATCTTCACTTTGAGACTGCAAACAAGGGATAAAAAAAGAGTCGCGTCGCTGGGTATCTCCGGAATGAAGGACGCCGAGGACGGATGGGGTATTAGGTTGACAAGGGTAGTAAGTGTAGTAGTGGTGTAACTAGTATCGTGGTATCAATTAAAACGACGAGTGGATTAAGGGAAGGAAGGAACTACTACTACGACGAAGAAGTTTTCTACGGATTTAAATACAACTGGACGCATGCAGCGAAAGGGCAGGAGCGTAATGGCACGGGTGGTGCCTGCCAGTTTGGGCCAGCGCACCTGCTTGACGTCATGGTGTCGTTGGTGACGAACAGAACAGGCAAAGGTGAAGGTCCGGGTTTGTGTCTGGTTCCTGGAAAAAAAGATTTAGTCGAGATAAACAGCATAGGGTGTGGAAAGAAAGGAGGATTGAGTTTGTACGACGATGAGATCATCATCGCGCCGAGCGATGAAGTCAAGGGCGGACGCGCCAGCTCAAAGATCTGGCCCGCCATCCACTCACGATCGGCGCTACGAGCCTGGATGTTGCGCGGATCATCCCTACGACTCCCTACTTCAGCCCTTCTGGCGAGTCGTCGGGCTGAGCCAGCTGTAGTGTTCTTAGCTAATGGATTCATTCAAGAGTTTACTGAAGTCGCTTGCTTGCTTGCTTGCATGCACGCGCGAGAGAGAAAAGGCAATGGGACTCGAGAGCCATGGAATCGTTTCAACCAGAACATGTGATCCATCCACGTCAGGAGAATTGGTGCTACTTACTTACTCCGTACCTATAGATAGATAGATCATCCCATCCCCAAGTGTGCTGGTAGCTTAACTTTGAATGGGCGCTCATCAGGTTGATCCCATCAACAATAGCATACCCGAAATCTAAATGATAAAAGACAAAAAAGAAAGAAAGAAAGCGGGTCCCTTTCCCCATGGCCTGATATCAAAGAAAACATTCTTTTCCTTTCCAAAAAAAAGGTAATGCGGAAATACATTTTACTCATCAGCAGCCGTGGTGGAAAAAGCAAGCTTAAGCTTCTTCTGCCTTATGGGGGTGACTGTGGACTTGTGTGGGTATTTGCCCACCCTCCATTGCGACTTAGTGCAAAGTGCAAAAGGACTACTAGTACATCCCTGGTAAAAGTAATTACTTGCTGCTACAAGAGTACTACACTGCTTTTAGTAGGGAAAAGCAGTGTAAAAAGATCGACTGATTGACTGTCCGCGACGCATCACTGTGACGTCACGAGTAGTCTTTCTCTTCTCGCTTCTGTCTCTCTGCCCCTTCGAATATCTACTCTGCTCTGTTTGTATCGATGTATTCATTCACTTCGCTGCTACGATATGAGTGCGGTACCTGGTGCTTAATTTGGGAACAAGTTTCCATGGTGAAAAAGGGACGGGTTTCCAAGAAGGCTCGAGAAGTAAGGGAGGGCTCCAAAGAAAATCTCAGTATGTCAAGCGTGTACTTAACGCGTGTCTTTTAGCCCGCTTAGTCTTTCTTTTCCTCTCCTACTACTCCGGATCTACGGAGTATATTGTAACTAGCTCGCTAGCTGTACTACCGTAAGCTTATAAGTGCGGTCAACTGGCTCCGATCTTCACCAGCCACACTGTCTCTGGGTCTTCTCCAATGAACGATTGGCCGGTAGATCAATGGGTGGGCGCCAGCATCGCGCTTACGATCAAATCCCGAGCTACCTACACTGAGTACGGAGGTTGATGTTCCCGTGCAGTTTCTCGAATGCTTTGGGGGGAAAGCGGAGAGATGCTAGCCCACATGGCCCGATGCGATGGGCCTTTGGGTGTGGCTGCTCGCATCCCTTGCAGCACTTATCCGCAACCGGGAGACTCTCGTAGGGCCCCAAGTTCTCCCTGCTAACGACTGTCATTCAAGTACATGCAATCTCTGAAGGCATTCCACAGAGTAAGAGATGAAGGAAAAAGGAAATTAAGATACAATACACATAGAGGGTAAGGTCACTTTTTCTCCGCGTACTATCGTTATCCGACATCACCTCGCTCACATATGACATGTGCAACCAGAAAAGAAATAAGAAAATCATACAATATTACCAAAACACAAGGGCATAGAATAAGGCATTATTGGAGATTTATGAAACAGACATCCCTTTGCCTTGGCCCTCGCCGAGGGCCAGTTTATCCAATGTCAAAAGCCTAGGTATCCTGTTCCTGCAGGCACCATCGTAGAGTAGCCAGCCATATAGGCTGTGGAGCCCGCCAGGTATGGGTTCGATGCATGTAAAAGACGGCTCCGAGCGGGTTCGGACATTTGCTGGAATTCTCCAAATATACAGGTCGCTCCCCACTTGCTTGCACCATATTGGAGGAGAATGTTGATCTGCAAAAGACATTCCGAAGCGCGCGCGTAAAAGCTCATACAATCTTCACCACTCAGAATCAGCTGTTCCGGAGTCTCCGGAGGGATGGAGGGTAATGCGGGTATCGACGGGTCCAAGAGGAGGTCCTCGTTTTCTGTTACATCTCGTATGAATCGTCGACCAACTTGATACGTCCTCTGGATATCCAGGAAGGTCATCAAAGACAACCAGGTAGGGTTCTTCAGCACCTCATAAAGTTCGTTGATGTACTGCATGCAGCAATGGAACAGAACAATTTTGCTGTAATCACATAGTGCAGTCTGTTCGTCGCCGGCAGAAAGAATCACGACGATCGTGTATGATAGCTCCAACCGGTACAGGATAGGGAAGTGGTTTGGTACATTACTCGGGATTTTACCAAACCACTCATATGCTTTTGAGCAGAGACCCCACGTCGAGGCTGGAGCTTGAAGAGAAGTCTCGTGTTCATGGAAATATTTTCTCTGGTAGCCCTCCGACAGTATCTGGCGGATTCTGACAATGTGCCACGCAGGCTCCGAGCTCCGTAAAAATATATGGCTCTTCTCGGTTAGCGAAGCCCCTAAGGATGTGGCAGAATACGGCAAAGCAACATCGACGGACTCGTCTGAGAACGAGAAGGTTCTTTCAAAGGCAGTGCTTATTCCTCTTCGGAAGTGAGATTGAGTTCCTTCGTTAGCTCAAGCATCTAGTACCGGTCTGGTATCATTCAACATACCTGTCCAAGCAGTAAACACAATGGAAGACACGGCGACGCAGGTCCAGCTGCTCTGAGGCTGACTGAACATCCAAAGGCGGGTCCTGGTGTAGGCCTAGGTCGACTGCTACTCTAACAGCCATCCCTACCAGGTACCAGCTGCGAAAGTGTTGGGGGTCGAATAAGGAATATTGGGCAAGCAGTAGGATTGACTGGATACCGGCTATAGTACCGGGGCGGATGACGTCCTCGGCTTGATTCATTGCCATTGAAATATGAGATAACGCTCTGCGATGACTGGTATCACCGATCTTGAGGGAGAGAGACGCAGACGCAGTGGCTAAGACCATATGCAAGATCCACTTGTCAAAAGGCTTGGCAAAGCGCCCCCCAGCTTGGTAGACCGCATCTACAGAGGTCCAGAAGCTCGTTTCGACGAAGAATGGAAGCTGTATGTAGATGTTGTCGAAATAATGTTGTAGTAAGTTCAGTATTTCATTGCGCGGCGGTAATGACTGCGCCAGTAGTCTTGGTATCGACTCGGCTTGTGACAGGGACAGAAGAAGGTTGGCGAAAGAAGTATTCGAAGTAATCCCATGGAAGTCTCTCGAAGTCGCATTGACGGACCTGATCATTGTTAGTCCCAAAAACACCAAGCCAATCTCAGCGACCACTCACAAGAAGCCAAAATCACCCACGAGGTCATCGATGTCAGTGACTTCTTTGCCACCTTCCTGTGCGACAGCACCTGCTGAGGAAATAGATGTGATTGAACTCTGATGGGCGACACCCCTTTCATCCACAGATAATGATGATTTCAGGCGACGAAGATCTGCAATTTTCTTTTCCAGTCTTTCGCAGTAACCCTCCAAGGAGGCGACATAGCTCCTTTCCTTTCCTCTGGCAAATTCGTCACTTGCGCCAGAGCAGGTGCTCGCTTTACCAACCCTTTCGCATGCGGAGCAGGCCGGAAGCTTCCCGTCACATTTGATTTTGGCCGTTCGACATCTTGAGCAAGCAGCCACAGGTCGACTGACTTTGAGGAGCGGTCTGTCCAAGAATGAGGTACCCGACATGCTAATCATACATATTCTCTATATCGTACTAGAGAGGGAATGAATTATTCACCAGTCGAAAGGCTAGCTTTTGACTCGAGTCCTGCCCTGTCGGCCAAGCTGTTAAACTCGTGACAGCACAATATGAGCAGACAATAATAGGTACCTACCTTGTGGATAAAGAAGGAGGGATGAGCAGCACAAGTCGCTTTATTGAAAAGAAAAAGAGGCGCTCAGACGTAGATCTGTTCGGTTTCTATTAGCATGCAGGAAGAACTCAGTGGTGTTAAGCAAGAGCTCCTCGCATCGGATTTATCGCGCGTATTGCAGTCATCTAACTAATATACGACGGCAGGATAGTTTGGGGAAAACAGAAGTTTTCATCTCCATGTTTCCTTCTTTTTTGACTTCTTCTTGGCAGGTGGCCCTGCCTAGGTATGTATATGGCTTTAAGGACTAGAACTCAGAGGCAGATTACTCACCAGGCACTAGCGCTATCAAGTTAGCCCGAAACCTGGCGGGGGAGGCTGGCTGAACGGGCAAAGTAGCGAGAGGGGTTCAAACTGCCCCGAGTACAGAGAGGGCTGACGGGTGTTAAACTTTCCCAAGCAGTACAACCGTTGTGGGTATAGAGGTCGGAACAGAAGGAAAAAACTAAAAAGAAAAAGTAAGAGACAAAGCACCGTTAAGCGAAAGGTATCAATATCTCAGGAAATAGTAGTGCTGCTGCTACTAAGCCTAGACTGGGAGCAGATGAGCCAGTCGTAGAGGGTGGAAGGGAGGAAAAGAACAAGTACCGCAGGCTCTGGTACGCAATTAGGGTCACGAGCTAGTGCAAAAGCAGGGGGGGGGGGGGGGGAAGGAGGGGGGTTCGTACCGTACCCGTCAGCCCCGTATGCCTAGTAAGTACTAAAGTCAAGTAGAAAGTACCTTAGTCGTCGTCGTGGACTGTTTAGCGGGCCTTCCCCTATTAGCCTTCGTTCTCGTTGCTCACTGGTCGCCTTTATTATGAAATTGAATTGCGAGTGTTCAGGCTGTACTAGCAGTTGATAGACTCGCAATATTGTTGACAAGTTGAGCACTACCAGTGGTTGGAAATTGAATGGTAAATTGGGAAGGGAGGGGTTGGCTGTGTCTTTTCTTATCAAAACACCCGCCCGGGCACCAAGCAGCAACCAGCACCACCAGCACCACCACGGACATCTGGCCCGAACGGTCTTGCTTGTGGACGGCTTACTGTCATTGGGTGCCACACAAACATTTCCCGGTCAAGGCTGGCTCCAAGGCTGGCTCCTGCTCACGCCCCTCCTTTCATTGCCCCCCAAGTGGTCCCCACCTCCCCCACGCGCAATGGGGGCTGGATTTTTTTTTCTCCCTACGCGACTTTTTTGGAAACAACTCGGGACGAGAGCTGTGCTTGTTGAAGCAAGACCCAGCCTAGTATGCAGTTTTATATCTACCTTATCCGTTGTATCAGCTCCCACCCTACATTTTCCTTGTGAGGCGTTCGCTTGAGTGTTATGCATAATCTAGCGGGAAAGCTTCGGTCAGCCGGTGCTAGTACGGTGTCCGTATTAGTGATCTTCATGCTGCAACACCCGGCATTTGGCCGGTCCAGAACAGAAAATAGGACTACTACAGTACCACTAGTATCTATTGTAGTGCCTACTTACTCCCCCTATTGCCCCCTCCCCAAAAAAAAGGTGCTGATTGACCAGGGGGGTCGAAGAGAATGTCCACACTGACGTCTTGGAATTCGTGAAAGGGATACGTAGTTCAGATTTTTATGAGCTCGTCAGTGCCATGATATGTCGCAACAGAAGGTCTGTCTGTAGCAATAACTGCCGATGTCGCAGTGGCTGGAATTATGCAACCAGAATCCTTGCATGAAATTTTGTTGCTCGGGGCGCTAAACTACTTTTTACACCCTCTGATGTCCGCTCATAGAGGTTGTAAGCCAGTCAATCTTCCAACAGAGTGTGGTGTATTAGTTGCGAAATGCTAACCCTAGTATTTCTATCCTCATCATACTCATTCAGACTGAAGAGCAGTCTAGTTAATACGGGGTTGTAGGTCTTCGAAGTCCTCACTCAGAAAATCATTCATGACAGTAGTGACTACTAACTAGTAGTTGATCAACACAAATTACTAGCAGAAGTTCTAACTCATTAGAGGCATTTGCAGACACCCGCCCGTGCTTACCCATATACCCTTTTGGGATAGCTTTCCGAAGCTTGGATCAGATGAACCAACAAACCGGTTCCGACCATGGCGTTAAGATCCTCTTCGCCTCTTTCTTCATTTTCGCACTCTGCATCCATGGCATGTTAATCTTAAAGGCCATCTACTTATGTCCCCAAAGGGGGCTAGACTCTCTGGAATTTAATCCCGCGGGATTTCTCTTGAGGCTCCCCATAATATGTTGGTAGACTTGTCGGCTCTGGTCCGACCTACAACTATGCAAAGAGTGTTGACGAGTAGACTTGCCAAGGGCTTACTATTGCTGAGAAATTAGGACTGACAAAGAAAAGGCAGACTTTACTCCGTAGTTAGTACTTATGTTATGGCAGTAAGTAGTATCGATGCCATGTACGACCAAAGCAGGCAACCAATCGATGTAAGGCTTACTATCTTCAGGATGTGATGGCTATCTCTTCGATAGTTACCTCATCCACACTATTCATGTTTGTGCGTACTCGAAGAGCGCGGCTCTTCTAGTTTAATGACTTCAAAGCTCCTACAGTGTTACCTCCTACAGATTCACCTTCGAAGAGGACTGAAGCCAACTAGTTGATAGTACTAGATAGGTAGTACTGGTAATTTACTGCTGCTACTGCCCCCTTCCCAATTGATTAGAGTAACCCCAGTAGTAATTGATACTAGATCATCCGCCACCGCAGATACCCGAGAAAGGTTATGCATACTTATTTTTTTACTTATGTGCTAGGTCATCAGTATATGTATCCTCGTGTCCGCGACCTACTATAAGCTCTCCCCCTCTATTTTTCTCACAGCCACCGGAAATTCAAAATAATCTGACTGACTGATCGGATCGCGAAGCCATCATTTCCATTTAAAAAATTGTCCGGTACGGAGGAGAGGGGGGGAGGGGAGAGGCCCACCGGGGGTGAATTTGTCCCACCCGTCAATTTCGAGGCCAGTGTTCGCAAGGGGCAGCTGTGGGTGGCCGTAGTCCTGGTAAGTGCGACGTCGGTCATCGGGGCGCTCTTTAGCGTGCCGTCGATCCAGGCGGGAGGTGGACCGAGGCCTGCTTCACTTCAGTTTCCACCTCACCCCCTCCTTTGCGCCCCATTTCAAATTCGCAACTGCATATCTTGTGTTTCTTGCCAATGTCTGAACGGGTACCGTGAGTCGGAATTCGTGTGAGGTGCTAGCTGAGCTCTTCAACCTGTACAACCCCCCACCCCTAGATCTGTGCAGGTATTGCCCGCCTACTCCTAGCAGCTGGTGCATGTCAGAGCGAACCCTGAACATGTCGAACGTGCTCGTTCCTCAAGTGCCCCTTCAAATTTCCACAGTCGCGTGTGCCTGACGCTCGGATCAGACCTCTCAAAAGCTTCCCATTTTTTTCAAGGCTTTATGCGATACATAGAATGCAACGTTGATGATTCTTTCGGCTAAACTTGCAAACCTTCGGTCAACCTAATATAGGGGTGCTCCTGCACGACATACCACAATGGCCACACATTTAAACTCTTCAAGCTCCCGCCCACAATTCACCAACCCCTGGTCTGACTCTCCATCAACAATATCAGAGCCGTCTGTTCATACCCCTGATAGCCGGATTGCGCATACGTTGACTGCTTGTACGCGGTGCAGACATGTACGTAGTGTCTCTTACTCTATCGCTGACTTTGTTTATACGTGATTCCGCGTTCTCTACCATGTACTCCTTGATGATTTATTCCTCGCTGGCTCGAGAAAAAGATTCTAACACTGATACAGCGTAAATCTAGGTGTGATCCCGGAATCCCTCGATGCTCACCATGCGAACGCGTCAACGCCAAGTGTGTCTTTTACGATTCGGCGTCTCAAAGGACATTATCAAGGGATCATATTGTCTCACTCCGAGAAAAAGCTCGTCGGTTAGAGAGCGAGCTTGCTGAAGTCGAGAGACAGTTTCAACATGCAGCGGACGCGGAGCTCATGGTGCGCGGGGCAGGCCGCATTCGCTTCAAGGAGAATGACGAGTCGAGATATCTGGGACCGTCCAGCGGTATTGCGATCACGCGCCTTGTCATGGAACTGGCCAAGCAAAATACAGATTCCAAAAGCATCAAAGACGTCGTTCCTGAAATGACAGCGCAGGAGATAAAAGATGCCTTTGCACAAGAGAGCTCCAAGCCAACGTCAAAGGTGTATCCCATGATCAGTTCGACGCCGCAGCCTGCTTTACCACCAAGACACATAACTTACAGACTTATTGATGTCTTTGTAGTCAAGGGTACGTTCGCATTCTATCCTATGCAGCTGTACAGTCATGGTTGACTTGCCGTTTAGCCCAGGCAATGCTTCCGACCTTGCACGAGCCTACCTTCCGCGAAGAAGCCGAAGAGGTGCTTAACGGGTCTAATGATCCCTGCCATAATTTCCAATTACGCATGGTGATAGCCATCAGCATGCAAAAGATGAGCACTGTTTACGCAGGCCTGGCGGACAGTTATTACCTTGCGGCGCTGTCATACTTGGAACCGTCGTTAAAACGAATGGACCTTCGATCTTTGCAATGCCTTGCCCTGATTGCTCAATACTCTATGCTCACGCCAACAAGGACAGCGGCATATTGGGTCGTAGGAATGGCAGTCAAGCTATGTCAAGACTTAGGGCTTACCGATGAAGCGACCATTACTCAATCCCCCAGCGGGCAGACCTTGGACCCTCTCGAGATTGATATGCGAAGAAGACTTTTCTGGATTGTCATATCCATGGAGTACGGTCTTTCCCATAGCCTTGGTCGCCCGAATTGCTACTCCGTTTGTCACGATCACATCAACGTCAAGTTCTTCGAGCCGGTGGAGGACAAGTATATCACTGCGGATGGCTTCCTACCAGGAGCGAAAATAATCCTACCCAAGTGCATAGCTATTCACTTCCTGAAGATGCGGCTGCTCCAAGCAGAGATTCGACGGACGCTCTACCTGAATAAGCGCGATGTACCAGTCGACGACCAAGACCCATGGTTTTCGCAAATGCTTCAGAAGATCGATTACTGGGTAGCTTCGTGTCCCAAAAATGATGGGGGTAGTGGCTTGAGTCAAAAATGGTAAGGACAATACCCGACTAGCTTTCTTTGTTTCTGGGTGCTTATCTATATGTGGCTTTCCATAGGTTTCATGGAAGACGAAACACGATGATTGTCTTCATGTTCCGGCCTTCTCCCCAAGTGCCGGAGCCTTCCGTTGAGGCTGCGCGAAAATGCTATGATGCGTCCGTATTCAACGTAGCAATGCAGAGAGAGCAAATCGCAACAGGATCCGTTGATTTGACATGGATTTTCACCCAGTCACTTTTCATGGCCTTGAACACTATCCTTTGGTCTCTCTCTTATCCTGACATTCGCAGAGAACACCCTATTGACGAAGTTAAAGGTCACCTCGGCGTGGCCCTGGAGGCTATTGTTCTTGCCGCACAGAGATGGCCTGGTGTTGAATCGGCCTTGGTACTCTACAGGAGCCTGGTTGCTGCTTGCCTTCGCGCATATGCTACCGAAGAGTCTTTCGTCGTCCATTCGCCGTCTAATCATGCAACTCCGTCATCTTCGCAGGATGTCACGACACCGCTATCCGTCTCTAGCCCTGCAAGTACGTCGGCATCGTTCCCCTCACATGGAGCTCGTGCAGCGAATTCTTCAATACCCGAAAGCAGCGTATCGGGTGGCACGTTTTCGAGGGGACCTTCTGCAGACCCCTCATTCTCCTTCTCCCAAGGGTCGACCTCATCACCTATTGCCACTGAATCACTGAAGGCCGCGCAGCACCCATCGTGGGATGCTCAACTCACTCCGCAATCCGTATCAACCACCACACAACCCTCATTCAGTTCCCCCCAATCCTACAATGTACCGACACCTTCCTACGCAGACTTATCGTTCGACCCGACAACTCCATACAATTCTTTCCCATCCGTCGTTCCGGGCTTGCCAGGCTGGGATCCCAATTTCAATTTAGCGTCCACGACGGCTAGTCATCTAGCATATGTCGATGCGACGGTCGATCCCATGAACTGGATCGAGACGATAGGAGATCAATATTCCCAATACACCAATGGCGCTTACCCCATGCCCCCGTGGCGAGGAAGGACGCTCAGCCACCAGGAGCAGATGGAGCTGATGGAAACGTTAGAAGACAACATTCCTGACGTTTCGGCGCAATTATTAGTGCAAGAATCTGCAACATTCTACCAATCGTGACATGATGGTGGTTTTTGAAAGCTTTCTATGAGGGCGACTCGCTCTTCTTGATTCAGTCATATCAGCGTGTTTCTTGAGCTTTCTTTGTACGGACCATCTTCATCTGGTTTGTTTCTTCTTATTGTGTTACCATAATAATTTTTGGATTTATGGATCTCAATATACCCAAGGGTCATCGTGTTGGGAATTTGATGAGGTTCATCTGGGTGTTTGGAGCGAGTCGGTTCCGATCACTAGTTCGGGATTCAAGGGTTCAATCAATGGTTTTGGTAGAAGAGTATAAGCTTTTACTATTTTGTCTTTAGGTGTTGATTTGGCTTGGGGGTCAGAGAGTGGCCACAAAGCCCTCTCGCCTCAGGCAGGTCAACTGCATATTCTATAGATGGGTCAAGTGTAGTTATGGTTCTAGAAGCAAGGAAATTTCCGGGTGAAACTATGCAATAACCCCAGGTAATACTTTCCGAGGGGCGGTGCTCTGCCACTATTTTCTCTCCTGGTTTAGGCCAGCGCCCAACAGGGGGGTTATGAGAGCCGCTAGTAAGGCGCTTTGTGCCCATGCGTGTCGTGGCATACATAGATCACATCCACGGGAAGAAATGTCTAGATGGCCAAACCTGCGATGGCCAACAGGGTGAATACGGTAAGCAGGTAGTTAGTTGACCGTGTCTAGAAAGACAGAAAGAGTGAGGGAAGAAAAAGAGGGAATGTCCGTTACCGATGCATACTCCGTATCTTACCCGACAATACGCCCGAGTATCGGTATTGTTAGCGCGTATTGATACCGAAATACGGGCGCGGAGGCCGAAAGAGGGAAGATCGAAGAAATGAGGGCGCGTCACGTGCCCATCCCGGGGCTCTTGCCGTCATCCAACATCTCGCCGTCCGTTTCTCCTCCAGTTGCGGACCAAGGGTTTCCCATCCCAGCGCTTTCTCGAACTTCTACCCACCCCGCCAGAATCCGACCTAACCCACAGACCACGCCATTCACTCTTTCGCTGGTCTTTTCTTCACTACCTGGTGCTGTTCGATATTTCACCTCAGTGCTGTGTCGCTTCATTGGAATGTGTGACTTTTAAGACGGTCGTGGAACGTCCTGCTCGCCCGCTTGAGCGCACCTCGACCGGCGTTTCCCCCCATATCCTCGTCTTGATACTAGTCTGAATCTGCTGTGATCTGCTGCTGTGTTGAAGATCTTCGATTCAGGTCTCCCTTTCGCGAGGCTCGGGCTGCCCAGGCTTAGGCCAACCTCCTCTTTCGTCACCCTGCACTCCGTCCTCGATGTCTGATCGCGCCTCCTCGGCATCATTTCGAGTAGGACCTCCATCACCATCGTCTCCCGCCGCAGGAGCTCTTAAGCAGAACCAGTTGCCAGCTCCCTTGTCCGATCGAATTCCACAGACTCCGACATCACCTCCGTTGATGTCGGTAAGCGCCCAGAACTATGCCACCAACTTTGTATCCTCGCAAGCATCACCTAACCAGGCGACCTCTCAATCCGCAACTCTCTCATCACCCCCGTCTTCCGCTCCGATGTCCACTCAAGCCTCGCAACAACCGACGGTAGGTACGGCGAATTCGTTTCCGACGCCGGCCAGCAGCGTGAGCGGGCACTTCCCGGGTGCGACTTCCTTCGATGATTCTGAACATACAGATAAGCCAATGGGCTCGGCAGTTCCAGACACAGGTGCGCAAGCAGCGAATATGAATGCGGCGGCCATACAGCAGGCGGAACACAGACGGACAGATCATGACCGGCATACAGAAGGTATAAATATGGAAGTTGGAGTCCGCGATTTCGCTGCGAACAACGGAGGCGACGCTATGGATATCGATAGCGAGGCGCCGACTTCATCCAGTCGCAGTGAGCCAAGCTTGGAATCCCTGCAGAAGAACTTTTCGTCTGCTTTTCATGTTTGCAAAAGCTGTAAGAGCTCCCCAGTCCTTGGCATGGCTGTTGCCACAATTTGCAATGCACTCTCTCCCATCTCATTCTTGGATTGAGCTTTGTTAACACATGTGGCTTTATGAACGTACAGCCCATATTGCGACTGGACCGGATCCGTCGCTAGATCTCATCTCACTCTACGGATTAGGTCCAGTGGCAAAGTCTGTTGCTCGGATGGATCCTGTGACAGGCGAGAAGATCAACAGGCTCAGGAAATCCTATGAAGGAAAACTGAAGGGCTTGGGACTCGCAGGGAGGAACAAGCCAGTGAAGAATGAGCCTGGTGTGCCCGGCAGCCTTAGGCACATGACCATGTGGCCAGAGGAAGAATGGCAAAACCAGAAGGTGTTCGGGAAGGAGATCAAGGTAGCGGATATGGATTCCGCGCTGCAGAACTTGCAGATGAGGGCCATGAAAATGGAGCCGGGCACGGTACCGAACAACGAGTATTGGGAAGATGTGCTGGGCCACGAGAAGCCATCTAAGCACGCCGGTGGCGACGCCAGCAAAAAGGGCGTCGCACCCCCTCCCAATGGAGTCCGGATTTCCCAACCGAATGGAACCCCAGCGCCTGTTTCAGACCAAGAGCGAGCCCGGCCCAGCAGGGGACGTAAACGGCATTACGACGACAACAGCTTTGTTGGATACGGCGAAGGTTACGCAGACGACGATGACGATGGGGCATTTTATTCAAACAGTGAAGGCATGGGGAAGAAAAAACGGAAGAAGGTAGGGCGTTCGGACGGTGAAATGGCATTCTAACATACTGATCACATTCGCTTATTTTTCGAAAAGGACCACGTTTCGAAGATATCTACCCCTCTACCTGACCGGGGTGGAAGTTACGGGGTTGGTATGTTTGGGATCGGGGCCAGGTAAACGAACGGGACGGATACCTGATGGGATGAAAAGCTTTGTGCTTGTTCGTTTCTTTTCTCTGCCTTCTTGGCTTTGCTTCATGCATAGGGTCCTTGTTCTAAAGGTGAGGGCTAGACTCTGTTGGATCTGTGTCTGGCATTGTGAGTTGCTGGACAGGTTCAGCAGACCCATGGTCATGTCCTTGCCATATCTGTTAATTCTCCGTACAAATTTTGCATCACGGTGCTGGATATACCCGGCTTTCACAATGGGACGGCGTTGGAGGAGCCATGATTTGTTGCGGCACGGTTTTTGCCTGTTTCTTTGCTTGCACTCTATTATGTCTATGTGCTTCCTGGTTGACAGGGAGCTGGAGTTGTAATGACAATTTTTATTTCGCTGTGTTTACTGCTGGCCATGTCGACAGACTCCGATGCCATCTATTGAGCTTTTCTTCTCTCTTGTGCCAGATGGACCATCGCCCGCCACTGGAAGAGCATGTATTTCTTTTTTTCGAGTCTGTTGATGTGCGGCGGATTGCTTGGGCGTGACAGTACAGGATTCTAGCTTAGCATCGACGATGCTTATGTGATACAATACTAGATGGATAGGAATGACATCTACGTTAAGCGTGGGTAGTTCAGTCCCGTCATGGATAAAAAATAAAAGCCGGAAGCATAGAAGCAAACCACTGCAAGTACCTTGACACCGATACAGTCCAGACACCCACCCTCACTCATATATACTCCCCCTTACTACCAGTAGATACAAATCCATACTATCTACCCAACACCTCCCTCTATACCAAGTAGAGAATTGCATCAGAGAGAAAAAAAAAAAAAAAAAAAAAAAAAAAAAAAAAGGGAATCACCCAAGCCAATACACATTCAACTCCTCCAAAGTCCTCCCCCCAACATCCTCATGCCGATTCTCCTCCCATACCTTCCCTCCCTCTCCAAACCGATTCGCCATATGACCCAGAAAGAAATCCAGATTCTCCCGACAATCAGGGAACGCCTCTTTGAAGGTATCATATAGCTCCTGCACGGAAGGTTTGCTGCTGCTGCTGCTGCTGCTGCTACCACTAATACCACAGACGACTTTCTCCACAAACAGCCGTAGATAGCGTCTCGTGTGCTCTAAATCCGCTTTGACATCCAACTCCCAACCTTGTTCCATATGGCCTGGGATAACCTTCAATGGGTGTAGGTGATCGATCATGTCGAGGGTTTTGAGCCATGCTTGCACGAGAGCGGGGGATTCGAGTTCTTCGACCCTATAATATAGTATATGTTCATAAGTAGGTGTAAGGTTCAGAATGTAGATAGTATAAGCCAGCCAATAACTCTCATCCAGGATACCCCTTCCGAAACCTTATCCAACAACCTATGAATAACTGGAAGTGAGTTCCGCCCACGACAATGAATTCAAGAGAAGGGAGCAGGGAGAACAAACCAAACATGCACACTCCTCCCAAAAACAACATCACCCGCAACCACCGTCCTACTTTCCGGAATCCAAAAAACCGTCTGATCCACACAATCACCCTGCACCGGGCCCATCAGCACAACAGGACTCCCATCCAGCATGAAGAAGCTCGACAAGTACGGGTCCGGCTTGCGGGGCTTAGCGGGAACGGCGTCCGACCCGAGCACCGTCGGCCAGTATTTGACTTTCTGGTCGTATTCGGCGTTGATGCGGGCGCAGACGTAGGGGGCAGCGTAGAATTTGACGTTGGGAAAAGCGGCTAGGATGGGGTTTGCGGAGAAGAAGTGGTCTGGGTGGTGGTGGGTGAGGAAGATGGCGGAGGGGGCGTGGGGAGTTAGGGATTTTATCCAGTGGATGGTGGATTCGGCGTCTTTGAGGAGGAAGGGAGGGTCGATGAGGAGAGATGCGTGGGGAGTGGTGAGGAGGGTGGTTATGGAGGAGAGGCCTTTGGAAGTGGAGGTGTGGTGGTGGGTTTGGATCATTGTTGGATGTAATTGGGGATGTATTGAGGGTGTTAGTTGTTATATTGGGGTGGTTTTGTTGTTGGGATAGAATGGGATGTGTGAGTTTTTATATAGACTTGTAGTACTGTATATGCAATGCTCTGGTCCGTTGGTCAAGTATAGAGTGAGTGCTGGATTGTTGGCTATATCCGTGATGGGATACACCCCCGCACGCAGTAGCAGTTGCATCATATTGATTTGGGGTGTTTATAGACCCTGTGTTGTTCGATGCCGAGGTTGATACGCCTGTCAAATCTGCCGATTGTTTGAAGAATGATGATCAATCAATCCGTATTTCCGAATTGTAGTGGGAAGCTCCGGAAGCTGAATCTTGCAGTATATCCTGGCTCATCCGTGATATCAAGATCCGCAGTGGAAGCGGGGTTGACGTGATCAACCATACTATTATTGGACTTTGCCACATCTCTGGAATAGAATAAGTACCCACCTTGTGTATAACCCCGCAGCTGTTAAGAGAGTCCGTGACACTGTTGGTATGAAGATGATTGTAGAAGGTTGGCCGGCTGATCCTATCCCGCTTTCTTGCACTAATGGGTAGTGGCATCTTGACTTGCAATAAACTTTGCTCTCCGTCTCAGCGCTGTACTTTGTTAATAAAAGGGGAGGTGTCTATCTTAGCTCTTCTACGACTGCATTATAGCCATGGAATATAGGCATAACATAACAGCGGCCGGGAAGTAGGAGTAGTAGGGATGTTTACTGTGGTAGCTAGTACTGGGGCTAGCTTCACACAATGATGATACCTGCGAACAGTCGTCTCGATGCTTCGCCTATACATTGTACACAAATACCAAATACCAGTGGGGGCTGGTTTTTTGTTCTAGCATTAGATGCAAACATTCATCCGAAATATTGATGCTGGTTTGTGTCATTACTTCATAGACATCGGCACTGTTCCCATTTAGTTGCAGGAGTGCCCTAACCGCTAGGCAACTTGGGTCTTGACTCCGATACCAGGCAGACCGAGAGATATGCTGCTATCAATATATTGCCCAGAAAGTATGTTATGTATGGTTAAAGTGAGACTCCCTTCACATATACTATCTTCGAGTATATTCGGAATAGTACATGTAAATCTAGCACCGAGCTACAAGAGGCGCCTGAAATTTTCCATCTTACCAGAGTTATGTGTGAACTCACAGCGTCTTCGAGTCATGAAAATGAGCCATGTCCTGAAATTCACTCTGCGAATAAAGATCGCATCCAATTCAGATAGCTGACGCTATGTCAACCAAAGCTATGCATGCATACCAAAGAGTACGTAGGTATTCAGAACCCCAGAGCATCGGACTCGGACTATGATCACACAAAGAAGCAAACATAACTACTCTATGCCCTAAGAAAGCCACATCTCCGCGGACTCTCCTCCAGCCTTATATGTCCCACATGCTATACCTCAATAACTCAATATTAAACTCATCAAAACCCAACCCAACATGTGGGGTGTACTTCCTTATCGCTTATCAGCATCCCCCCACCCACCCTCACATACCCAGAAAAGAATTGGAACCCACCCAAATGCCGACCCCGCCAGCCAATCCCGCAGCCGGTATTTGATGCAGTGCAGCACCGAACCGCAAAGGCAACCCCGAGGTCGGAATCCAATAACTCGATAAATTATCACCTAAATACAGCGTTTCTCTACAGATTACTCCTGTACAGATCCAACCTTTTTACGTTTTCTATACATATCTTGTATATATAACCATATATCCACTACAATCACAACTTACCCTCCCGATCCAACTGCCTACCATAATAAGAAGTCAAAATGGACCCCCTCACAACCGCCCTCACTCGAATCGACGCCCTCCACTCCGAAGACCCCACGAAAGTCTCCAACACCAATATCCCTTACGAACTACACTACGCCGAGAAAATGACCAGCTACCTATACAAACACACCCCGGATCCCTCCCCGACCCTCCAGCTCGCTATCCGCGCCCAGCACCTCAAGCGCTGGGAGGTACCCCGCAGTACTTACCCCGATGGTAAAGTAGGTTATTATTCCTGGCGGACGGCGGTAGCGCGTCGCCAGGCTGAGATAGCGGTGCAGGTG
The DNA here is from genome assembly GCF_003184625.1 of Aspergillus neoniger CBS 115656. Taxonomy (NCBI): domain Eukaryota; kingdom Fungi; phylum Ascomycota; class Eurotiomycetes; order Eurotiales; family Aspergillaceae; genus Aspergillus; species Aspergillus neoniger. The sequence goes on from NW_020291130.1 coordinate 1,143,952, forward strand.
TGTCTGGAGAGTGGGATTGAGGAGGCGGACGCGGAGCGCGTGGGCCGGTTGATTCGCAAGGAAGGGTTGAAGGGAGGGGAGGATGCGGAGGCGCAGATTTTGGAGGATGTGGCGTGTTTGGTGTTTTTGGACGATCAATTTGAAAAGTTCAAAGAAAACTATGAGAGGAAGAAGGTGGTGGAGATCTTGAAAAAGACCTGGGGAAAGATGTCGGAACGGGGGAGGGGTTTGGCATTGGAGTTGCAGATGGGGGATGAGGCAAATGAATTGGTCAAGGAGGCTTTGATGGGTTAGATTTTGGTCCATATCTATTTGTTTTATATAGGACTGTTACTTTGTGAATAAGTATTTTGGATATGGATTAAAGTTAGAATTTGTTTTGTTGTCAAAGAGCCGCTCTATGGAATGGTGGTCGTGGTATCTATTAATGTACAGTCGTTATGGCATGAGATAATGGGATGGTTAACTTTTGCGGTTGGGAGATTACGCTCCGCCGGTGTCGATCAACCGGACCAAGGCAATCGCTGCTCCGGCTGCTACTCCGCCCACGAAACACATTTGTATTCCTCCCTTGATGCCTGCGACGACGTTGTCGCGCCCGGACCAGCCGCGCACCACACATGTCTTGATGTATCCGAAGGCCAGCAGTGTGATTGCCATGACTCCGATGCTCATGTACAAGGCCACGATCACTTGGTCGACGATAAAGTATGGGATGAGTGGGATGAAACCTCCCACGAAGTAGCCCAGCGCGAGTGTGATGGCGGAGATCCAGGCCTGGTTGCAGTCAGGCTCGGATTCCTTGTGGTGGAAGCTGACCAGGAAGTCGAGGAGGCGGTCTTCAGAGGAGTGGAGGGACATGTTAATCTGGTTGATGACATCTTCGGGGAGACGGTAGGAAGCGAAGATGGACTGGACGATGGAGCTTGTTTCGGCAGGTGATGTGTCGATGAGTTCTTTTGCTTCACGAACGGTGGTTTCGTAAGATTCACTATTTGCTGTTAGGATTGATTGAGAGATACAGAGTCGAGTAGGGAACTCACGCTTCGCTCTTCGCACCGACATATCCTCCCAGGCCCATGGAAATGGCACCCGCGGTCAATTCGGCCAATCCACCAAGCACAACGACTTTAGTGTTTCCCAGCGCCGAGAGACCAGCGCTCAGCGCGAACGGTACCGTCAAGCCATCGGATAAACCTAGAATGGCATCGGATACAATGCGTGGGTTGATTCGTGATCGCGAACTGCTAGTGCTGGCGGCGGTGCTGTCGGTGTCGGAAACGGGAGATGAGGCGCGGAAGGTAGAGTAAGACCGTTGAGCTTCGAGGTCTTGCTCGGTCGGCAAAGTATCGGTATCTTCATTGGAAAGCAGTGGTTTGCCTGGTTTAGTCAGTCCAGCTCGTATTGAATTATCCATTGGTAGGCGAGCATACCATATGGAAGGGCCTGTTTTTGCTTTTCGCTCGGGAAGAGCTTCTGCTTCAGAAATAATAGCGCCATTGTAGATTGACTGGGCTGCTGCGGGCTGCCTCAGGCCTGACGTCAGAAGCCGGAGTCGGTGGCCGAATCTAGACCCTCTTAACAATTCCGGTAAGGCTGAGGGATTCTCGAGAGACAGCGAAGCTGGACGAGACAAACAAAGTCCAGACGTGATAGAAAGAAGCTTGATAGGATTCGAAAACTTTGATCTGGATGACGGTTTCAGCTAGAAGAAAAATCTTTCTGGAAGCACTGATATTTATAAGAAAAGTCCCCCTGTGGCAGCCAGAATCGACTTTTTCTGATTGTTCTCCAGACCCTTCCAGGCTGCCTTGGCGCGGGCCAATCACAAGCCGCGTAATTGTCAGCGGGTGTAGATCTCGGCGCAAAGCTCCAGCAGCCCCTCGGCGTTAAGCCAATACACCGATATTGATTGGCTTTCACAAAGCACCGCTGACATTTACCAGGACACTGACTGGGCAGATGCAGCAAGGTCGCTGCTCGATTACGCACTCGGATGCAGACTTGTCGGTCTCCGATGCGGATTGAGAGCAGTCCGAGAGGGGGAATACACCGAATTCACCAGCAAAGTAGGTGTGGCGATGCAGCTAATATCTGACCAGGAGGCCAATGCTCAACACCAGTCTGAAATTTTCAGGGTGAGACGCGGCACGCTGTGTAGCATTGTGCACTTGTCTGTTGTTGCTGCACTGCTGAGCAAATTGACGTAAGTGAAGGGCGATCTGTTTTAGGGGTTTCGCCTTCATAGCTGTGCCGTGTCCATGGAGCTTGGCTTCGATGGAGCCAGTCTTCCGACAATCACTGTAATGGAGCTTTCCGGTTCGGGTTCTACGTTCCATGGCTGGAATTGAGAGAAATCTTGGGAGAGATACCGAGGATCCGCCAGGCATCTCTCGTGAGACTGCTTACTTGGGCTTATTACTCAGAATAACTATACGATGAGCGTTGAAATACTCTCAATATTTGGGATTTCGCCCTGAATATCATTAAATCCACTTAACGAAGATCACTAAACGTTCTGACCCGCCTTCGACCGGTTTCACTAAGGGCAGGTCTGAGCCGAAGGCCGCGATCAGCAAGAGCGCCCACTATTATCTCGGGTTTAGGTCATTAAGTTTGCGATGCTTCACTACCAGTGGAGTAAGCTTACTTAGCTCCGCACCGCAACCCCTAATATGGGGTTCTGGAAACAAGAAGAAGACTTTTATCCGCATATAAAGAAGTGTCAACTAACAATAATCATCAGTATCCTTCAGTCGATGACCGAACCAGATGTTCTCAAGTACTAGTACCCGAGTAGTGAAGCGTCAGACTAATGGTTCAGTCATTTCCAGTGTACTAAGTACTTATGGAATGGCGTGACTACTATGGCTAAGCCTCCTGTACCTGGGTCGTCTCTGGTCAGTTGAAGATATATATGTATTGGACCAATGATGAGTATTGTGCAGTTTACTGGCTTCCTACACAGTAGTATATGATATTAAGAATTATGTCTCAGTATGAACTACTCCATGTCAATAACAAATCCTTCTATGCCTGCCAATCAATACTCTTGCCAGTATACCTAACTTTAATCCAATATGGCCAAACCATACGCAAGCCAACCACTATATCATAGCATCGTCCTACCAGTATCCCTTGAGCACCCCACGGCAGTGCTCGTACAGGACATGTCCACCAACCCCCACACGTTAGGGCTGTGGAATATTGCCCACCCTACGTTTCATCAGACGCTGGAAGGTCAGATTGATGGTCTTATGGCATCAGCAGTCTCACATGGCGGCCAGATATATGCAACTGGGTCTGATACAGGTATATTGAATTTGTGGAACACGGCTATGAGTATGGCAGTGCAATCCCAAATCAAAATGTGTGAGTGTCCCTATCAGATCTCTAGCCTTTTCTCCTCATGATGGCCTGCTAGCATCGTGCTCTTACCTTGGCGAGGTCAAAGTGTGGAATGGAAGATCTGGTTCGCTAGTTCAGTCCCCAGATTTTTTACCCTTTGTCGGTAGAATTCTCATGCAATGGTGAATTTTTCGCCTCTTGCGGCTGGGATGGCACAACTAAACTCTGGAGCAGCGCTTCAGGAAAGTTAGAGCATCGCCTTAATCGTGTTCATACTTTTGCGTTCTCTCCCAATGGCGAGCTAATCTCTGATTGGGGCGATGGCATTGTACGCCTGTGGGACCTACGGGTCGGCAATGGAGACTCAACCTCTGTTTCCCATACTTCTTCAATTCATTCTATTCATCCCTTGCCCCGTAAATTCAACTTGGTTCTCTTGGTCACGCTTGATGGCGCAACCCTCTGGGATTTCCCCACAGGCACTCCACAGAACCAGCTCGAGGCTTTCAAAAATCCCATTACTGGCCCTGAATTCTCTGGCGACGGCCGCCTTGTTGCAGCATTTGCGGAAGAGACAATCATGGTTTGGGACACAGGCAGTGGGAAAATTATTCGGGCGTTGGAGTTGGATATTGACAATTCAGATATTGAGTTTTACGCCAGTATAAAGGCTGCTTTCCGGCCGGATAGCAAGGTCATTACATAGACCCTGAAACCCTACAGGTCCAAATATAGGACCCATTTTCGGGGAAGCAAATCAAGAATATCAACGGCTCAATTATACTGATATCATTTGAAGTCTCACACGATGGTCACCTGGTAACTGTCACTGACCGTACGAAAGTCGGCATTCGTGAACTTTCAACAAGAAAGCACATCTACCTGAGAAAACCATATGATCTAAGTATGAGAATGGCTTTTTCGCCGAACGATATGACCCTTGCTGTGCTTTCCAAGAGCTGTGGTAAGCTCACCTTGGATTTGTGGGATGTGCCATCGTGTGAATTGCATTGTTCTATCGATGGTGTCACTGGGCGCTACATTCACTTTTCCGAAAGTGGCAATTATGTCAGCACGGTGCATGAGCTATATCACATAGAGACTGACACTGAGGGTCATCTGGTCTCTCTAGCTGCTGTTGACGATCGAATAAAGGTGGAGTATGGATTAGTCTGCCTCGGGAGGGACAATATTCTATGGCTTCCTGATGAACATCGGCCAGTGGAAGGTTTCGGGGGATTCCGTATTGAAGATTCCACACTCATTTTTGGATCCCATTAGACCGTCTATTATGTATTTGTTTTGACATGCAGGCTAAACGAGATGCTGTTGAGACATTCACTCCATCCAGAGTCAGCTGATCCTTAACCTCTTTTCCTTCCTGTATGGTCTCTGAACCACCACCTCGTCCAACAACCACCCATCTTCTTGAGTGGATATATCAAACCCATGCCTTTGACCCTTCGTTTTGACGATATATATACACATGAATGTGACCCCAAAGCCAAACCTACAGAACAATCGCCATCCCCAAAATCCCCGCAGCACCCATAATACCCGCCATACCCGTCGCCTTCGGAGCCGCAGGCCCAGCACCACCATGCGAAGACGAGGTGGAAGGCGAAGCCGTTTCAAACGCCGTCGAAAAGTACGATTTCACATCCCCATTCAGACTACTGTACCACGATGGAATGATTCCGTTTTTCCACTCGCTCGCGACTGATGACCAAGCTGTCGGGTTCGTCATCTCGGAGATGACAGAGGTCGGTACTTCAGTGATGAGGTCGGATCTGATGGAGGTAGGCACTTCGGGGAAGAGCGTGGGCATTGTGGTGGTTGTGGTTGGGTTGACTCTGTTGTTTTGATGGTTTGTTAGCTAGATATAGATGGGGTTGAGAGTAAGGAATGTGTAGGTGGGTAGGTTTACAGGTTACTTAGAGGGTTAGACAAGTCTGAATCGGTGTTGTCGTCTCGCTTTGCGATGGCTGGGTCGGAGTCTGCGGATGCTAGTGTTAAAGTTGATAGAAGTAGGACGGAGAGAGTTGTGAAGCGCATTTTGATTTGTATAATAGTAAGTTATAGTGTTTGTTTCGGGTGTGATTGGTAGGTTGATTGATGCGAGGGGGGAGGGTATGATGTTTAAAAGATTGGAGAAGGATCTGTGGGAGAAGTGAATTATATATCCAGGCTACTATCTATCATTGCCTTCTATGGACTACTTAGGCAGCCTCACTGCCTGCAATTGCACGTTATAAGATAACTCCGAACCAAAAGCAGCGATCTGCGTTGTGGCCAGACACCGGGACCTGAATTTGTAGCAATGCATACCAGATTTAGAGAGGAAATAGCACCTCTTCGTACTCAAATCTGCTTCACAGTAGACTTGTATCATAAATATAATGATAGAGAAGAGAGAAGAGAGAAGAGAGAAGGAAGGCAGATGCCATGCGTGGTAAATCGCAGGCATCTACTCCGTAGATCCGGTTCAGCTGCGCCGTTGGGGGTATGGTTGAGTTGATCCCAAACACAAGGCTCTCCCAGCTCGTAACATTAATGACGTAGACTCAAGCATTATAGAAACTCCGTCGTGCAAAATATGCTTAACCACACGTAGTGGGCTTGTATTTGCACTATGTGATTGAGAGTGGTCGGTTACACCTGAAGTACTCCGCTAGATGGAGTGTTGTTGGGGCTGGCCGATAGCCGATCTCGCCGTAAGAGGAATAGGAGGGGCCACCCTCGACTGCCACTAGGAGTATCTATTCGCCTTATATTTCTTTTCTTCTTCTATTCCACCTTATTCTTGAGCATTAGAGCATAACTTCGAGTGCTAATAATATCTCAAATGGTGGCTTATGCTTGTTATTGCTTCTTTCTTCTTCTTCTTCTTCTTCTTCCTTTTATTGCAATTTGCATTTTACTTCTTCCGTGTGGCAGAGCTACGCTTCCCATTGAGTTAGTACTATTGCTGACATACCAGGTTAAGGCGCATATGCCAGAGGACAATCCGTGCCATTCTGACGATGACCGGGGGGCATATACAGCAGACACTGCTATCTTCTGTCCTTGCCTCATCGAATGAACCTGCTCGTGCTCAACACCGATGTAGACCGTGCGTATCGCAACCACGACGACCGACCGACCGACCGACCGACCCTCCGTACTACTTACTACACTGTGCGTCCTCAGGCAAGCAGCGCGGGGTGAAGGCTGGCTGGCAGTTTTGGTGTTCCCGGCGGCTCGCTTAGTGGCCAATCAGGACCGTAGAACAACACCCGCTCTTCCTATATAATCCATTGTAAAGAGGTAACTATTGCCTTCGGGCATTTGGTCAATTTGAAACGATACAGAGAAGATTAGCATGGCCCCTGCACTAAGGATGACACGCTCAATCAAAGAGAAGCTACCAGTTTTTTTTGCAACTTTTACAGACTTCATATGGAGGTAGGAGTGTCTTGGTGCATTGTATGGTGTTGAGGAGGTGACGGGTTCGAGTTGCGTCGATCGGTATCTTTTTTTTCTTCATTTAACACATATACATTATACATAAGTTGCTTCGCCTGGCCTCAATATATATATATACTATGTTGCGAGTAATATCCATAGTACTTACAACAATCTTTACTTGATCAATGTGAGGTTGGTGTATTTACTTCAATTTCATGGTGAATATGCAGGTCAATCTGATATATATACACAATACTCCGTAGTGTTCAATCAATATGGATCAAAGCAACCAATTAAGCACCTCCCTCCCGCTTCGCATATTCCTCCTCCATTCTCTCCTCGTATAATCTCTCCGCTTCCTCCTTGCTCAAAGGCCTGAGATCATCCGAGCCCGTGGACAGGTATTCGGGTATCGTGGCACTGTTCTGGTCCATGCCTGTGCCAAAGGCGGACGCGCCGAGGGTATTTCCCGTTGCTGCGAGGCGGTTGGCGGAATGATCCGAGGTACCGTCTGTGCCGTTGGGCAACGAGTTGGTATCTTTGTGTGGCATTTTCAGAGGTAATGGATATTGTTTTGGTGTCACTTTCAATCAGAAGGACAGATGGGAGAAAAGAAAGATTTTGTTTAAATTATGATAGACAGGTAGTAGGTATTGTAGGTAGTAATGAGCTGCGATATTATTTACTTATATACGTCGGGGTGGCGACCCAGCATCCACGACCCAGCATCCGCAACGTCATAGGCCACCCACCGACCGTGGCTTAGCAACCCAAGCACAGAGTACGAGCTCCCAACATCGCGGATATTATTGCCTTCCAGTCGGTAGTTACTTCCGTCACAGACTGCTAAGATCTTATTCGCTGGTACAATGCCACCACTTAAGCTGCTGTCTACTACTAAGAAGTCCTCTTCTCCACCCTCGAGCCACTGGCTCAAGAACTGATGAAAAGGAAATAAAAACTCCAAAAGGAGAAGTGCCAAAGAATACGCCTGTCAATGACCCGTAGGCCGTTGAACGGATTGTTCCGCCGCGCTGTGCAATGCAGGGACCAATCCGTGGTGAACCGCCTTCTTGATCGCAGTCACCCAAACAAGGTAAGTATGAAGAAAAGAAAGAAGAAAAAAGTCTAAAAGGGAGATGGGGGGACGTTGCTTATATAGGATTGGGTGGGGAACTACTGATGGCGCTAGCGGTAAGCGAGGTTGGGCGGTACGACTCGTTTCGGTATGTCACGTGATTACCATTGGAAGCCTCCTTGCATGCCAATACGCTTCGCTTTGAGGACCACACTGGAGGACTTACCTGGCTAGAAATATGTTTGGTTTATCTACTCCGTATCTTCCGCATAATGGAAAAGACCTTTGTCTTTAAACGGATTCTAATCGGTGCACGAGGACAAGAATATCAGGCTCAGATATCGGGACCAATGCAAACCCAAGATCCAAGACATGAGAACATTGCTAATGATTGGAATGAATATCCATTGCAAACAAATAACATTAAAGAGCGTTTGGATTTTGGAAGAAGTCGGTATCTAGCTTTGAATTCAGTCACCAAAAAAGGTCCTCGTTGCTTTGCGAACCCAATTTAACAATGACAGTGACAGGACTTAGTTCCTTCCTGAGCCTTTGGGGTAAACCGGAACAGCCTTATTCGGACTAACGACAGTCTGAAGCGGGACGAAAGGTTAACAGGAAAGTAACATATTCAAGGGGTTCAACTTACCTTGAGTGGTAGGCACCGTTCGAACCCCAAATGGCTCTCCGTCAAGGATCGGTCAGCTTCCACAAACGAGACATTGTACGAGCTAGCCAGTCTCTTGGCTATGGCCAGTGCGCAATGATTCGAATGCTCAATATCCAAAGCCTTCGAATTGATCATGTTCTTCCCCATATCGACCGCAAGGGCGAGCTTTCGGAAAAGATAGGTACAATGCTCGTCATGCCAGTAGCGCGTATAGGCTACGGGCACTTCCCCAGCCCCCAACCTCTCTACATCGGCGTCAATCGTCATCTTGGTGTCTAGGTACCACTGTCTGTCCCGAAAAGTGTCGTAATCTTTCGTTGCCTCCGGAAAGTAGCACTCTGGAGGAATCCATGCGCGTTGCATCGGCTCGAATAAACAACCTCGTGCTCGCGCTTCGTCGGGAGTCACTCCGCAATCGGTGTATGTATAGTGATTTCTGGTATGGGTCATCCAGAAGAATGCTATTGCTCCTGCCAGGGCAATTGCTAAAGGCGCATATACGAGAGGCTTGGTGAAAAATATGAGGGAAAATATCCTCCGGCGTTTAGGCACCGGAGATTCAGGGCCTTCAGTAGATTCGTCTTCGTTCAAAGCTATATATTCACCTCGCTCCGGTTTGCTTTTCGAAGAAACATCATGACCATGCATTGGAATATTACTGGCTTTCGTAGTAGTTACTATGTCTTTTTGTTATTCCATTCGCTTGATCTTTTATCATCCAGCATTTTATTAGGGAGAAAGGCCACATACTAGACAGCAAAGCGGAGTTTGTCAGGAATCAATCTGTTAGGATCAATGGGAGGCTAGAGATTGAAGGAGAAGTTAGTGTAGACTACCTTGGGGACAAGCACATCCAAATGTCAAGTGCTTTTTTAAGTTTTGATTGCACTTCCATCTTTATTTTATTTCCCTTAACCCCCCCCCTCAGCAAATAACGGTAATGTACGAACAAATCTGTGCTGTCTATTCCGACATCATCGAGGACAATATGAAAGGAACCTAGGGTCATCGATACTCATTGGCCCGATAAGGTACATAGAGGCATTTGCAGGGATTATTTGATAGCGAATATGCCACTATACATGCCCCGAAAGCGCTAAACATGTCTCGACCAGTTTCCAATTCATGCGCTATCTTTAGACGGAATGTTCAAGGGTGTCGGAATGAAACAAATACCGATACAGTATCAATTTATTGTATGCTGAAGGCTAGTACTAGTGTTACATTTGCCTTATATCTTCGATTGAGTCGCTTGCGGAGCTACCGTTATTTGCTCGGACTATCTCTGCTTGCTCAATTGTCTCATTACCATGTATACGTCCCCATTGTGGGGCTATTTGAACATCTAAGATAGTGGCTGAGTCGGTCATATACGGAGTCCGAATCCTGCTCCGCACATCACCATCTCATCCGCTTATTTAGCCGGCTGCAAGCTTTTTGTCTTACTTTGCTATCTCGGTAGGTACTATCCATGATACTATATCTGTGACCAATGAGACAATACGCCGTAGTCTACGGTCTTGCCTACCCCGCTCACATTGAAGTCTCCGTCAGTGCGCTGGTGCTGTCAGTCTCAAAAATGTTGAAAATGATGATGATACATCTCTGGGATGGACACAATTGCTCGGCCCGTTCCGGGCGATGTTGATCCCTTGGCTGTACAGCTTTGCTGTCAATAATCTGGGATGACCCTCTACCATCCTCTACCAAGTAATATGATTATTGACTACATTACCACTGGTACAATTTACAGCATAATATAGCGGGGGAATGACACCATCGTGTGAGGATCTGACCTCACATTCACCCGTAATCTTATAACTGATGTACTTTCTGAGCTATCAGCTTAAGATTATAGTCGTTTACCGGATAGTCTAGCAGTTGTTATCCGGAGGGTTTACTACTTACAGCGCACTAGGATGGATCTTGACTGCTACCGCTTCATGAGACTTTGCCCTATCCGAATAGAATGACACTCGCATCCCCCTTTCAGAGCTGGGACTTATTCAGCACATAATGAATCAGCCTATATATGCGCGGAAGTTACCGCCAACTTTGGCCAGTTTCCTCTTTTTTTCATCAAGTTCACATAGAATGCCTCCTTCCCAAAGACATTTATTAGACTTTTGCCTGTACGATCTACGGCAACTGCCCCCCACCTCCGCCCCAACATCTTATCGCGACAACAACATAGTCCATAGACTAGATCGTACGAAGTCGACAAAGGCTATTCATAGGTCCAGGCAACATGAAAGGTGTTCATATTTATACTAGTAGCCACTAGGACACCTTCACCTCGCCACATACTATATTGTGTGACTTGAACCCCCGGTATATCATGCCAGTGGGGCCCCGCCTCAAGATTCGCCTCTAACATGAAAACAGTATTCATCTACAACTACTATTTCGAGTGACTATCGATATCACGATGCTAGACAGGCTACCCCTCGAACTACTGCGCATGGTGCTCGATCATGTAAGCAGTCCTCTGTCCCTCTCCAGAAGCGTTTGAAACAGACTAACTCGCCATCCCAGGTGACTCGCAGGGATCTCAAAAACCTCTGTGAAGTCTCCAAAAACATCTATGTAAAGTTGCTTTCACGTCTATATGAATCACTCATTATAAGAGCAACGCACCCATCAGCTCAGTTCTTGAACGACGCAATCACGAGATTAGATCACTCGCTTTTAGTGCATACAGAGCACCTCAGGCTGTGGAGTGCATGTCATGAGATAGAAAGTTATCAATTCTGTTCTTTGCATGATTTCCTGAACAGCAGGCTAAAAACTCCTCCGGATGATTCTGATGAATCCATGCCAGAATCGATACTGTACCCGACCACTACATTTGACTGCATTCCGATCTTGACACACAACATGCAGGGCATGGCATCGGGAATCCCTCAGGGCCAACTTCAGAGCTTCCGGTACAGATACTGATTTCTGATGCACTACGCCGAGTCAACACTAACATGCTTTAGGTGGGATCTAAAAGCGTGTCTTTCCGACGAAGTGGTTCCCCTCATCCACAGGTTCTTAGAGACCCAAAAGAACATCACTACTATCTCTCTCCTCACTGATAGCGACTGTGCTGTAGCCAAAATCCAACAAGCGTCATGCGTCATAAATCTTGTTCAGCTTTCTAAGCTCCAATCCCTATCCTGGAGAGGTCTCAAGCGCTTTGTTGATTTCGATTCGGTTAGACAGTTTATCGCTGCACGTGGAGCTCAATTGAAGGCACTGCACCTCGATCTTGTCGGCTGGGACAGCGCTAGACTGGCCTGGGAAGAAGGTTTTCGAAAATTGCCCGCTCTAAATATATGGATGCCACAAAACTTCTTTGCGCAATGCGTGCTTGGTCTTCCACTTATAGAAAGACCGATTCCCCTTCTCACAGCTCTTGAACGCTTGACTCTCTCCCAGGTATCTTTCAGCCCCATGAAGGTCCAATTAGTCGGTGCTCTGAACGTAGAGCGACTCCAAGCCATGCAACTCATCAACTGCCCCGGGACATTTAGGTTTCTTCGGCAAATCGTTCGCTCACGCGTGCCTCTAAGGCTGAAACTGCTCGAGTTGACATTCAACCCGGAAAAGCTAAACCAAATAACCGACGAGTCACAGGATAATGTCAACGACACCGTGAAAACCTTCCTCGGGGCCTTTTCCGGCTTGACGGATCTCTATCTTATGCTCCCAGCAGTCTCCTGGGATGATATATGTCAAAGCATGTTGCATCACAAGCCCACACTGAAGCGCCTCGTCACGCACTCGCTCGTGAATGCAGAATACGGCCACTACGGAGACGGAGATCTGTTTGGGTCTCTTGAATTCCGACCCAGCATATCCCACGATCCAGGGTTGGAATTTCTCGGAGTCTCGACATGTATCGAGGATATGTGTACATTTGCGGTATTCGCCACCCTATCTGCCCCCTTCCCCTTTCAGTTTCTATAATATTGACATGGATTGCTGTCAAATGCTGACCTATAATCCTCTGGAACAGGGCGACCACAGTCTCAGCACCACTATCAAAGTACTTCATATCAGAGCAAATGGGCACTGGTTACACGAACATAAACCAGAAAGTTCTGTAGCCCATGATGTTCTGCCTTCTTACGCCGAATGGGCTTTTGGGCGCGAAGGATACTTGCATCTGCAGGCCTTGGCTTACGGGGATTTCTCTTACGACGGCTGTTACAACGAGTATAATCTCCTTTGGTGCAGGACAGGCCTTCATGGCTTCAAGTTATTAACCCCTGCTGATGCGAAGTTTTGGGATCTGGTGGAGGAATACAAGGATCTGTTGGAGGCTTGTGCGTTCGATGAGTTGTTTCTTGAGAAGGGAGTGCCTTGATGATTGCTAGTTTTCACTCTCCTGATGGTGTTGTATACTCATTCAGTCATGCCGAGTGGCCCAGGACACACTAATATGCCCCGGCCTCAGTGAGCGGCTGATTTCTGTAGAAGTCCTGTTCGGTAGTCTAGTTATTTCTGTGTGGTATGGCTACCATTTAGCAGTATTATTATATGCAATTAGTCCAGGCAATAAGTACATGATCGGTCACAGTACAAATGAAGAAGGAGTATAACCCCGAAAGTCAATCCTCTCAATGTAATCGCCTGTCCTTGACCAACTTCCACCATACTCCGTTCACTCAGCACTAAGAGCAAGGCACGCGTCTACTGCCAACCCAACCCTGCATTGCCAGTGTCAGCTACTTCATACATCTCTCCTTATGTAGAAGCAAGGAACAACTTACCTTTCCCCCTTGATCTTGACCACATCATCAATAACATCGCGGTCAAGGTTAGGGAACATATTACACAGCGTCTCTACGACGTTGTTGTGCTCTGCACGATGGATTCTCCGTGCCTCTGCATCCTCCGAACTGGCCTGACGCGCAGCAGCATCTTGAGCATCCGCCCTAGGAACCTGCGGAGAGGCTGCACTGCGTGGCCTCTCCGTCGATCGCCGGCCTTCGCTGCTATTACGGGGTGGCTGGTACACGTTCGGTGTCAGTCGTGGCGATGCCCCAGACTGCGCGGGCCGATCTTGAGGGGAATCTGGCTCGTCAGAGAAAATCCTTCCAATGGTCGACAATGGTTTCTGAATGGTCCGCAGAAGCCCTGCTACTGGGGCCGAATCTTCATCGCTAGATTGCGATGGTTCCTTGCGCACGGCCGTGCGTTGCGTGTCAGCAGAGCTTCGTGGCGCGGATTGAGAGCCTTCGGCGGAACGGCCTGAGTTTTGGCGCTCCAAGGTCTCGGACTTGCGGTTTTGCTGGGCAATAGCCGATACGGCGGCTTCAACGCTTCGCTCGAATTCTTCATCGCTCACTGTTAGGCTCGTTCGGTCTAGTGTTTCGATGAATTGAATCGCTCCTGACTAATAAGATGTCAGAATAGAGTCGTGAACAATTACAGGAGTTAGCTTACCAGTGATGATAAGTAGTACCCAGCTTCCCCTCCGAGTTTATCCTGGTTGCGGAACCGCAGGATATATTGTATGTTCGATACTAGATGTTCGGGATTGGCCTGCAGCACCACGTAGATCAAGAGCGGCACGAAAGAATCGGCAGACGTGTCAGATCTTTTAGAGTTCCTCAGTAAACCTTGGAACATTAGCATATATGTCACCTCCGCCCTTGCATTAAGTCTAGTACCTACCGAAGATGACTTTGCAGCAGTTCAGTATGCAGATAACTTTATCGCGAGGAGCCCGATAGCCGTTGATTTTCAACAATTCTGTAACCGGTTAGATAAATGTCGATCGAAGAAAAGAGGGCCCATCACATACCCTGCTGAGCTAAATTCAGAAAACGACGACCGTGAGAGCTCACTGGCGGTATGTCCAGATGCTCTTCTTTAACCCAGCTGTAAATCCGCATCTTCTGTGCGAGAACTTCGTCTCGCTCGATATCCTCCTGATGCTGCCCTCGTCTCCATGGGCCATGCATCCTCTCCATCTCACGCCTTTTGCTTCTACTCGCACTTCGCGGAATTGTGGGCGGACCCGGAATAGCTGGGGAAAAGGTTTGGGAATATAGTCTATTCATTACGAGCTTCTCCATCCCCTCTTTGGCGTTGTCAAATTCGCTGTCGGACACATCGCGCCATACTTCACACTGAGCCATTTTGTTTGTGATGAACACCAAGAAATCGCTGATAATCTTGACTTGTTCATGAACCATCCATTGTCGCTTCCCGAATTCATGGAGAAATGAGCGTAGGAACTTGGCAACCGGATCCGCAGTACGGTGACGCAGTTGCTCTAAGAAGCGATGGAAATCAAAAGGTTGATCTGGCTCAGGCTCGGGTGGCGGAGGGATTGTTGATGTCGACGAACGCCGACTTAACTTGGCCTCGTCGGCAGCAGAACTCTTGGGAGTCTTCGCGGGTTGTTTCTCAGCCGAGACAGAAGATACCCCTGTCGCAGACTTGGGCATGCGCGATTCGTCAGCCGCCGATTTACTGTGATCTAGGCTTGACTGACGAGGGGGAAAGTGGCTTTGTCCACCCAGGAACTGCTCGGCTAATTCCAAGCGGGGAGACATTATCTGTTCCTGCCCATCGCCGCGCGTGGAGTCTTGAAATTGATCCATAATGCTCTGGATTTCCGACTGGGAGTCATTGTCACCACCAGCAGTATTCTTCCTCCCATCTCGGTCACTTTCAGGCACCTCCGGCAACTCCTTATCAGTCAATTCGATCGCGGGCGAGTGTGTAATCGCGGAGTGAGGGTTTGAGGACACATAAAGTTCATCTTTCGCTGGGGGAGTAGGAGGGGTCTCTGCATTTGGCGACGTGGCAGGCTCCGGTCTTGCCGTCGTGGTGATAGAAAGCCCCTTCATCCGCTCCGGAAGCGATTCCCGGGGAGGCAACACAGGATTCGAGGGATCTGTGGCGGACGGTATCGGCATCGTGCTTGGGGACTCCGTGATGGTGGCCTGCGCTTCGCCCTGAGCACTCTCCTCCATGTCGCCTTGTTGCGCTTTTTGGCTGGTCATCGGCACTCCTGAGGTGTCATCCTGTTGCTCCGCGGCAGGCTCGAGGTTAGTCAAGCTCACTTGTTCAGTCGAACTAGAATCGTTGTGAACGGCCGGCTGGGCCTCCCCATGACCACTAGGAGCCGGGGATTCCGAGGGTTCTATCGCAGACATAAGCAACCTGCATGCACGCCAAAGTCAAACTAGAAATCAAAAGAGCCTCGTTAGGTAGAAACATGGATCATCATGAGGGGAATATGCGGAGACGTGGTTCCCGGGGCTGCCACGTAATAGACCACGAATGTCGGGTCAGCTAATATTGGCAACAGACTTCGAGGCCCCAGAGTCAATCAAAGTAGGTGTCAGGGGAGAAATTGCGGAAATATAGCAGAAAGGGACCCCAGATAGGGGAGTAAGCTCCATCAGCGCCGAGGATGACAGCCCGCAATCAGCGGCGGGGGATCATCGTTCCCCCGACCTCCGGCTCTCTTCTTGTGTTTCTCTTTCCTCTTCCTTTCTCTTTCCCCTTAACTAAATCCCCGCCAGCGTCTCGCTTGCGGTTTGCTTGCTACCATGTGTGGTATTTTCTTCTCTCTTAGCGCATCAGGAGCTGTGCTTCCTAATGAGGAGACTTGCTGCTTGTTGCGGAAAAGAGGACCTGATAATTACCATGTTCATAGCGTTGAACAAAAGATAACCAATTCACGGTCAAGCAATGAAGAGCCCATTGCTACTCAGCTTACCTTTGTTTCCACAGTCTTGTCGATGAGAGGTGGCTGTCTTGTGCCCCAGCCATTAGTGGATCCTACTACGCAGTCCGTGTTGTGCTACAATGGAGACGCCTGGAAGATATCAGGTGAACCTATCCAGGGCAATGATGCGGAGCTGATCTTTAAGCTGTTATTGCAGGCTGTAAACCACCAATCGAAGGCCACTTCGTCAGCAGATTTGGGTACGAGTGCTGTTCAAGGTGTTCTGGATGTTATCAGTAGCATTTCTGGTCCCTTTGCTTTTGTGTTCTATGATGCGATCAATTCAAAACTATTCTTCACGAGAGACTCACTTGGAAGACGCTCTCTACTCCAAGGTGTTGATGAGTCGGGGGCCTTCAAGCTGTGCAGTCTCTGCGATGGCACATCTTCGACCAACTTTAGTGAGGTCGAGACAGACGGAGTGTATGTGGTTGACTTAGAACATGCTATATTCCAGGATAACTCGATCGCAACGAAGAGTGCTGGTACACCTTCGTTCGATACAAGTTGCATACAGACTCTTTTCTGGGAGCATAATACATCCGATCTCCCTCTTCATCCTGTACGCACCTCTTCCTTTTCTGATTTTACCTAGCTAACAATTATGTAGAGAAACCCCGTCCCTCCGATGAATAAATCTATACCCGAAGGAGAAGCTCCTTCACTAACTGTTGAAACTACCGCTGTCAAGGAACTCGAGCAAAAACTACGTCAGTCCTTGGCAATGCGAATTCAGAATGTACGAGAACCTCCGACTGCTTCATCAGGGAGCAATGTGAAAGTCGCCGTACTGTTTTCCGGTGGCCTCGACTGCACATTACTCGCTAGGCTCTCTCATGAGATTCTACCAAAGGAGGAAGTCATTGATTTGCTCAACGTGGCATTCGAAAACCCGCGCGTTGCGGCCGCCGCAAAGGGCAAGGGAGAGGCTACTGGCTCCGTGTATGAAAGCTGCCCTGACCGTATTACCGGCCGGGCGGCATTCGCAGAGTTGCAGAGAGTGTGCCCCGATCGCAACTGGCGATTTGTTGCGGTAGATGTACCGTACCAGGAAACCCTTGCGCACCGTGAGACTGTCAAGCGTCTGATGAGACCCCACAATACGGAGATGGATCTATCCATAGCCTGCGCATTATATTTCGCTTCGCGTGGTCAAGGGCTGGCATTCGACAGTCGACAGATCGATGCTCAGCCCATGCAATATGCCACTTCGGCACGAGTGCTGCTGTCTGGCCTTGGCGCAGATGAGCTATTTGCAGGATATTCGAGACATGGAGCAGCATTTTCTCGGGATGGGTTCGCGGGCCTCATCGACGAGATCAACCTTGACGTCAGCCGCCTTGGAAAGCGAAACTTGGGCCGTGACAATCGAGTCATTGCACACTGGGGTCGCGAAGCGCGGTTTCCGTTGCTCGACGAGGAGTTTGTTTCCTGGGTTGTGCAGCTCCCAGTCTGGGAGAAATGCGGCTTCGGCACCCCTTCTCCACCAGCGGATTCACCAGAGGCAGGGCTCGATTCGGAGAAAAAGGCCCTCCGTCTAGTTGCACTGAGACTCGGCATGACGAACGTCGCCCGCGAGAAGAAGCGAGCAATCCAGTTTGGGTCCAGGACAGCCAAGATGGAGAAGAGCAAGGTAAAGGGGACTGATGCTCTTACCTGAATAGATTTCCTTTGTTTTTATTTTCCTTCCATCAACACCCTCCCCTTCAAATTCCCCCAATACGTCTTTGACGTACCATAACATGCCTCCACCCCCCAATCACATCAACACAGACCAGCAATGATGACAACTCTGGATCAGATACTTCTGAGACCGCCTCTTCGATCTATGCTCCCCATCCCGCACTCTCTCGTTTCGACCCTCAAGCAGACACGGCTCCAGTGACCCCCACAACACACTCATCGCCACACCTGTTTTATCACCCGTGGGAATGCAACCGCCTGCCCATCATCTAGGGGACTCCCTGCACCGTGAAACGGAGCGGGATCTCCTGATGGAACCAGGACTGGTACTTCCCACACGCTTAGATGGCGCTTTCTACGGAAGCATTTTCATGAGTGTGTTGGTATACTGGATGTCGGTTCGGTTTGTTGGTCGGGCGCGAGGGTATGGATGGTTCGGGCAAGCAAGAGGTTGTTTGTCTATGAAGTAGATAAAAAGGCAAGTCTGAGCTGAGTCGATTGCATACACATATGCACTTGCACATACATGAAACAGATGGAAATGTAGATGGGTTACGAGTGACGTTGGCTATATCAGTGGCTAAATGTACGATAGTGAAACCAATTCAGTCTTGGTACATGTACGTGAATGAGGAAGCTCGAAAGGGTTGTTTGTGGCAGCTTCTACGGAACTACTGGCCAAGAGCTTTAGCGGAGCGAAAACGGTTACAAAGAAGATATAATGCGCATATAAGATACTTGAATTGGAGAATACCATAGTTCACAGTCTGGTACATAAGCGCAACGATAATAACATAAAAGGCACTCGAATCAGTCAAGTACACGAGATAGATAAAGAGATTAGTGGCCACGAGTCAATCCCGATAGGTGGGAGACATCAGAACCGGCCATAGAAACAGAAAAGGCAGAAGAACCATAAAACAGACCCGCAGTACATAACTGGGGATGAGTAAATCACAGCAGCAGATGCAGAGATGCAGATCTACCGAAAAGTACACTGTGTAAGCTCCATAGTGAATGGCGCAAGAACAAAAGGAAACTTTTCAACTGTCGGAAGCATCACTCAAGAGACTGAATGATGCTTCCGACAGGTGGCAGGAGGCTCAACGCCCCCGCCCACAGAGCCCACTAGGGATAAGAATAGCACAATGAGCACAATACAGATACCAAAAACCAAAACCCCATGCCAAACCCAAAAAATGAAAACCCAAGAAACTTTTTAGATCAATTGGTGCCAGTCTTGGCCATGCTTCGCCAGTACTCCTCGCGTTGCTTGGACTCTTCAAGCATCCGCTCGAGCTCCTCAATACGACGCTCCATCTCGCCTTGACGCTCAAGCTTGCGAGCACGAGATTTGCGAGCAGCCTCGGTATTGCGGGCCCTCTTCATGGCGGCGGGGTCGGCAGAGTCAAACTTGATCGGAGGCAACGGCTTCCGCTGGCGCGCATTGACACCGGCCACTGTGGAGTGCTTGGTACCCTGACGGGATGGGGCAGGAGAGGCAGACGGCGCAGGCGAGGCGCTGTCACGGATCACTGGAGTCGGAGGGGGTCCGGTCGCCTTGGGCTGTTGAAGCGAAGCAGCAAGCTCAAGGGCAGCCGAGTCCAGGTCCAGAGAAAACCCATCCTGAGGGAACAGAGACTCCCACTCCTCAGGCACAGCATTCAGATCCATCTCGGTGTTGATCATGGGAGATGTGTTCTGACTGAAGAAGCCGGGCGTATCCAGCGGGGGAGTGCTGAGATCGGTGAAAGTCGTCGATGGGGGAGCCGAAGCATCGAAGAACAGATCCTTCGGCGAGACGGTGCCCGGAGGGGCGATCTCACCCATCGGGCTGAAGAACGAAGTGTTGATCTGGGGCGAAAGCATGTTGGACTCTGGGGAGCTGAGATCGTCCCCAAAGCGGTTGGACTGAAGATCAAAAAGCTCAGGGAAATCTAGAACTGTCTTAGCACCGTATACATAAGCGTGCACTGCCCAAGTGACGGGCTTACCTTGAGCGATGTTGGGGGTAGACATGATGCGGCGATGGTGTAGATACGAAGCGTATTTTTTCTTTAGGTTTTGGTTGTGCTGATTCTGAAAGGCGGAATAGTTGACCGTCTTGTCGTTAAATAGAGGGACGGGTGGGCGGTTAGAGTAGGCAGTGTTGTTCACTGCAGGAGTAGAATTCGAAGCGGCAGGTGTTGCGAACCGACGCGCGAGATGCTTTCGCAGAGCGGGGTGAGACCAAGAAGACGGAGACGATGAATATCCGGAAGATTGAGCGGCTAATCTGGCCGAAAGAGGAACCTGCGCAGGCGAGCCTGGGAGCTGCTGATGCAAAGCTGAAGAGTGTCGTCTAACAGGATACCCTGGTTGGACCAGAGAAGGTTGATATGCGGATAATCTAGGGGTAGAATTGATCGGTGCTTGAGCACGCGAGTCCCTGGGTTGCGGCGGGGGACACGGAGCGGGAAAGAGCACGAAGTCCTGCGGAAGGGGACTGGGATTGTTGTTGTTGTTGTTGTTGTCGCTGAGAATCGAATTCACTGGAGCCGATGGCTGCTGAGGCGGGGGCGTGGGAAGCCATGATTGCTGTTGGGTATCCGTGGTGAACGACGAGATGTCGAACGGGAAAGCGTTGTTCGGAGAACTTGAGCTACGCAAAGCGATGCTAAAGTTCAGAGGTCCTGGGACAGGAGACTCTGAGGGGGTGGAAGAGGAGAGATTAGAAAAAGACGAGGTCCGAAGAGGATCTATGGTGTCTGTCTCGTACGAGAAAGACGTAGCTGGTGCGGGGGAGGCGTTTAGCAGGCCATTTTGAAAGCACGGAGTATCAGAAGCGGTATAAGTATGATGCTGTATGGTGACTGAGTTGTGATAAAAATGAATAGAGAGATGTGTGGAGTGGGAAGAAAAGATGAAGTGGGAGAGAAAGAAAAAGGAGGGAGAAAAGAAGCGCCAGGCAGCGACGGGAAGCCAGGCACTTCTTAACTGTTTGTGTGTGCGGTCTTGCCCGGATCTCTCCGCCAATCACCATTGATCGGACCCCCGCCTGGTGCCCTAGCCTGATTGGGGATAGTCAATCTTACGCGGTCAGCAGGTGTGAGTCATAGGGACAGTAAAGCCCACGATTGGCTGCCAGATCCAATAAGTGGGGTTTGCAGGAGCCCCAGGCATTCCCGTGCCTGGAGCAGCACGTCTCAATTATCCTGTATTCTACTGTGTAGTACCAGGCAGGTACGTAGGTTTTCCTCCATTCAGCCCGCAACGGAAATGTCACTTGCAGGTCACTGGCCCAGTAGCAGCAGGCCCCCCTCAACCTTGGATTCCTGGCCCTGCTTCGACTCCTTCATTGAACTCCACCACGAGACTAATCTGAAAGGAAGAAACTAAGAAAAAAACAAAATTGAAATAAAAAAAAAAAAAAAAAAAAGAGGCCGCGCGACTTACTGTGGGTGATGAAACCGGTTCGCACCCGTGCCGCCGACCGGACCCATTGGCCAACCAGCAGGCACCATGCATTTCTGGGCCTTCATCACAGCCCGTCGGGGTCTGCATTTGGTGCAGCGCCCGGGGGTGTCATTGGGGCTGAGCCTGAGCCTCAATGTCTCAACTGTCTGCGAATGAGACCTGTCCTTGTGTCCATCACTTTCTTGTCCCGTGCGACTGTCACTCCCTGTGTGCTCTGGAGGATCTATCTATCTAAGCCTCAACTCCTGGCTACCGTGTCCTTGTCCCGGTTCACTGGGGCCGCAGGAATACGATGCCGCACCAAGGGATACTAGACAAAAAAGACAGAGAGCCGGTTTGCAACCAGGGTTTTTTCACCCGGTCGGAGGATCCTTTCCCTAATTCCCTCCCCGCCCTGCAGCCCCTCTCCTCGCCAAAGTCGCTCGAAGGGCGTGAAATTCCACTCGGGTCAAACTCTATCAAGACACCGAGACGTTCCGGCCTTCATCTGACCACAAATGAGATTTCAAATTAAAACGACCCTTGGCGAAATATTGCCCTAGAAAGGATTCACACAATTACAAGGGAATTAAATTGAATCCGGTCCCGTCAGATTTTAAGGAGATTATTCTCGCTGTAACAGGGATGGTATATTCGTCGGGGGGGTCGTATTATCTCCGGGGAGGTGCGTCGTATATTCCGGGCGGAGCATAAAAGATAACTACTAGACTAGACCAAGACTATTGGAATTCCTCATTCTACTCCGGAGTAATTAGTAATGCACGGGACCAACCGGCCCATGTGAAACCTAAAAGCCAATTACCTGCAAAGCGGAAAAAAAATTCACTTGTGTCCATTTCCATTTTCCATCCGAAGTTGGCATTTCTAAGATCGGGGTCTAGAAGGAGTAAATGGAGGGAGAATACTAGGCAACAATTCTGACTTCACAACCTATGTACCTACCATCTCCTGCCAATTCACCCCCTCAGTTAATCAGGAGACGGACAATTCAACACATCTCGAGATCGCACATGTCGTACGTATGTACATGCCTGCTAGCTAATAGATACCGTTGCAACCTGCTCCGAGTGGGGATGCCAATCAGCGTCTGCATACATCAGCCGCGGCGCGCGCGCGCATCTCCGCCGTATGCAGGCCGGTTATACCATGCCTGTCCTGTCCCCAGGCAGCCGCCGGCGATGACGTCTTGTTCAGGGAGTCGATGATGCCTGGTCAGCACTACACAGTACACAGTACACTAACTTGTCGTCTACGACTCGGGAAGAGTAAAACCAAGCTTTCATTTTCGTGTTCATCTTGAAACTTACGGGATTGATTCGTGCTGCATGGTACACCTAGCCTGAGGGCAACTAGTCCCTTCCATTCAAGCTGATTAGGCAGACCCTGCGAATGCGAGACAACTGCACGAATAACAATAGTAGTACTAGCCGTGATGTGTGATCCCTTTTGCATATGCTCCCTCTCCCTTTCCCTTCCCCCCCTCCTTACATCTTTTCTTCCCCTCCTGTCGAATTGGCGACGGTGATGGTTCCGGCGCTAGGCGAATTACCCGTGCGCTCCGTGCAGGCGCCAGGCTGCCAGGGCTGCGTGGGTTGTCAAGTGCCCATGCTGTCGATTATCCCTGTTCATTCTTTGATTCGGTCTTAAGGGGAATGCAGTTTCTCATTCAATGCTTTGCTCTGTATGCAGTGTATGGTAGTTGTGCGTAAGTAGGTATTTTGTATGTGTCGTAGCCTTTACCTCCAGCCCCTGTAATATATATACCGAAGAAACATGTTGCAGAACAACACAACGCCAACTGAATGGAACCAATCACCAACATTACCAAGCAAATCAAGCAATATAAGCTCTGGCCACCTGTCAGCAGTACTACTATCTAGGCGCTTGAACTCGCCTCAGCCATATTCATCCACTCCTATGAAGCAGAGGACCACCACCTTACCTATCTACTACCACCTACTAGTAGTAATCAAACCCCACATCCGAAACACAACCACTGAATCCACCCAAAGCACAGATACAATCGCAGCCTCACTACCCTCGACGCCTGCAACACAGCTAGTCTACAGAGTACAGATCAGTCTAGCCCCTACCACCCCCGCTACTATCATAACAAGTAATCCTTCCCCCAGAGGGCTCTAGTACACAACCAGGCATCCACATACGCCATGCCTCAGAAGCCACAATCGAACTACTACCCATCCTATCTCCCAGTCAAAATAACCTAAATCCCCCCCATCCAGGAACCCCGATGCCTAACACATCCACTTAACTCCAGGCATCCAAGTCAACGAACTACCTCGCCAAGATAAAGGTTCACCCCAAAGACCCCGAACCGGAATCCTACGTACTAGGCAGCATACCTAACATTCAGGAAAGGACATACACACGACCCTGATGCGTGACAAAGCACAGTCTAGTCCAGACCAGTCCAGAATTCTATACTCCACTCCACCCCCAGGCATCAATGAAGTACACATATTTCCTGAGTTATCTAGACGGGGTATGTCCATTGCGTACTGCCAGCACACTATGATATGCGGAAGGTGAGATGGATATATGGAGAGACTAGGCGGCAATCGACCAACACAGATTCCCAGAATACGGAAGTGAAAGCACCGGTGGATTGTACTATAGTAGTAGTGGTAGTAGTAGTAGTAGTAGTAGTAGTAGTAGTAGTAGTAGTAGTAGTAGTTTTAAGACTAACCACACGCAATCTTAAACCACTACACTATTATATCAGGCTTGGAAGCTTAATTGTTCCTGTATTTACATACACCCACCTGCGGGTGCGGCATTCAGGGGAGTTGGTGAGAAACAGTCCATGAGATCAAGGGTGGTGATATGAAGATATAGGTACTAAACCAAGATGCCCGCCGGAGGTAACAGCATCATGACGATCCAGTGGATATATATCTGCGATGCGAGGTTGGTATTCCCGATTTATATCCAGAGTAAATGCAGATGATGGGGTATATTGGCTAGTTTCAGGGTTTGATACACGTACTAGTACTTGGATAGTAGGTCATGTTGGACAGCGAATAACAGCTAGTTGAGGTCAAATATAAAAGCCTAGTTCTTATGTATAACACACAAAAACAATGTGCAATGGATGAAGGAATGAAAACAAAAAGAGAAATTTAGCTCCGATAGGGGGAATCGAACCCCCGGCTGCCGTGTGAGAGACGGCGATGTTAGCCACTACACCATATCGGATACTTGTTGAATGATAGGTCATTTTACGCTCTTATCAGTGGCTTGATAATGCATCCGCCAGCTCAACGTCCATGCTCTCCTTCTACGATAAGCTTACATTCAAGAGTCCCCACCCCGTACACCAAGTGGACCGTCAGCACGTTACTCCTGTGGCGCTTAACAAAGTACGACAATCACCCAAGTCTAACACCTCGGGTACACTACTACTAGGCATTGAAATAGAGTATAGTGGATATGTTACTAACAATACGTGGATTCTATTAAGTATTACCTTATGATGCTGTGCCATGTATACATGGCGCTATCAGCACGCTGTCACCATGTAGCCATGGTAGTCGACGGTTCGGGCCAATTTGAGTGGAGGGAAGTCCCCGTCCAGCTGACAAAAAGCACCCTTCCTCCCAGTAGGGTATCAAGACAAAAGCATCAAACAGCAACATGAGAACATCAAAGAGCAAGCAATAAACAGCAACAAGTGGTATCAATCTAGTTTGGACGGCGCACAACATGAACACACAAGGCCAGTTGGGTATCCTTGCGGAACGCATATCATAAAGGAATGAAACGCAGCACCGGACACGCAATAGACATCCGGGCTCGGAAATGACCGCCAAAGCAGCAGAGGGTATCATTGACACTCATCTTGGCAGACCTCGCCTTGCACAGGGAGGGATACCAAAATGGTGGCAGTGGGAACATCAATTAGACACAAAAAGTAACAATCATTGGATGTATTTTTTTCTTTTCCGGGCTTTTCATTTTCCAGAACGACTGATCATCGAGAAGTTGAAGGATTAGGATACGAATACCGCTGGTCCCACCATTTCTCATACTCGACTTCCTTGCGGGAAGCACTTCATGCAGCAGCCTGAACAGGAGTAGAGGTGGCGACGTCGACGGGCTTGGACTCCTCAGCGGGAGCAGCCTCAGCGGGCTTAGCGCTCTCCTCGGCAGGAGACTCCGGAACGGTAGCCTCCTTGGGAGCAGCCTCAGCCTCGGTGGCCTCCTTGGTCTCCTTGGGCTCGGACTTCACGGCCTTGCTGGGCTTGCGGAAGATGCCACCAAGCTTGTTGCCCTTGGCCTTGGGCTCGCCATCGGCACCCTCGTTGTCGGAGTCACCCTTCTTCTTGCCGAAGTTGCCGAAGAAAGAGGTGCGACGCTTGTCCTTGGGGGTCTCAGCGGCGGGAGAAGCGGGAGCGGCGTCCTTGGCAGCCTCAGCCTCAGCGGGAGCAGTCACGCTCTCGGGCTCGATGGGCTTCACAGCGGCCTCCTCAACGGGGTTGTCCAGCTGAGGAGCAGTGCTAGCAACAGCGGTCTCGGCAGGAGTAGTGGCCTCCTTCTCCGACTTCTCGTGGGAGGGGCTGGTGACCTTCTGGAAGAAGTTGCCGAAAAGAGAAGCACGCTTGGACTTGGGGGCAGGGGTTTCCGCCTTCTTCTCTTCCTTCTCCTCCTTCTTCTCCTCCTTTTCTTCCTTCTTGTCACTGGCTTCAGCAGGAGCAGCTATGTTGGCGTTAGTATTTTATACACTGAAGACACTATTATACGGTAACATACCCTCAGTGGTCTCAGCGGCAGCCGGAGCCTCAGCAGCAGGAGCCTCAGTAGCAGCCTCAGCAGGCTTGGCCTCCTCGGCCTTGTCCTCCTTGTCCTCAGCAGGGGCAGCCTCCTCCTTGGCCTCCTCCTTCTTTCCAAGAAGAGTTCCGAAGATGCTGGCCCTCTTGCGAGACTGAGAGCGGCTCTTGGAGGCAGCCTTGTCCTCCTTCTTGTCCTCGGCGGGGGCAGCCTCCTCCTTAGGCTCGGCCTTCTTAGCGGGCTCGGCAACAGCAGGCTTGCCTGTTGGGGGTTAGCGGCCTAACTTTATACGCTGTTCAACTACGAATGTGACTTACTCAGCTTCTCGAGCTCGGCCTTGTAACCCTCGCTGGAGGTCACAGCCTCCTTCTCAGCCTTGGCCTCAGCAGCCTTGGCCTCGAGGGCGGCAATCCAGCTGTCACGCTCGGAGGTGCTGGAGGCCTGGAAGGTGTGCTTCTGGCCGTTGACCTTGAAGTGCAGCTCGGTGGAGCCTTCCTTGGCAATGTCGGAAACATCAGCCTGGCAAGCGAGTTAGAAACTGGCGCAACGTTTATCCGGTTGTTTATCATGTTTACTGACCAGGTTGAAGATACCGGCGGGGGAGGCCTTGTCCTCTGCGCGCTTGGTGAAGAACAGAAGACCCTTGCCGGTCTGGCTGGCCCAGGCGGCGATGGGGTTGGCGACGGCGGCCTTCTCGTTCTGGTGGAAGGCAGACAGCTGCTTAGACTCAACAGCGTCGTCGCTGAAGTAGAAGAAACGCTTGGCGAAACGGAGGCCCCTGTTTTGTGTCACACTCCATTAGTCACTGCATATCGTAAACCTGTCGCAACAAGTGGCGCCTTACTTGACGAGACCGGGGGCCTTGTAACCCAGGACACCCTCAGAAGCGGGGGTCACCTCCTCCTGCTTGGCCTCCTCCTTGGGCTGTTCGGCGGGAGTCTCCTCGGTCTTGGACTCCTCCGCGGCGGCGGGGGCAGCAGCCTCAGTGGTCTCAGCGGGAGTCTCCTTGGGCTCCTCAGCGGCGGGGGTCTCGGTGGCCGGGGTTTCGGTGGCAGCAGGCGCTTCAGTAGCAGGAGCAACGGCGGGGGCAGCCGCAGGAGTCTCCTCGACAGGCTTCTGAACGTCGGACATGGTGTCGGGTGGTGATTAGACGAGTAATTATAATCAGTAGGGATGGGATTAAATAAGAGCTAGGGAAGCTGGCGAAGCTTCGTAATTAAAGGCGCGCGTCGAGCAGGGTATCTCTTTAAGGGGTATCTCAACAGAAGGAAACAAAAGCTCTCTTTGCGCAAAGCTACAAGAGCTCGGGTATCACAATGAAGGGGAAAAGGTGGGTGGGAAAAGAAATGAACCCGGGACGGACAGTCACGATTAGAATGAATATGGAGAGGGAAAAGAAGAGGAGAAGAGGAGAAGAAGAGAAAGAAAGAAGCAGAAGAAGAAGAGGAAGGAAGCGACAAGAAAAAGAGGGGAGGGAGAGCAGGAGCAGGGGCCGAAAGGAGGGCGAGGGCGAGGGCGAAAATGAAAGGGTGTGGGCGACGAGGCCTGGTCATTGGCGCATCGTCCCAAACAGGCAGGGAGCTGCAGGGCGGCACTAGAGCCTAGACTGAAAGAGGGTGGGCCTGATACTGGGATGGCCGCTCCAGGGCTAAACTATCATGGGTTTAGTGTCTAGTCACTTGGGTGTGTGGTGTGTGGTGTGTGAGGGTGTGAGTCTACTGCTATTTTTTTTTTCTTCCGTTTTTTTTTCTTTTATTTTTATTCTATTCTATTTGATTTTAATTTTTTCCTTGCCCTTTTACCTAACAATCAGGGGTTGACCCCCCCCAATTACTTACTTCGATTGACCCATCATCATCAGACCATCCTTCCAAGGAAAATATAAAAATAAAATAAGATAAAAAAAAATTTTCAACCCACACACAGACACGTTACTATCATCCCCCTTCACTACTGTATATGGGGACCGTCAATCCAAATCTTTCACTGGGCATCTACATCTTATGTGCTTGAATTATATATGTAAGTAGTCTGCAGATCGACGCTCGTACCTTACTGGAAGTTCTACTCCGGAGTGGTCAACTTCATGGCAAGGTAGCCCGGAGTAACTCCGTCAGAATGAGAACCCCGTTCGAGTGTGAAAAGGTGTCCATCGATGGAGAAAAGGGCCGGTTATTGGGTCCAAACTATAAATCAGGCCGTCGGGAGGTAATTCACTGGACGAAAAATTTTCTGGACGATGGCTCTTGCGCCGGTGCGAGAGCTTTCCTAGTCTACAACTCGCATCGGCCCAATAATAGGGTAATAAATCCTTAACCCTTGGCCTCCCCGTCCCCCTCCCCCTAAGAGGTCAAAGGGCGGTTGAAACCATGGTGAATCGTTCCCCAAGACAGACAACTCCTGCGAGAAGCTAGAACTACCTTTTTTGATGACAGGTCGCCAGCTCCCCTCCATTCTTAGCTGGCTACCCGTCGTGCAGATTAACGGCTCGCGAGCAGTTGGCCGTAACCCGCTGCTGACATGATTACCTTATCATCGGGGAACTCCCATCCAGACAGCTGAAACGAGACTCATCTGAAAGATCAGATGGGACAAAAAAAATAAAGCTAGGAATATTTTCTTTTTTCTTTTTTTTTTTTTTTTTTTTTTTTATATAAATTTTATTCCATGTTTTAGACTCGAAGAACTCATTAGACCACTTCTGAAGAATCTATGTTTACCCGTATCACCTGCTCACCGTGTTTGTGGGACCCAAGCCACCCATTCGGTCCTGATCCATGGTCTCCTATTCAGATCATCCTGGTGGGTTTAGTTTGTAGCTGGGCCGTTACACAACCATGGTTGAGTCAGTTCGCTGAACCAATATTCAGACAAGTGGCATCTTCTTCTGTTCTCCTTATTCCTCTCTCCTTTTAACCTTTCATACCCTGGGTATAGATTATATCTAGGCAGGGAAGTAAAACAAGTGGCCTATGGGTTGGTGTATCAAATTCAACGCAAAGATTGTATGTTTCACATATACAAGTCTGGAAGCAGGACATTCCCTGCCCAACCTGATCCACCAAGATCTCTCTCAAGGCTTCTCCGTAGTCTTCGATTAGTTCCGACTATGGCATGTTAGTGAGCTAGTCAGGTGTTAAGCGCCGGGCTACTGCTAGGATTCCGTGTTTTAGTCTAGTTGAGGTATTCTGCCCGTAGGTTGCAATTTATTAGACGCTCGGTTACCGACCCGTCGTCGTTTTGGTTAACGATGTGCAGGATCTGTTCTTGGAGGGAAAATCAATAATTATTATTATTATCGTCGTCATCAATAACATCGTCTTCTTCTTCTTCATCCTCCTGCTCCGATGGCGGCGAACCTGTTTTATCGTCAGGTATGAAGGTGGAGGAGGGGGGAAATGCCAATCCCAGCGGCAATCATGGCCATCCCCATCCATGCGACAGGCAAACCCCCTCGTGACAGCCCGAACATTGTTGTGAATTCGGGGGCCAACCAGGGGCCAAGGACACCCTCCATCTCAGCCTACTGCCTTGCCTTATCCGTGAGGATTCTGCGGCCAGTAGTACTTAGTAAGTAGTAGTAGATGGAACTCGCGTGACATTACCCTGATCAATGGCGTCTTCAATCAAGTTCGGCAACCTTTGATAGGATCTCCCTCAAGTATCTGTGGCTTTGCGATCCTATCGTCGCATTCTATCTTACAGTCTCACAAGGGCCTTTGAACTTTTTTCTTTTCTTTTCCTTTTTCCAAGAAAAATTTTATGAAAGTATTGACTAGCGCGAAAAAGAAAAAAAAAGTTCGAAAATTCCACCCCTGCCCAACAAGGTCCATCAGTTCACTTCTTGCTCGTACTTTTTCGTACTTAACTTACGTTAGTAAGGGTAGGGTGACTGGATAGCGCCATGGCGGGCGGACGAGCGACCCACATGTACCAACGCTATCATCATCCCCTGTCTCAAGTCACTTCAACTCTCAACTCCCTGGAAGGTCTGACTAGATGGAACAAATAAGAACCACCACCTCCTACATAACTGCAAGATACTAGTCAATCCAGCCCTAGAATAAAACGCCCTAGTTCCACCTCAAGGATCAAGCACTCTCCTTGACCAAGCTTCTTCTCCTTACGATGAAACTAATTTTGATCTGGGCGCAAACCAGTCTATGCGGCACCACCCATCCATAACCACACCAAACTACTAACTATCCCTAAACCACAGCACACACGCAATCAACTAACCACGGAACCAACAAGTTACAGACTAACTTTACGTTACCGAATGAGCATCATATGTCAAAACACCGTCACCATCAGCAGCAGAAGGAAAAGAAGCAGAACAAAAGATCGTCACGCATGCTTTCCCTAGACAACTCCCGCCATCAAATCATGATTGTCACTCGCCTATCATATCATACCCGAAATAGGAAATTCATTCAACATTAGAGCCGCCCGTGACTCGGGGCCCCCCGCCCCATACTTATTAGTACGTAGTACTTAGTAGTTACTTATTCCATCATGGCACTACCAACCAACTAACCATGTACCTACAGTAGTTACTGTAGTTAGCTGCTTTACAATTTCCACCAGTCAACTCAGTACTAAGTATTAATCTCCTCTGTACCAACACCTCCAATCAATCAAGGCACCTGCAGGGTACTTACTTCAAACCCGACCCGATCGAACCAACTGACCAACCAACTAGAAGCTTTGCACTTTGCAGAGTAGATACTTACAGTAGGTATCTGCGGCGGCAAGTGTAAAGAAGAAGTGGATCTTAGCTAAACCCACTAGCCAAGTAAAAAGTAGTAGCACCACCACCCCCTTTTTCGCCGTTGCGACAATCAACCTGAACGGCACCAACGACTTGCTTATCCCGGACCGCTCTGAACCAATCAGACCACCGTCGATCTGATGATCAGGCTTGGCCCGTGTTGCAATGATGGCCGATTCTGTCCTCTTTGCTTTTTCCCCTTCTCCTCTTCCCCTCTCTCTCTCCCCGTCGGCAGTCAGGGTTAGTAGTAGTCGTCTTCAAGGCTGTGCCAGATGCCACCTTATAAATGATGGAAAAGAGGGTATTGCAATGCTGCGCGCATCTGATGCTGATTGATTCCCAAAGCTTGTCACCTACTATACTATAACACTTACTACACTAAGTACACTGTAATCTTAAAAGTTATATCAAGATCATCACTGTAATAATCCCCATCCCCATAAAGAAAAACGGACTCTTACATAAGACCAACCCAACTTCCGCCCCCAGATGGGATGGGAGTACTCCGTAGAATAATCATCATGTTATTGATTGCGCCATCTTGCATCTCGCTACTATTAGTAGTAGTAGACTCATGGAGTAGATTACCACGCCCATTACCCGAATCATCTCCCTCCAGAAAAACAAATAAACAATCACAAAAATAGATATCTATCTACTTTCTCTGACAAATGAACTAACCACGGTGCTTACTTACCGCTTCTATCCGCATACAGTACATCCCATATGTACATCTTCCGATATACTCCGCATTTGCAATATTACACTTGATTGAAGATAGTAATGACGAATATTGCGCCACGTCCACATGACATGGATTTGTCATACACATACATACATACCACCCAACTTATTGTGCTTTTATTATTGTATCAGAGTGACTTCCTTCATATACAGTAGATCTTAGTGAATATTAGTTAGTAGATGTAGAATATAGACTCACTCCCCCATCCGATCAATCAATTACGTACTGATCACTGTTGCCGATAATTGTTGGTTCTCAATCAACCGACTCTACTTACAGACATGAGTACGGAATCCAGCCCGAGCAAGCCACATGACTCACAGACTAACCTATTAACTTACAAACTGTATCTACTAGTAGTTAGCAGTTAATGCTAAATAAATACCTTAAAGTAGATAGATAAGCAGCGAAAATATAACGTGACCTCCCCCCCTCACTTAAGCCCCACCCAGATTTCCATTCACCGGGTGATTTTCCTCGGTGTAAGTTATACTACATAGAAGAAAGAGACACAGAGCTGGAGAGAGATGGATGTCGGAAGTACTTGCCGGTGATCACTCGACAGTATTAAGTATTTGCCAAGCTAATTAGGATAATAACTACGAGTGCAGTGGTTGGTTTGTGATGATTGTTGGTTTTCAGCTGTGGTTGATGGGGTGTGAGTGATTGAGTGGAGGGGCCGGACAGGGCAGGGTCGCCTGACTGACGGACTGATCGACTCGTGCTTGTCACGCCATTGTTCGATCGATCATTGTATGCAAATGCAATTAATTTTTCCTATTGGTGGGCGGGATGCTTTCCATGTACTCCGTGCCACTTGAGGGTGCTTACAGGCTAGTGGTTGGTGTTGTCGGACCCGAGGACATTGGGTATGGTTCGATTTTGCTAGTGGTTCGGTTCATTCCTCGTCGGCGGTCATGCGCTGTGCTTGTCGGCTGGTGACGGATCCTTCTTGTGGATCTTGATGGTTGCGTGAGCGCCTACCCTTCTAGTGGTGGTCGTATACTACACCCTCATTTCTGAATATGTAATAAAGAATAATATTCAAATGCATTCCACATTAGGTCATTACATATGCAACAAATGTCCACCCCAAGATGCGATACAGATTATGTGTGGGTTGCCAAAATACAGGACGGCATGATTGATCAAGCTGCCGTCGTGAGAACATATCTGAGATAGGTCAGTACAGATCGTTTGCAGTAAAGTTGGCGTCACTTACGAAGTAATACTGTCCATGCGCTCCGTCGTCAGCTTGAGACTAACGGTTAGCAGCTCTCGCGCAATCTCTGGCTCACGCTCGCGCATGTTTTGCCATTTCTCCGCAGTCAAGCACCAGCTCACACAGTCCTGTTCGGCCTTGACTGTTGCGGTCCGCCGCGTTTCGCTGAAGAATGGTAGCTCGCCACATGGCCGTCCAGCTACGATGATCTCAAAGTACCGTCCCTGAGGCAGCTCATACTCTGCACGTAACATCCCCGACTCCAGTAGATAGAAGCCTTTCGGTACGTCACCTTCGTGATACAGCACGGTGCCAGCTGCGTAGCTCTCGCGGACAAAATACGTGCAAGCCTTGAACCAAAAATCTTCGTTGCGAGACGTCAAGCCCTGGAATGTCTGAAGAAGGAGCGGCAGGGGTTGACGCATTGCGGACCATGCAGCTGGTTGGACAACCGCCATTTCGTTCTCATGGAGAGTCGTTCTAGCGGCTTGCTGCAAGTATTGCTGACGAGGTGAACTCACCACCGCATCGCCAAGATGAGACTGACCTTGAGGCGTAGGAACTTCGAGGAAGGCTGACGACTTGTTCTTGCCGTTTAACAAGGCTTCCCTGTGGCTATAGAAGACCTTCAGGTAGTCATTCTCACAGAACTCGAGCGCTGAATTTAGATCTTCAAAGATCTCAACTCCATTTACGGGTTCGAATAGCCCCACGTTCTGGAGGCTTTTTCCGACGTCTCCTCCTACATCGAGGCCCGAAATCGTCATCTGCACATTTCGTTTTCTCAGAATCCGATTGATGCGAGTGAATGCTTCTGCTGCGGAGAAGTCGATGCCATAGACGCGGGAGAAGTCCAGAATCAGAAAGCGGATAGGGCGTTTGTTGAATGCTTCCTCCTCAATAAGTCCCCTCATGGTGTTTTCCACACTCACGATAGTCCCAAAGAACAGATATCCACCAAGCTTGATGATGAGTGACTGCTGTCCTGCTTCCTTCAGGAAGCTTTGCTGAATGGGCGGTCGCCTGACTGTTGAACCGGTAAATCTGCCAGAAAAGGTGGCCCGGATGGCGGATTTGCGTGAAGTTTGGACGACGAAGCTTAGACACGCAAGTATGATACCCACAAAGATCCCCACCACAAAGTCCCAAGCACCCATAGTCGCAACGATGATCACAACCTGCAGAGTTAGCCGAAAGGCTCGTCAGAACCATTGGGACAAAGCTTACCGTCAGGTATTCGTGTCGATGCAATTTGCCCCATGTATCAACCAAAGCCTCCTGCATCAGTTCGATGCCCAACAGGAATATGAGCGCTCCTACAACCATTACCGGGATGAATCCGACAATAACTGGACCGATAACCATGATCCCCGCAGTAGCAGCTGCAAGCATGACTCCTGCCACACGAGAGTTGCCGCCGCTGTCAATGAACAAAAGACTGTTTGTATATACAAGGTAGTTCTGGAATAAGTCAGCATTTGACTCACTGGAAGTTAGAACACACTCACCTGAATACTTCCAGCAAAGCCAGACAAGGCATTGGTGACACCGTGAGCAATGAGTTCACGGTCGACATTGAGATTATCTTCGCCGGTAGAGATCCCTAAAGCTGGAACATTGATAGGAACGTGAAGTACTCCGAAGAATGTGAGTGCAAACATGGCAGGGATCGTGTCAAGAAATGCAGACCAATCAACAGCAGAGAAGTCTAGAGCAGTTAGTATGACGCACACCCGCGAAGACATAGTGATCACTCACCATAGAGAGTATAAAAGTGGTACCACGGATTTGACGAAGATGGAGCATCGAACACCCACCCTTTGTCGCGCAATGAATGCATAGGTACTCTGGCACTGAATTTCACAATATAGAATACAATTGCCACACCGATGAAATATCCACCAACCAAGAAATTGGAACGCAAGAAACGCTTCAAAACCAGAAGGCCAACAGCAAGTAACAATGGGGTCGTCCAGAGAAATATCGTGTCTAGCTGCATAAGCTTTTCGAATGTTCCCAAGGTGAAATCGAAGGGGCCTGGTAATCGAGCAGACACTTCAACACCCGTGAGCAACAGGAAGAATCCCACCCCACCGATGCATCCAATCAAAATGTGACGTGGGAAGAAACCAATCAGAGCACCGAGCTTACAGGTTCCCATCAAGAAGAACACCAAGCCTGTAAGAACCGAGCTGACCGAGAAGGAGAGAATAGTCGTGGCCAACACAGCTTGCGGGTTGTCTTGACCAACCCGATTGAGAATGGTGAAGGCCATTTGGTGAAAGAACGGGACAACCTCGATCATCTCACTCCCAATACCTCCTTTGAAAATGGAGCCTCCACAAGAGAAGACCAACTGTGAAATGATGGTACTAACATAGAACATTGAGATACCGTCCGAGCCCAGATCAGCAAAGACCGGCTCGCTCAGCGGGAATAGGATCATGCCGTATGAAAGAGCGTCAAGGATATTGAGCAGAAGGCCAAGGAATACCGACGGCAAAAAGCTGAGCGGATAGACAATCCCATCTCGCCATACAGCCTGTCCGTCCCACGACTTCGGGTTCGATAGCGTACAGAAACACATCCTAAGCTTGTGAACAGCTCCAGGAAACGCGTCTGATTTAGTATTCCCGGAAATGCCTTGACTTTCGACGTCGCCAGTCCCTCCATAGCTCTGAAAGGGTCCTGCTTGTGTTTTTTTAGGCAACAAGGAGGTCTGCTCAGTAGCAGGCGCACCCCCCGCCGCAACTCCTAGGGTATGATCCTCAGACACTGCACTCTCGCTAAACTCATCCCAGTCGGAGGCTCTGTCCCGGTTGTCTCGATCAGCTTCGGGGGCGTCGGGTTTGCGCATTAGCTGTGTCAGGACCGACGAACCAGTGGTGGGGACGGAGGAAGGACCGGGTTCTATATTTGTCCTTCCTTGCGCTGCGAAACTGATAGACGGAGAAGATGGGCGGTTCGGGCTTTGGGAGGATTGAAAGATATCCAAGGAAGGAGGAAGAGTATTCGATTCATGCGACAATGCAAAGGAAGCCAGTTCGGCTGTCTGCTCCCTGAGGCCATGGGTTGAATAGTGCGCCGTGTCTAAAATGTAAAGGTCAGATCTGGATACATTAAGTGATGACAAACTCTCCTCACGAAACGAAAGTCTGGGAGGTCTCTGTAGCTGCGTACCTGCTGGAGTATGGAATGATCGGTGGAAAAAAGACCGACTTGGGGTTCGGAAGCTGGTACCGCCAGATACCAGTGAATCTAGGCCTGAGGACCGGGGCGGGCTACCATGATTGGCATGTTCAACCGGGATCTCTGTTCTGTTCGAGTCTAGGTCGTCCTCCAAGGGAGAGCGATGAGGGGATACCCCGGATATGCGAAAGTCGCTGCTGTCTCGGGAGCGGAAGACACCCATCGTTGACCGCAAACGGAAGGAAGACTGTGATGAGCGATCGCCTCACACAGTCTGCCACAGTATATTCCCTGATCACCACCGGGGAGGGGGAAAGTTAAGCCCGCAGGCTGTGAAGCTTGTGATTGTTTGGCGACGAAAAAGGCGTGAGGAGGGGGGTAGATGATAGCAGATGACGCAAGAATTTAATCGGCACAGCAGCTGTTGGCATTGCTCTGCGATTGGGGAACTGGGTGAGGGGAAGAAGATAAAAGTCAGATGTTAGAAAGAAGGAGAAATGCAGACACCCGAAGATGGAGGCCAGAAGGGTCCGGAAGGGACTCAATGAGGCCCAGACATGGCTCCCAGGATCGTTATCAAAGCTCGCGGGCGGAGGTGACTAAAAAAGCCTTATCACCGACAAGACACTACTGTCGCCGGTCCACCATTCTGACGGGCCCGATGTCAACCGAAGGACCTTAGAGGATTAGAAGCAGTCGCTAGCGGACTGACACGAATTGACTCTGGGTTAGTCGGCGAGCCGGTACCTCTGAGAGGGGAAGTTTGTCGCTAGTGGCACAACTTTGCTGCAGAGAGCAAAGGAGCTTGGATGCACGAGGCCGATGATAGGCCCCGATGCTTCCCTCTGCTGCAAACACAATTAGGTAAGCACCACCGCCGCCGTCAACGGTGCTGCAGCTACTGCGAGGCTAGAAAGTCTAGATAGACCTATTTTGTGATATATAAATTACTCTACGTAATCCCTCTGATAATAGCTTGTGCTAATGGCGCACACGTATGCAGCTACGGTCCGATTCTTAGACACAAATCCGAAAAATTGGGATTATTCAAAACAACGCTACACAGCATATCCTGGCTAGACCGTCCTGTACTATACTCCGTTCTTGAGGCATCATTCATTGGGTATCATAAGACATAAATTGCATAATCTGAAACTCATCACCCCCCATCAACTCAGACGCTCCAAAAACCCCTGCGCGATTAACCGTTCCACATCCCCTTGCCGCACGTAGAGTTGGCTGTTTTTCGTCAAATTGATCACCCTATATGCAATGTCAGCATTCCGACCCGCCGATCAACAATACGCGCGAGGGGAAAAAAAAGCAGAATCAAATGCCTCACATACCCATACTCAGTCTGAATCTCCCCCGCATCCTTCAAGACCCTCACGTCTATGAAGAGATCCTTCGGGGGCTCCAGGCTTCCCGTAAGATCAATATCCGTCCATTGTCCCTTATACGCCGCCAGGAGATCGCTATATTGCCGGAAGTACTCTTCTTCTTCCGGGCTCAACGAACTGTGGTTCCCACTCGCAGTGCTCATCGCTGCATAACCCCCGCTCCCCTGGCCAGATGCACCTGCAGCCCCTTCGTCTGCAGTCGGTAGCTGCTGTTCGAGCAAATCGACGCCATTCCAACATAGCTCCTCGAGCTTCTCGGCGCGAACACGGTGGTAGGCAAGTAGACATCGTTTGTTGCGGCGCATACAGAGGTGATCCACTAGAAGGGCACAGGCGACGGCTGGTTCTTGTGACGGATTGAAACTGCCTTCGAAAGGCCCGAGGAGGTGTGCGACATCACGGTCGAGGTCGCGTACTTCGCGGGCTACGGAACGGACCAGTTCGGTTTGGTAGGGAGGGAGATGGGTGAGAGCTTGAGTGCGCTTGGCATGTTGCACCTATTTGTGGGTTTCTTTCGTTAGGACGAGCTATTCATGGAGCCTGGCTTGAAAGAGGAGCACATACAAGCTTATTTCCGTGTTCGCCGTACATGGCGAATGGATATGACTTCAGAGGAATGTTCCGACTTTCGGGGGATGCACATGCGCCGTTGGCAGTATATGAGAGTTGTAATGGGAATTATCTAGACCCCACAAAGATTGAATGCACACTATAAGCGCATAGGGTCGAAAAGTTGCTAATCAATGTATCCTTAAGGTCTGAGGTCAATCTGCCAGGAAAGCGTCGCGCGGATCGCTAGGCCGCGCCCGATCGAAGATCTACACGTGACGGACGGCTCGCGTTCCTGCCAAGCCGCCTTCCAACGTGAGATATAGAACCCAAACTTGACATCAGCGAAGATGTTTGAACATGTGCCCTGAGCAGCTGATGCTAAGGGTTGTGAGCCAGTGGAAGTTCCCTTGGTAGCATCTTTCCATTAGTCATTTTCCAGGTTGTTGATATATGGAAGAAGCCGAGGCGTGAATTTATAAAATGAATTATACTTATTATATCTTCGATCCCCTCCCTACCCCAAAACAAATAACTAAGGCGCATCCAATGCAAATTAATTTCCACCCGACCGATCCAGCCTACATTTTAGTAGTACCGATGGAATCATTATATTCTTCAAATCACCCAATGACTTTGTGAGATATGAGTAGACATGAGTGAGGATGGATGACTATATGAATTTGAGCTAACAGAACGAGAAAGCCCTCCACCGTTGAGAAGAATCTCCGAGTTACATTCTCTGAGGAGCTGTTCAGAAAGCTATTTCCTGCTAAGTCCTCTGGAGCCAGTATAGCGGCCCGGAAGATGCACATGAAAAAGAAGATTATGTCCGAGAAAGATTCGCTCAAATACCCAAAAATAATGCCACTGTAGGCATCTACAGCATCAATGGCTTTGTCTGTCGCACAATGTGCCTGAAATCTCATGAAAGGAGAGAAGCAGTAGCGCAAATCAGAGTCCAAGGATCCTCAAAGGGATAATACAGATAGTATTATGCCGGAAACAACCTCCATTGCTGTCCGGACAGATTTCGATGTAGGGAAGCTTAGAAAACCTCGAATCTTCCCAGAGATATCAGTAGAAAAGGAGGCCCTTCCATACCCCAGAAAATGTAACAACGGGTACTCAGCCTAATCACAAACATGCGCTGTTACGGCCGAGAACTATGCGCCATTATCGCGCGTCTTCTGGATCATGCAAAAATCCCTAATGTCCTCTGGAACGAGTACATGCTATCTGCCTATGGTGCCTTTACACAAGAGGTAAGATTTCCATCGCACCTACATCCACGGGCTCAATGATCACTAACAATCTCCAGCCCCACGACATATCTTTCATCATCCCAAACAGACTGCTCGACGCTGCATATCGAACCCTACAAGCAGCAGGATTCACAACCTGTCCCGAGAGCGACGTCGAAGCTTGCTCGCGCTTCCAATGTCCCGAAGACGGCATGATACCAGCAAGACACTTCCATATCGCCAGCTACTGGATTGTTCCCGCGCATACATACTACCTAAAACTATACGGACACGCAGAAACCCTCTTCTCATTCCTGGAACCCACTTTGAACGAACCGTCCCGACACGACAAATACTACATGTCAACCAGGGACGAACGCCTCCCTACTCAGATTGAGCCACTGCACGACGAGAGGTTGATGCTATATGTCGAGCTCAATGAAAGAGCATATAGAGACCCATACGAGCTGGAAAGATATAAAATCAAAATTCCGAATCTCACTATGGCCATTCACGCTCTTATCCTCTTACGCTGTCGAGATGAGGGCTATAATAGCCATTGTGATGATGTTTGGTATCGCATGCTATCTTCTATTCGCTGGTATGTTGTCCAGCGGGGTAAAATGCAGATTGGCAGACTGGAAGCGGTCATCCAGCCGATTTGGGATAACTTGGAACAGCAGTATGTAAATCTGTGGATAAGAGCCCTGCGGAAGAAGCTTAAGAGGGAGAGAGTCCTGCCGCTTCCGTTTTATGATCGGAATTGTAGGTGCTTTCGCGATTTGGATGAGTGAGTTTTGGTAGATGCTGAATGATATAGGCGGTTTGTTTTGCAGCCTCTTAACCAGCCAGGGGTGCTCCACTAACCCCATCCGCTACTTTACGATACTGGTGTCGATATGAATGGCAGTCTATTCGCTAGGATAAAATAAACGCCTGATACCAGTTTTCAAACTTCAAGCGTCACTAGGCATCCACCGACCATCAAGGGCCCAAACACCTGCTGTCACCTAACTCCTCTCAGAAATAAAACAATCAGCTCCGACTAACAGAGACGCACCTTCACGAAGAGCCCCACTCGTATGCCAGGGCATATATACGGTTGTTCGGTCCATAGAGGGAATGCGTGGTCCATAGAGGGAATGCGTACTCAATATCCAAGCAACCAGTATACATTCCGAAATGCAGTGCTAAGACCTCAAAGCTCTCATCCCCATGTACATCTGCATTTACGGCATAAATCTCAGCATTGAATACCTATATTCTCCTCCTATATACTGAAGTCCTTAAGAGCTACTAACCAACATCCCCCAGGCCGATGAAGCGAAGCTACATCCATATCCTCAAAAAAAATTGTATTCAATCGTAGACCATGTTTCAGAAGATAAGTGAACAACAGAATGAGACAATAACAAGACTCTCTAACTACATACTAAATAAACACTGTAAGACCATCATGAAGATTCACCATAGAACAATCGACGAGTTAAATAGATAGAAAAAGTGGGTCCAGGAGATATTCTGAAATTGTTACACAGCCCCCATTGACCTATTCAACAACTAACAGGAACAAGATAACTAAGACAACCGACGTCAAAAGAGAGAATTCAATGGTCCTCGCTTTGAGGTCCTATTTTAGATTGTGGTTGTTGAATGGCCAAAGAACAAAGAAATACAGATATAGTAAATAGCTGGGGGAGGATGAAACGAGGGGCTTGAATGGGGATATATTGAAAGAAAGACTCATTAGGTATAAGAATAGAAGGGTGAATAAGTGTCTTGGAACAATTGCTTAGTGGGTGTGGAGTGTAGGATCAGGGTTGTGTGTGGTAACACACTCATTGTAGAGGAGAGTAAGCAATAGAATGGCGTGTTTAGAATCTGCATATTCACTGAGATAGTCATTAGTATAAAGATGAATCAGGATATTCCTTTCAATAGCCACTATTCAAGAGACAATGTAAATGCTATTCATAGACTAATAACACACCGTGATGTTTCAGATATGTTCATTTCTTACGAGAAATATCAGAAGGTCCAATGCATGCCGTAGAGCCCAGATAGAGTCCAGCATACTGAGAAAGCCTCATATTTTCAACACATGATGGGAAATAAAAGAAAAACAACAGTTCGATTGAAAAGTGGTGGTATCCTCCTGTTATCATGCAATGCCCAATTGATCTAATGCATCAAATCCCGTAACAACCATGAGATATGCACAAGAGTGCCGACAAAACTGCCTCCCACAAAGCACATTTCCATATCCATATCAATATCCATTCCTAAAGCATGCCCCATGACCAAAAAGAAAGAACCGAAAGTTAGAACCCAGATAAGCAGCGAACGTGAACGAGCTTAGGACCGATAACCCCGACAACAGAGCGCCGGGCCACATTTAATAAAAATACCTACGCCTTGAACAATAACTCCGCTCCGAGGGGTAAGAAACAAAAAGAGTAGACGTCCATCCCAGGTCAAAAAAGAAGATGAATATAACAAGAAAAGAAAGAAAAGATTAGATAGACTTGTATGTGATAGCAGATAAACTGGTGGAGGAGGGTATTCTGAACGTTCCATGATTACTGTGTTCGAGATGAGGATTAGTATGTCGTGCCCTGCTGGTTGATCCAGGTGTCAAAATCGCCACCGGTACCATCAAGAGCAGGGTCGGTTTCTAGGGTGTGTATTCCCTGTGAGTAGGTCGTCGCGGTATAAGGGATTGAATAAGGTGCCAAGGAAGACGAGGGAGAGGTGTAGCAGTTGACATTGGAAGAGTCTTGCCACATATTGTGAGAGCTGCCAAAGAGCTGGTTCGGGCTCTGGAGCTCGGTCTGCAGGGTCAGGAGCTGGGGATCCAGTTGTCCATCACCGGGCAACGAGGTGGACGGTTGAAGAAGGTCATGATGTGTGGCGCCGGGTAGAGCAGCCAGTGGAGTGGATGAGGACGTAGCATATTGAATCCCATGCAAGCCAGTCTTCTTGAATCGGACATCCTCTACGTGAGGGATAAGCCCTGCATGAATTGTCTGGTGGAGGTAGTGAGACGGCTCAGAGGAGGGAATCATGCCAGGGTGCGGCCGCCCATGGTTGGCTGCATGCCAGGCAGATGAAGATAGGTAGGTATCCCCAGGTAGATGTAAACCATGGTCAGCAAAGTCAAACGGGGTCGAGTCCCGACTTTCCCAGCCACTACTATCAATTTCTGAAGAGCTCGCGGCACGGTTTTGAATAAAAGCTGAAGTGGATCCAGGGGTGCTGGCCAGGGGACGCTCATCTTCGCTCCCAGCTCGTTTCTTCTTATCTTTCGACGGCGAGAACTTGTAACCAGGATGAGCCTTGAGGTGGTTACTCTTCTCGATATTGGCTAGAAGCTCGTACTTCTGACGGATTTCTGGGGATTCAAGCCTCCAGCTGTCACCCGCTGCTTCGGAAACCACTTGATGATTGTTCTGCGCAAACCATTGCTTTGTCCGGTCCGCATATGCCGATCGATAAAGCATGAAAGAATTCATGGGCCTGGCAACCTTTCCGTTCCTCTTGGCTACCTCTTGGTGACGAACCTCTATTGACCGATTCACCCAGCGTTCCATGTCTCGAATAGGGATGTTTGTCAAATGCTTGGTCACTTCACTCAGAGGGCCTTCGAGCTCGACTCTTGTGTCCTTTCTATTTCTATTCCTGCGACGCACTCTAGGTGACCTGGCCACCCTTGCCCTCGTCACCTGTCTCTGGGACGGCGGCGAGCTCCATCGTGGTACCGATTCAGAAACTAGGCCCTCGTCTGCAGCAGGGGGAGGCGTGTTAACCTGAAGGCCATTTGTTGCCATCTAAGACCTAATCAGTACTACAGCTCACCTCAGAGACCTGGAAAGTCCAGTATTGGCAAACTTACCGGGGCTTGCATTGACAGTGATCGAGGATAGTCCCCGGAAGAGACGTACTGCGATGAAGGAGGAGTGTACTCCTGAAACACGATTAGCCATTATCATATGAGATCGAGCAAGTTGCGTCTGCTTACCAGAGAGTGTGGTCTGTGTTCGTACATATCACCAGACGCACGATTTCCATGTAACATAGAACCATAAGGGTCGTGATGTCCATAAGCTTGCTGGAGCGTGCCACAGGAGGTTTGGTGAACTTCTGGTGCAGGGTCTCCATCAGTGGAATGAGGCGGGGAAGGCGGTTGACCGCGAATCATTCTCGCCGTAGCGACAGTTGCCATGGTGCGAGAAAGAGCAAGACGGAGTGAATACAATAGAAGATGACAAGGAGAGATCAAGAGGTTGTGAATCAAAGAGAAAGCTAGAAATGGAGTTTCAAAGGTAGGGGCAGCGAGACCTCCAATTTCTGGGTGTAGGAATGAATAGGCAGAAGTATGCGACGGCTGGGCTGAGCCAGAAAAGTTGCGGGGATCAGTGAGTGGATATCGTGCACGCCTAGGCGAGCCAATAACCCGGAATAGTGGTAATAGCAGTTAAGGAATTGTCCACAGCAGGGAAGCTATGCATTTGAAGGCTTTCCAGAGGGTTGCGATTCAACGAAAGGTTACAACAACCGGGCAAGTATGTGCGGAAGAAATTGAGGGGAAAAGAAAAAGACAGGATATACGCCGGGGGTAGCTAGCAATTCGAAACGAAAGAACAGGGGAGAAGTGACGGTAGAGATTGTTGCCAAAAGGGCGACAATAAAACACTCAACAGAATAAGAAGAGTGAAAGAATAAGAACAGGGAGGTGGAAGAAAGAACGGTGAAGTGAAGCCTGAGAGGAACAAACAAGTAGAGGCCCACAACAACCACGACAACAAGCAGAAGAGAGAGAAGAGGGGAGGAGGTGGAGCCCCGAAGGAAGGGGTAAGATGATGGAGATGGGGAGGAAGTGTGTAGATGCGAGTAAGCACAATTGAGAGAAGCTTGATGATGATGAACACCTGTTGTTATTGTTGTTGTTCACGAGGTGTGAAAGGGAGAAAGGAAATAGGGACAAGGGAAAAACAGTGGTGGAATTCGGGCGGATATCAAGCAGTTTAAGGCGGGATGGGATACTGCAGCACGAAGTTCTAG
This sequence comes from Aspergillus neoniger CBS 115656, assembly GCF_003184625.1. NCBI lineage: Eukaryota > Fungi > Ascomycota > Eurotiomycetes > Eurotiales > Aspergillaceae > Aspergillus > Aspergillus neoniger. Next base: position 1,188,341 of record NW_020291130.1, read on the forward strand.
ATGGGGATGACAACCATGGAATCCCCAGCGGCTGAAACCCTTGACGGGCTGCCCTCTTGCTGGCCGGCGGTGGTGAATTTCCTCGATGTTGGCACGGGGTTGCTGGATGGCGTTGTCTTTGTTCCGCTGTCTTGGGACCGGAGCCAGACATGGATGCATTCCCTTTGGTATCCCATCCGCTCGATTGATGTGATTTGATTTCCATTTTATTTTAATATCTCCTTCGCTTGTCTGCTACACTTCTGCTCCTGGGGCACCCATACGTTTATTTTCGGATCCTCCCACTCTTTCTTCTTTTCCCCTGTTCATTCTTCTACGGCGTTTGCTTCTAGATTTCTCTTTGTGCCAAATCTAGGTTCCTCTTCTAGTCTTCCAGAAGAAAACAGGAGAGGGGAAAGAGAGGGGAGGGGGATGAACCAGCGGGTTTGAGGCTGTTCAGAGCCTGACTTCAGGGTGGTTACTAAATGCGGACATGCATCTACCCAGGCACGGATTGGGTTTACCTCTCTTATCATGTCACTGAATATTATGGCGCGGCATTTGCTGAGCCATCCCCTCAGTCACTGGAAGGGATGGCGGGAAATGAAAATAAAAAAAAAGAGAGAATAATAGCTTGGGTATGATCGGTATTCACATTACGTAGAGGACATTGGTCCCTAGTGAATCTGGATCGTGGAGCAAACCCATACCTCATAATAAGGGAATTATTATTGAATTCTGAATTTCAGTGAGTGGGGAACCAAATTTAACAGCCAAATTAGATAATAAAAGGAATAAAGATTAAATTAATATGAGGGAGAAAAAAAATAAAGTGAGAAAAGTACTTAGAATGGATAAATAATAATTATAATAACGAGGGGGGGAACTGGCAGTCTAACGTTCAGGCATTCGTCCCACTCTTTGCCTATTAAGTTATTAGTGCGATCTACAATCTATCCGGGGACCGGTACTAAAGCAGGCAGTGACACTGGTCGGAATTAGCCTCATGCTTTGGATGTGATAGCGTGCACTGTGTGTGTATTCACACCAAGTAAAAAGTCTAGACATTAAGAGGCCCCTCATGAATTGTAGGAGACGGATATGTTCATTCTATTCTTCTACAGACCCGGAGGAGCAACTAAAGCGGCCAGAGAGAGAAAAAAAGTATCAAGGTAGGAAGTGTAAATCGGGGAAGCACAAGGCTAACGGTGAAAGATACGAAAAAATCTGAAAAGGGAAAAAAAGAGGCAAACAAGATGCTACCAAGCGATTATTGAGATTACCGGCTCTCATGAAAACAAATTGAGACCGCCGGATACAAGAGGTATCCGAGCTTAACTCCATGTTTTAACTCCCCGGATACCGGGTCTCCTCATCCGAGCAGTCTCGAACTACTACTCTGAAGTGTAGATATCTTGCAGACATCGACATTGACCAACCGGATTTCAATATATTAGAATTCGTCAGTCTTCAGCCATGAAGACAGGCAAGAGTAATTCGAGGCTAGGCTTGGTTGAACCCGAACGAGTCAGTTCTAGCCAGTAGCAAGCAATCTGTTGCCCGAGAAATCGACATACACCACTATTATCATCATCAGCGTCAATACCCCGTCTACATACTTCGGCTCCGAAGAAGAGGAAAAGGTTCCATGGATCGGTATTCTCCAGCTCCTGGGACGTCCACATACGTGTATCTAGACTCTGCTTTCTCCGCATCCGCACATCGCCGAGCGGAGCTTGCGACTCGCCCCTAGGTCATCCAGGCGAAGACATGAAGCGCACGTATGTATGTATCTGAAAATGGTAGGTAGCTAGCGCAAATCATGAGCATACTATTGCGATACCCCACAATCAAGCCGGTCGATCGTTCGTGCCTTTTCTTGCTTGTCCCTTAGCGAAAGCGGCCAGACTACGTTGAGAGACGGAGAATTCAAAGGCAAGCGCGCATTAGGTGAGGGTTGGGCTACAAGCCCGCCTCTTGGTAAGTCTGAGGTAGCCCACTGGAAGATGCTGCGTGAGAGACATCTGTCATGTGTCGAACCAGTGGATACCGATCTGTATGTTGGTTCGGATGCGAGCAGGTCCATGTTTGTAGTTGGGCCAAGACCAACAACCCAACCAGAAGGGCGCAGGGCACTCCGTATACAATTTGTGAAATTTCCTTTGCCCCTTGGAAAGGGTGCATAGCCGTGAAGATGAATAGCGAAGAATTTGTTATGCCATTCTAGTCCTATATTCTTCTGAGCGACCGCAATCACGTCCTCTAGAAATTAGGTTTGCGCGGGGAGTCGGTTGCCCGACGTCCCTTCAGAGAAGGAAATCCACCCCTCTCTTCTTTCTCCCCTCCAAACCAGACTAACTCAAAAGAGCATGCCGCGAGCATCTCGTAGTATTTGAGACCATGGACCCAAAAATACGCCACACGATTACTATTGGCTTATCCATTGGTCGGGTTGAAGTAGCCGGCAAGCTACGACTGGCTCCAGCAGATCAGTGAGCAGCGCTAGCGTCATGTATTGAAAAGACTAGCCCACTTGGGTAGTTTAAGCTGGCGGGATCGTGCCGGCGAGGCCGCCGGTAGGGGTCCTGCCTAATACTGCGATTTCCAGCTAGTACTGTCTCCTGTGTAGTAGTAGGTTGACACGGGGCTCGCCGCGGAAGGAGAATTGGATCTAGTGGGGTCGAGGTGGGGAATGCGATGCTTGAAACAGGCAGAACTGACTCTGTACCTGCGCTATCTTCTATGCGAACGGAAGGGCATAGACATGATTCCTGCTGAGCCAAGTAATTCAGATGAGTAAGTTAGTTACTTATGGGTTAACTAGTTAGTTGTAGTAAGTAGGCCGTATCAAAGCTACGTAAGTATCGCGTAGTTTCCCTGCATGTCGTTAGCTTGTTAATGCCAATTATGACAGGGGGTCTGCATGCAGTATACGCTGATGTATGATAAATTACATCTTAGCTTGGCTGGCTCAAATGGGATTGATCGGCGCATGTTTATTTCCGGCGTTCTGCTTACCCCCTTGTTTGGGAATGGGCCATCCTGATGGTTGGGTCTTCTACGGTCACGTGTGTTAGCCCAGCCATCGTTGGAAGGATTCGGGGATTGTCATGTCATATATTCCTCTCAAGCACACTGCCTTTGCAATATGTAGTTCCGTCCTGTTCTGCATTATGCCACTGCGGAAACGGCGTTTCAGCTGCAATTTGGATAGTTGTAGTATACCAACATTGTACACGGCCCGTTGACAACCACTGATTGGCATAGGACGTGCAGCGGAGCCAGTGTAGTGTGCGGCAGCTACATGGAGTATCAAAACAACAACAGCCACACAAAACTCACCTACTCTGGCGAGCCGGTTGGACTGGATGAGATTGCAAAGAACCCACAGATCGCCTACCTCCACTGACGGCTGATCCACTTCTCACGATTCTCCTTCCCCAATCGATCCCCCCCTTCTTCCCTTCCCACCCTCACTTGCCATAAGATCCTCCCGTTCCAGCTGAAGGGATGATCTGACGGCCTCCGAGAGAGCTAGTATGATCTGCGGCTGCCAAAGTGGGTTTCAAGGTTCTGATGGACCCGCGAAGGCACACACCGATGGCTTGCGCAGGAACCAGAGTTGCCCGGTGTGAGCATTCTTTGTCCGGACTTCCTCGGTTTTTTCTGACTATTCTCGGGCGCAGGAACGTTGCTGAAGAAGAAACCTTAGTGGAAACCATTTCCTTCGTTCCTTGTTCTAGAGAGGGGTCTGAGCGGCCACTTCCTTCTGGAGGTGGATGATCGTATGGAGTTCGTCATTGGTCCCATGGGTCGCATGGACGGCCACTTCGTGTAGGCCTTCTGACAACCCCCTTCCGCTTCCCCTCGAGCGCAAGTATGGAACGAGTAACATGGGTAACCTTCTGTAACTGCTTGGCACCGCATCTGGAGGAAGGGTTATACAGCTGAGGTGGCTTGCGCCCAGAGGCTGTCCCCAGACATTATCATTGAGATTCCGGAGGATTTACCCATATTGAATGGTTGGCGTCACTTGGGTGACTTCCTGTTTCCTCTTGCAGATAGGGATTGACACAGGGATCCGATCGGGCTCGCCATGGACCTTCCCAACCATCCACATCATCTGCGAGCGTTCGATGGCCTTCTGGAAGGTCAGTAAACCCCCACCAAGCAGCGCACCTTTCCATGTCCGGCACTCATCCTTCTCCAAGCCACTCGGTGAAGTAAATCTAACGCGTGTCGAAGAACTTGGACGGTCTGCTGACTGGCGAAGTTCCTGATACGCCAAGTGCACCATTGTCTCTATTGAATTTGCCTACATTGATGAGTCGTCGCCTCTTCGAGTCAGTCCATTTGGGATTCGAGCGTATCCAACCAAACAGAGGTAGTAGCTGAGAATAACACCCGTCCTTAAGAATAACTGTTTCAGATAGTCACTACTGTGCCCAACGTGCTTTTTCAGTTTTGGGGTTTAATATTGCCTCATATCACAGTGGCATCTGCAGGGGAAAGGAGGGAAATGAGCCAAGGCCTCGGATATATGAAGAATGACAGGGAGAGTTCCTTAGGTTCTCACGGGGGCTATCCTGGACATGTCGTTTCCACATTGAGGGATTGACGAATATCTCCAAGATGCTCGGAAACAGGCCAGTAGCGCCACGCCTTCTGCAGGGATTAGCGCTGGGCAGCAGCCGTCGAACTTTCTTCCAGTCACGGGATTGATATGACACGGAGTGGAACCAGAGGGGTGCAGGTATGTACATACGTCGGGACGGTGTCTCTGGTGCAATTGGATAGCGCGTGAAGTAGTGCGCGCCGTAGCCGGTTGACCCCCAGCCCAGCCAATCTGCCTCGTGATCAAGCAAGAGCTGGCGAGGCCTCTACTCACCGATTTTACCAGACACGCCTTTACCGCTAGATAGCAGGCATGGCAGGCAGTGGCTGCGAAGAAAACGTGGCTCAAGACATGGGGATCGTCGGTCAATCACGACAGCAACCGTTGAATCACCATGCATACAACCTACGTATTTGGCGCTTACTTCGGACAGGCCATGATTTCGGTTGGAAGGCATTCCTATAGGGAGAGAGGATACCAGAGTCGTAACAGGCCGCCCGTCTTAGGTCGCACTAACGGACCGACCTGCCATTGCCTACGGAGAAGCATGTGCAATCATTGGTTACTCGCTTACTTCTCCCTGCACGATGTGGCAATGGCAAGTTTTGGCCCCTATAATCGACACGTTCAAGGACCCGACAGTTTGGGTATTGGGTACGCGAAGTGAGCAGGACTCAGCTAGTCTAGCGCCTGAGCCACCGGCGTTTCTCTTGGTAGTAATTGCTAAGTCTGCATCAGGACAAGTGAATGTCGAGTCAACGTCACCAGCTGATCACGGTCTGGTTGGTTACACAGATGGAAAAGGGATTTCCAAGACCTGACTATTATGGACTCTACATAGCAAAAGGGTGCCCCGATACCCACCTATTTTGCCCCCTCACTTCTAGGGGCGATAGCTCGGTTTCGCACAGTCCAACACTTTGTACACACTGTGTCTCCTTGGTCGATGGTGGGAAATCTACGGGAAATCTCGTACGACGAAGTAGCTAGGAGCTGTGCATGTGAGCAAAGGTAAATGCTGCATAGGATTCGTGAGGAGCGCAATGAGAAGCAGGAATTGATACAGTGCTGACCTGCACCGCGGCTATAAAGCTAACCTTGACATGACACAATGGAAGATGCAAGTATTCAGGCGAAGGAATTAAGGTTGGGATTCGACTGGAGGATACAATACGCACAAGCAAATGCCAATTTCAAGTAAACCAGAGTAGGCAAGGAACTTGGAAAATCTTCATTAAACATGTCGCAATGTCGACGATCTGCAAAACTTGACGAGGGATATTTTTCAGGTGACACTAACAGCAGACTGCCAAGAGCATGTTGAATGGATGACCCTCAAGAACTCGCAACAACACTGCCTGCCCATTGCATAGCTTTTGGGGGAAAGGATTTGGAGAAGAGGGTCATTGCTGGGCGCCCAGTCTAGACCGAGCTCATCCGGACTAGCGTGGTATCGGGGCCGCTTTCAGTGGTACGAAGCAAGTAAGTAAAAAGCAAGTCAAGTCACTAACTTCCTGACGTCGTCCACGGACCCATAGGCACCCCCGCTAATTACGGTAGCTTAGCCTCCGCGCTGCCCCCAGCGGGGAACCACCCGCCGCTGTGCCCCTGGGAAGCAGACCGATCTGCCCTCCAACATGCCCGCCATTGGTTGACGGGAAGAAAATCATCGACTAAATTCTCATCGAGTAATTGCTCGATGGGCAGCACGAGCAATTTTCTGTCATTTAATCACACCATGACGATCCATCATTGGCCTGATCTTTTTGGTAGGTGAATGCTGGTCACGCCACCTCAGGCTTCTCCCGCCAGCCAACCGAGTTTGGTAACTCCAAAGTAGCTGGTACGCAAGAACTAAGTCACCCTAGGCTTGTGGAGCAAGTACTAGGTACTTGCTCCATACAGAGAGAACATTTCTATCCACATTCAGGGGGATATTACGACGTAAGCTATGGCCTCCCTCTGCGCTTAGGACGAATATGTGTCATTGAGTTTATCAGGAGAAGGGATATTGAATACTCTTCCTAACCTACTTTGTAGTATCAGCATTCCACCTAGGTTCAACACGAGAAATACTCTCCCACAGAGTTCTCAACCCAGATCCGATAGGCATAGCTACGGCTCAGTATCAAGGCGCGAGACAGATCCGGGAATCCAATAGGATCCATGCCAGTAACATACACAAGCAACTGCCTAAGTTAGTACTACTCGTACTAGTAGTAGTTTCTGATACCAATCAGAAACACAGCTCCAACATCTCCAACGCCTGGCAGCCGTGCATATTAGCCGGTTCGAACTATCTGATCTGAGACATTGTCGGAAATCATCCAATGAGCCTCCCATGCGATGTGCATGAAGCCAGCCTTGTCAGGCAGCCGTCTCAAATTTGTCATGGCCACCGTATCGGCGATCTAACAAGTTGACAGGTAGACTAGTTAAGCAGCAGTATGTACTCCATAGATAGGCGGACTGTCATTTCAGCCTTACAAAATTCCAACTGGAGAATTCCTACACCACGCGATCGTCGTGTCATGCAGTCGGTGAGACATGACACATATCGCCTCCAATTACCAAAACAGGAACCAACAAACTAAAAGCCACTGGAGTCAATCGAGGAGATAAGGTATGGGAGGGGAGAAAGAGATGAACATGCCCGAGATCAACCTACACATCTGGAATCTCGCATACAACATGTGTTTGCAACATGGGCGCCCGAACCTAACATTGCCCTATCAGCCCCTCCCATCTAACCTCTTTTCGATACTCCTAACAGTGATCAGTTTGCTGGTACGAATAATATACTAACACAGTCTGAGTACTCAGGAGGTACCCTTTCCACCTATTTTAAACGGACAATCACCGACAAAAGTACAAGCGAGGTACCTCACCCAACGGCCTGCCGCTTACAACATTTCCCGCTTTGTAACAAACTCCCGTCACTATTATTTGCCCTTATTCAGAGTTGCCAACAGTTAGTCGTGGAATCAGTCTAACCATTCCCGGGCATCTGTGTGTAAGTTGTGGACGCAACAGGGCACCGGCACCGGCACCTCTTTCCAGGCTGAACCGAGTATAGTTGCTATCTCCGAACCAGAAGATCAGCCGGAACGGTTCCAGTGGAGTAGCAGGGCGCACCTGCGCAGCCCAGGAATCCTAATTATGGTTTCGCTCACATCCGACAATGCGCCTTGAGTGGACGGCAAAATTCGGGTTCCAGTGTTTGGGCCTGAAGGTGTCGGAATCCTTCCATACAGGTAGCATACTCAGTATGACTAGCTGTTCTCCATCGATGATCACACACTGGGTCTCATATCTATATGAGCAGTTATGCGATTTTATGTGTGTACAGTTCCAATTTTGAGGCATTCGAGGTACAACCACACCGGTTGATCTATCCGTGTTCGTGTATGTATGGCTAAGGTTGACGGGCAGATTGTCATGACCATCGGTCAATCGGTTCACCGATCTCCTCCTCTACCTACCATCATAGGCAATTCTTGTTCATTCCTACCGTTTGCTTGCTTCTGAGATGCATCTATAAAGATTTGCGCTGCGCGCGGAGAAATTTCGGACTCGGGCGAGATTCGACTAATCAAGTCAAGTCAAGTCATTTTGAGTCACACAGTATAGCCGCATACTCTCCCTTTTGCTTTTTCTCGAGAAAATGCTGATTTCATTATAACTTGGTGCCTGTCCGCTGCATACCTTTGGATCCGCTACATACCACCAAAACACCAAGATAAGGATGTTCTTCTGGAAGCATGCGGCTCTCAGACCACGCAAACATACCATCACAAATCCACGGTACCCTCACCCATTATTTTAACCCACTCACACGGAGAAAAGGACACGGACAAGGCCACCGTCTAGACCGTGCGAGCGAGCGATCTCCCCCCACTACTATCCGGACACGGGCCCGGATCCGGTCGGAGGACGGAGATATCAAGCTAACTAACTACAAAGTAACTAGTTAGGTTGCTTGCTGACTGAGCAATGTTCGTTCAATCTCCGGGTAGTGGAACCAAGTTATCCATCTAGTAGTCCAAGTGAGTGTAAGTAGTCCAGTTGAAGTGATTCCATCCAGTCCCGTCCAGTCCACTTCGCCCAAGCTATCAATCAATCAATTTTTGATCGAACGATCTATCCAAAAAGGAGACTACTTAGTCTAGTATAGTTTATCGGTTCATTCCGCCGTGGTCGAGAACTTTTTCATTTCTTTTCGGTGGTGATTTTCGCTAACTCCCTCACTAGTCTAGCGAACGTTTTCAGGAGACTACTGATAGATTAGGGAGGGTACTTACTTTAGGTGAACTACTACTACTGCATGGGTAGGGGATGTTGGGAAAGGACTCCCTAAACAATACTATTTTATCTAACTGTAGTGGACTGGGATCCTGGTTAGCAAGTGAGAACTAAGTCATTAGTTCTTGAACTACGTGCTAGATAGTTAAACTAGCTAGGGTTAAAGGCAAGCAAGGGTAAGTGAGCCGACAGAGTACCATTGTGTGGTAAATCCCTCCCCAACAATATCGTTGTATGTGTCTTACTTGACTCGAATGCTGTATATGCTTGAATGGTGTGTTTGACATGGAAGATAACTAGATCTTGAGACGTGTTAGATTCATGCATATACCAACTTTATAGAAATATCACACACATACTACTACTCCCTCCATCCCAAATATGGACAATCAATCAACATCCCACTGCTTACTTACTACCACCACCCAAAACCACCACCCCGTTCATACCCGATCAGCCAGCCATCCCACTACTACCTTCTCCACAATATATACTTACCCCTACTAAGTAGAGTATCCATCGTATTCTAACACCCCAATATTAACCGACTCCAAAACCCGAGTCGAGTCGAGTCAATCCTCATTTATCCATCCATCTGCCGCAGCAACTCCATCCCGAGTCCTAGTACTACCTACTAACTAACTACCACGATATAAACCGTTCGGTTCGCTGATAGCAGCCTCATAGCATAGCCCAGTAGTTGATATAAATAACCTAAACGTAATTAAACAAATTAAAACCACGCGGCCTTTGCCCTTCCCCCTACAGCCCCAATGTGACCCTGCGTCTTTTTAATTTACTCATCACTACTACTTAATTACTACTTACTACTATTTGCCTAAATAATACATACATACCCACACTACTTACTCAAATCTCACATGCCGTGCAACCAATGCTACGCCACGATACTACCTACCATGATATACATTAACCTTGTTTCATATTGTCACTCACTCGGGAATAATAAAACTCAATTGATTGAGTTTTGGTATAGAGAACGTTGATTACATAGATAGAATAAGTTTTTTGACAGGTGATAGCTCCGAAAATGACATGTGCTCTAGTACGTAAGTAACTACTAGATTGTATGCATGCACGCACGCACGCACGGGTGAGAGCGGGACGGAATCTGAGACATTACCGGTGCTTAGGTGGTGCTTACTGCTTACATACTATACTACTACGGAGTAGATACATTGGGGCCTAACTAGTAGTTCGTTAGTTAAATTAATGCGTGATGATCCACTTCGGGTCAACGGAGTATGTACTAGATTGCTTAGACGTGTTGGCGCCAGGGGAGGTATGAGGCTGTGGGAATGCATGCATGGCGTTTGCTTGGTTTTGGGGGACTTGTTTGCTGTGCGGGTGCGGCGTATTGCTTGTGTTTTTTCTTATGTATGTATGTATGTATGTACCTCTCATATCAGTTGACGAGCAGTGGTTGACTAAAGTAGTAGTAGGTGCATGTCACGCTGGGATAGGTAGCGACAGCATATAATGCAGGTAATCATCTACAGCGGGTATTGATCGGTCCCAACTAAGCATCATGTAAGTGCCTCGCTTTTATTACATCTAGTCAATGTCTACTTCACATCCATAGCCAACCCCATCCCTCTATAGCTCAGTATCCTGCAACGCCACCCTTCCAATATATCAAGTTTGTAGTAAGACATGAGAGAAGCATAGACCAACCATATCAACCATGCAAAATAGGTAGCATAAGAACAAAGCAAAATCCTCAGTGCGGAATGCTAGACCGGCACACTCCCATATAGTGCGCACTTCGAAAAGCAATCGAAAAGCAATGTATGGGGGAGCGAAGTTTAGGGAGAGAGAGCAACGGAAAACCCAGGACCACCAACTGGTTTCCCGGTATTGACCGCTGCGAGGGGACAGACGGTAAGAAAGGAAAAAAAGGTACATAAGACCTGCGCGCATGCCTTGGCGCCTCTAGAAGGATTGGCCGCTTAAGCTTTACTGCGCTGCAAGATCAACCTACCGAACCACAATGAAAAGATTCAGCTTTTAAGTGATCGATAACCGAGCCAAGGACATAATGACGAGTGAATGTACGGCTTCAATGTGGAACGAGAGGGGTATAAGATTTGTTGTCCAGCTGCTCTGCTAGTGCACATAAGCAGAAAGTGCCGGGAGACTTTACTTCGGACCGGGCTGAGGAGATGGAGCAGGCTGTTGTGCAACCGCAGGAGGCCCTAAAGGTGGTATACGATTGAGTGACGGCGACGACATCACTGAATGCGGGCCATTGGTCCCGTGCAACTGGGCCTGCAGCATGGCGTTTTCCCTTTGCCTGCGCTCCTCTTGCTCCGGTGTCATGCATTTGACCGGCGGCGGAATGGGTGCATCGGGCGAGCTACGACCCATCAATTTAGGACTCGGCTCGAGTTTCTGGATCGGAGGAAGGACGGGAGCTCCAGTGACACTGCCAGATGTCATAGGTCGGGGTGATTGCTTGGTCGGACTGATACCCGAAAGAGGCATGCCGTGGGAACTCTGGGGAGGAGAGGAGCGACTTGCAGTCGGGGTGGCCATGAAAGATGGACGCCCGTTATGCAAGGAAGAGAAGGAAGAATGATTGCCCGTGTTTGGACGAGGGGTCTGGTGTTGACCGTATGGCGTCCATGGGGCTGAGTGATCTGTTGGAGCTACAGGCGGAAACCCCGCAAGAGGACCAACATCTCGGTTTCCCTGGGTTGGGGACATAGACGGCCGGTTTTGAATGGGCGAAGGCAGAGTGGGACTCTGCGTAGAGTGAGAGGACGACGGTCGCCGCGCCGGAAACGACCCGCTGTTGAAGGACTCGCGAGAATGAGGCGGTAAATGCATAGCTTGATGAATGGATGGCAATTTCGGAGCCTGTTCCTTGGTTGACGGAGTAAATCCATTCATGCCCTTTGATGGAGAGAAAGGGGCTCGAGGAGGGCTGAATGATGTGGTGTGGGCGGACTGAGGCCTGCGCTCGGGGGACAAAGGAGGGAAGGAGACGGCTTGAGGGGGGTTTTGTGAGGGAACGGAAGGCATGGAAGGAGGTTGCTTTTGAAGAGACCCTGTAAGAGGCAACTGGAAGGTATGCTGAGCGTTTTTGATGGACGATATGGGACTTTGTTCCGGATCTGGGACCTTGATCTTGGTATCTCCTTCTGGCGCAGTGGAGGATGGCGAGGTCGACGACCCGACGCGGAATTTCAACGGTGGAAGTTTGGGCAGCTTCGCTTCCTCTTCGCGTCGTTTACAGTCCTTGCAAACGAAGTGGAAATCCTCTCGTTCAGCTTCGCTTTTCGGGATACCGAGACACTTGCTGTGCTGCCACACGTTACAGGACTCGCATGCAACACTGTGAGAGCCATCATCCTATTGAGGGTCAGTACACTTGCCAAAATAGCCGGGGATGATCATGACCTACCAGATTTTGACCATGAACACCACAGCCCGAGCAGTCGAATATCCATTGATCTTCCTGTGAGAGGTCCTCCAGATTCTTGCGGTACTTTTCCATTTCCGCTTGAAGATGTCTCTCGGAAGCTCTGCTCTCGCCGCGTGCAACTTTCTCCTGCTCTTCTTTGATGCGTTGGAGCTCACTTTCATGTAGTATCCGCTTCCTCTCCCGATCTTTAGTACGCTGTTCCCGGGTCATGATGCGCGAGCGTCTTTCCGCCTCCAGCTTCTTCACTCTTTCTTCCTCTTTGCGGGCTGCGGCTAGTTCCGTCTCTCGTTTACGTGCTGCTTCAGCAGCCTCACGCTCCTGTCGCTCTTTCTCAGCCTTTCCGGCGATCCGACTGGATCGTTTAGCGCCAGCGAGCAACTGCATGTTGAAAAGCTCCTTCTCGCGCTTCTGTTTCTGTCTCTCCTGAGCCTCTTCCTCCTTCTCAATGATGGGCATGACCTGTTCATCGATCCTATCCCTCAGTATTTTCTCATTGGGATCCCTTGTCTTCCTTATGGACTCGAGGAACTGCTTGTAATCGTCTAGAGTAACGGCAATGCATTCCCACGTCATCGCTTGCAGAGGATCCTCTGAGGCGTCGCCGTTCACAGCATTATCTTCCTCATCGGACTCTTCAATAGGATCGGCGCCTGTAACACGTCTTCGTTTAGAGGCTCTCATGGCGCGGGCGCTCTTTCTCCTCGACTTCGACTTGGCCGGTTTTGGCGGCGGAATAGGGGGGTCGGTGCGGCGATAGAGCCTGTTATCATCGAGGATATAGTAGTAACGGCCTTCACGATCGTAGCCTACTTCTTCGATACGCTAGCAAAGGTCAGTAAGGATGAAAGGAATCCAGGGGTAGTGTCACGCAAAACCCACCCACTCCGTCTGATCCAATTCCCTCTGCTCCGGCATCTTTTCGCGGATGCGATCGGGATTCCAAAAGGTCCAAATCGACAGCTGGTGCAAGACGCGCAATTTCAAGAAAACATCGAAGTCCAAGAACCGATTCGGAACCTCCTCATACCCGAAAGGGTTAGGAATGTGTGGTGCTTTCGCATTGTACTGACGTCGCGTATACTCATCGAAGTTATCGAATCTATAAGCCAAAGCGCCCAATTAGCATAGCTACAGTTGTGGCGAGAGCAAGGGAGCACGTACGTGAGACCCCGATGCGACGACACCCATTTCAAAAGACAGAGTCCAATCTCTAGTAGTTTCTCGGAAGGGGTAGGCTTTAGACATTCAGTTTCCAGGTCCTACAAGCAGAACATCAGAATAGAATATTAGCATTGATCTATCGCGCCCAAAGGTAAAGAAAAACTATAGGTGTTGGATTTGCACTACTCACCTCAATCCCGAAATCCTCGTCAATCTTCATGACTTTACCGAAAATGGCAATGTACTGCATTAAGCTTGCAAACTCCCAGCAGTTCCGAAGCTGCTGGAGTAAACCCGGCTCCTCAGGTGGCTGCTCTGGGGCAGCGTCCACCTCGGAGCGGGTGCGCTTTCGCGATACCATGAAGGCGGATATAGACCATTAAAGGCGCCGCGGCGCAGGACAAGATTCGACCCCTGCGGCGGATCTGCGGCGGGGGCGGGAGTTCTGAGAAGGGGTAATTATCGCAACGTATATGCAACAGAAGAATGGACACAGACGTCTCTACCAAATGGTGGATTGAGTGGGTATCGACGTGATCGACAGCGGCGTGAAGACAGGAAATCGTTCGCCAGGGCGGGCGTGTCGGGCTGGGCAGAAGAGATGAGCTCACAGAATCGCCGGGCGGCGCGTCGAGACCCCAGTCAGGTGACTTCCATCCGCCGATTGGGTCGATCCCGTGCCGATAAGCCTTGCGCTGTCGATGCGATCGGACTGCTCACATTTTACCATGGCCTCGTGGATTCTATTATTCTATTTTAGATGAAAGATACAAACTCATATTAATAAATACTAGAAGGGAAGGTTTTGTCGTAATAATAGTTCGCCGCCGCATGAAACCAGGTCAGGAGAAAGTGAAACTTAAGCAACAGGCAGAATCAGCACCACCCAACGAAACATAAAACTAGATCTTGGTATCTCGCTCAAAGAGGGTCTATCTCACTCAGATGGAGGATGGGGAATGGGGAACATAGAGGATAAGCAAAATGCACACAGACAAATAGCGCCAGCCGTATCCACGCCACCGCACAGCCTTACCATTATGGCCGAAGGGGAACGAAGTGTTGGACAAACAAAAAACAGAAAGGAAAGGGTAAATAGAAAGCAGAGAAAAAGCCGCAGCAAAAGCCAGGGAAGGGAAGAAAAAAAATAGATGATTAGCAAAACAACAGAACCGTTCGAACCATAACAAGACAGAAACCCCCAAGTCCAGTGCTCCCATACCCGCCATGTCTTCTCTTTTCTCTCTGTTGATTTTGTGCAACTTTCCTGAGATCGCGTCATTGCATTGCCATACCACACAGTTTGCGCCTTGTATTCCGTGTTTCGCCTAAGCCCGCCCCATGCATATCGTAAGGTTGTCAAGTATATCAAGTAAACCAAAAGGAAAACAAATGCTTTTGAACTTTTTACATCGCAACACCAGGTGCGCCATCGGAGACATTATCCGAGAGGTTGATGAGAAGCTGAGCCAGGCAGCGCTTAGTGGCGGCGTCGTCGCGGAGTACGGAGGAGAACGTCGCATCGCGCAAGGGTTCCGGAAGGCATTGACGCAGCGCCTCTCGCGCCCTGCTGTTATCACTCAGGCTACAAAAGTCAGCATTTGAAGTAGAAACGAATCAACCAACACAATCTAAAGAAATCTGCGATAGACTCACCGAAGGAAGCAGCGCACTACATGCTTGAGAAGTCGTACTGTCTGTTGCTCGACAAGTTGAGTGACCATATTACTCAAAACAGTTCCAACCGCATAAAACCTCTCATAGGTTGCGCAGATGTACGCCAGACCAATGTCGTCGAGGAGAATCTTCTGCACAATGAAAATTGCGACAGTTTTGCTCAGTTCTGAGCCGGTCTCCATAATCCGCAAGCAAAGGGGAATGATCTCTGTGGTGAGGAGGAAGTTGATGACATCGGATGAGTCATTCTTAACCAACGCTCCGATTACGCCGAGCGAGGTGAGGCGGAGATACTCAAAGGGCCGCGACTTTGAGGTTGTGTTAAGGAAAGGATAGAGGAACAGAGGAATGTGAGCTGTTCCGAACGAGAATTTGTTAGTCAAGTCACATACGACTTAAAACCGAAGGGTGGGGTGGATGGTCCTGGGTGACGGCTGCGTACCATTAAGAAACAAGGTGCGAGTCTCGTTGTGGGAAGCCACACACTGCAAGAGAGCCAGCGCATTGCAGACCCGGTTTGATGCAGCCGCAGTTAATTGCGAAGGGTTCAACAAAGGGTATACGGAGATGATTTCTTGAAGTAGAGCGGTCATGACACCTGGAAAACTGCCCGTTAGTCGCCACCAACAAAGCTGATCAAAGGGGGTGATTCCGTACCGAAAGAGTGCCAAATAACCAGCGCGAGTTCCGGCACTTGCTCTCTCTTCTTGCTAAGTTCCATAAGGGCGGCTTCTCTGCGACTCGGATCGAGAAGCTCTGCGACCCAGATGAAAACTTTCCGATTCTCATCACTGATGCCACCATCCATCACGGACACCGCACCGGGCAACGCACCGTCCCCACCAATGCTTCCTGCACCAGCCCCTTGAGCGGAATTACCGGCACCGGCGTTTCCAGCCATGGCTATACGAGTATAGTGTTGTTGTTGAGCGGCTGCGGCTGCGGCTGCGGCCGCCTGGACTTGGGCATGCTGTTGGGCGACCAACGAAGAATGCGGTTGCTGAGCCTGGTGCGGGTGGGTTTGGTGATGCTGCTGTTGTTGTTGCAACCAGGTCGGATCAGCCTGCGGATACTGGTGCTGATGAGAAAAGACGTGCTGAGTCTGCGTTTGAAGCATGGCGGGCCAGCGAAGAATCGGAGCTCAACGGGACTCGTAATCCTCAGGAGGGAAGACTTGACAGCCCTGGATGATCGGGGAAAAGCCGGACGGGGGCAAAATGAACTAAGATGCTGAGTAGGTATTGTCAGGACCGTATACTCGAGAGTAGCCTCATGGATAAGGGTTTTCGAATACAAGAGTTGAGAGTTGTGGGTGAGGGGAGGGGGTGTTGTGAAGATGGCGTGGGAATGACAGCGGGATTGAAGGACAGGCGAGCGTGAAATGATGGATGGAATGGCTTGGGACTACGGGAGGCGGGGAGTCGCAGGTTCCGCCCGGGCAGTTTGTGCCGTCGACGAGGTGCCGAGCTTCATTCACTCTCTGGACCCTGTCGGACTCGAACCACTTCGATTGGAACAACACAACTTGATCGCGTGGATCGGTAACACGAATCTATTCAAATTTCTTATCCCTTCAATTCGCCCTTCTTACCAGCTCGGTGAAGTCTAATCGTTCTATGATGACAATTTCCTCCGTCTCTGTCTTGGGTTGGCATGCTGACCGTTGATGGCCGCCTTGCAGCTGCAGTTATTGGATAAACGCACGAGTTGCTCCGGCAGGTGCATGATTATCAAGAATCAGCTTTGTACATATCTAGGGGTGCACTGACACTGGATCTCTGGGAGCTGCGATCTTTGCTCAGATCCTTCATATACCTGTAACTATCCCTGCGCCGCTTTAAAGGAGCGTGCCGGAGGGTGACTCGCAACTCTGGCTGTGTGAGCTCTCACTGTTGCTGGTCAGGGATGCTCTCTACTACTAACTTCCTGATAGATTATGTACGATGTCGGTACAGGCAACTGATGTCCTTCATATGTACAATGCTGTTGTCAATTTATTTGAGCATCTTATTTACAACACAGTTTCCTTCCGCGGCTTTCAATAAGTTCGAAGAAACGGAAGCAGGGACGGAGGACAAAGACAAGGTGACGAAGAAAAGGGATAAAGCAGAAACATTCAAGGGCATTAGAACATGAATACATGTCTCATCATCGTACATTGCAGATCTTTCGGACACGAAAGAAGAAACCATCACACATCAATCATAAACCCTGGGTAACGCCTGTCCATGCAAATCGATCAAATAAAGTCCGAAGACTCAAATCATAGCTAAAAAATCGTTGTTTCTCAGTAAGTCATCCTTTTTCGTTGGTCGGAATCATAAAATCATCATCTTCGTGAACGCGTGCGAGATCGTCTAGTTCTTCTGGTGTCTCTCGTCCGCCGATCATCTGTCACAACGCTTCCTGCAATGTTATTAGCATCATGCTATCATTGAATGAGAACAAGACGTTGCTTACCATCGTTGGTATAGTAGTCAGAGGAGTAGTAACTGTAGTAGGTGCTCGGATACGTGTAATCGCTCTTCTCATCCACGTCACGATGGTCTCTGCGCCTCTTCAACCCAAGGCACAGCGCGATCGCACCTAGGACGATTCCAATGGTCGCCAAAGCACCCATGCCAGACTCTTTCTTCTTACCGCCACCTGCTGTTGATGGTGCCGGTCGACTGCCGAACCAGGTGCGTTGCTCAGGTCTAGCCCCGGAAGAAGAATGGTGACGACGACGACGACGTTCTTCAACGTAAGTGGTTTCTTTCCGCTTCCTACCACCACCGAGACCAAGGCAAGCAAGCACAGAATCAAGTGCTCCACGGCAGCACATACAGGCGCAAAGGAGTAACAGAAGGAACACGCCGGCAATTGTTCCGATAACAATGCCCGCGATGGCTCCGCCGCTGAGTCCTCCGCCGGAGCCCTTCACAACCAATGGCGTGCCGCTTGTGCTCACAGGGGCAGTGAAAGGCTCAGTAGTAGTGGCCGTTTGAGTTACAGTCGATAGCGTTGTTCCACGTACGGGGGGTGTGGCAGTCGCGGTTGCCCAGATTGACGTGCTTCCCAGGATACATTGATTGTTGGAGCAGACATATGCAGGGCCGCAACAGTCACTGCCGCAGACCGTTTCACCATACTCGGCATTGCAACTGCCAGTGCTCGTTGTTGCCGAAATGTAGGAGCTCCAGGTTGAAGTAAAAGTCGCACGCTCTGTTTCGGTCACGACATACGTGGTGGTGTAATACTCCCAGCTTCCGGAACCGACGCACTCAGCTTCGCCATCACTGTTGGTGCTGCATGTTTCGCTTGAGCTGCAGCAAAGCTGGCTATAATAACCGCAAGGATTCGAACAGCGTTTCTCCAAGGTGGCCTCCTCGAGACTCACCTCGGGTTCCAATGGTGAAGCTATCGAGAGTTGAAACTGACTCAGTAGGGCCAGTATAGATAAGGTCGACGGGATTATGCGAGACGCATGCATGGCGAGGGGAGAATGTAGGAATTTCCACAACCACGAGGCCAGCCCACGATGCGACCAAAAGCAGCTTTGGATTGCGATCGCTGCCAGGGACAAAATTTGGGAAGTTCCGACGTATGACTCGATGTAGGGTCTTGGTATGACAAGGGAGGTATAGAACGAGAGACAGCGAACGAAAGGAAGCCAAGCAAATAGATGGAATGCGAGAGACCGTCACAGGTAGCTTGCAGAGCAGAGATCGAAAGAATGCATATCAGTTGAGGAGAAAATGTATGGAGGGTTTGAGAAGAGAAGTCGGAACAGGGTGCCATCCCACGAGTAGCCCGTCCGCCCTTCTTTGATCCCAGCCTCCGTCCGGTCGACTTCCCAACCACCGCATTTCCTGTGACGACCACCACCAATCACTGCCAGGCCGAGTGAATCAGCGATGAAGATAAACTTAGCTCATAATTTAAAAAAGGAAATTTCGGAGGCTGGGATGTCCACTTTTCTCAACTCTGCATGTTGTTGCCCCGCTGTGATCCAATGGCAGAGAAGTGGCCGATGATGCCGTTGCTGCCCCTCTCATCACCAACTTCTCTCCCCTCAGTTCCTGACAGCGTCATTGTCAGCACCCAATCGTGTCTGTGGGCGAAAAGTCCGGAACTTGGACAGACCCGGCCTACTGCGTTGTCGGCTCCACCGCTAGATTATCTTTTACTCTTCCACGGTGAGTCGGTCTAGCAAACGCTGTTTCTGATTCGATGGAGGCACGTCCGTCAGGTACTGACTGCATGGGCCTCCATCCGTCGGCACAAATCAGGCGAGGACCGTGTAGTGACTAGTGACTACACCTACGTGTCACCCAACGAAGGGGCCCCATGCTTAGGCAGTGATTTGGCGCGGGTGACTCAATATCCGTAAGTACTTAGTTGCTCTAGAAGTGCGCATTGTCCGTGACCCGACAATCACATCCTGAATTCTTTGCTATCTGGTGAGCCCTAATAATGATGTGGTAGTGAGGCGCCATGGATGCAGCTGGATCTCCCTTGTCTATTGTGGGAGCAACAAGCTCACAGTACAAGTTCCCATAATACTAAAGAAATCATAATCTGATCATTCATTTTTTTTCTTAGATGTCATTGCTATCCTAGATGCTCTTGTCATATACAAAACGCCACAAAGTCATGAAACTCATTATGCCGATAGCTGCCCAACTATTGCCCTTCATCAGTCACTTCATAGATACATCCCGTCGTCTCTTTCATCTACCCAAAGGATGAGCGTTCTCAACCGAGGTAGTTGTCTCGCGAGTGTCGCGATTGTCAATATTGACTTGGAAAAAAAAATATATTGTTCACGTCACTTGAGCGAGCGTATGTCCATATCTCGTACATGCATATCCACATGAAAATCAAGCGTAGTCGTAACTTCATAGAAACATTCCGGCAAGTCCAATGAACATGCCAAAGAAAAGGTCCTCAAGACTGGAACTCGGTCTGGGCATCGTTCCCCGGTTCTCGTAGACATCAGTGCTGTAACTGCCGCAGTAACCAATGCTGAGACCGTGGCATGCCTCCATACTCAGACTAGAGCATGTCGATATAGCTGCAGAAGCGCCTCCTCCAGCGCGAGTGACACCTCCTCCTTCAGCAGCCACAGTCACAGCATACCCTCCTCCGAGTTGCGAAAGACAGCCGGTATACTCGCTCTGACATAGAGAGTAGTATGATGTGCAAACGCGCGCGTTGGCGAATGATGTCGGGATATTGACAAATGGATATGCCCCGGCAATTGTAGAGCCCGTGAGAGTCACACTCGTCCCATCTGTAGTCTGTGTAGCCGTCGCTGTCTGGGGAAATCGGAAGCTGCTGGTTGTACCCCCCCCAGAATTTCCAGTCTCTGAGAGCGTCCCCGTACAGCTCGCTCCCGTCGGGCAGCAAGCGACATTGTCAGCGGCGTCGCGAGTGCACCTGCTACCATCGGCACAGCATATGTCCGAGTAGCCTAGGTTTGTGCAAGAATCATATCCAGAAGGACAGTTATCGCTCCGCTTCCTTAATAATTGCAGTACTTCAAAGGCCCTTCGTCCGGAGTCCGCATTGCGAGGTGAATAGAATGGTATAGTATCGATCGATGGAGCTGGTGTTGTCTCTAACGAAAGAACCGTCGAAGCGAGGAATGCGGCCGAGATCCACCCGAAGAGCTTCATTGTCGAGGCTTAGGGCTACAGCGCGCCCTCCGGATATGATGGGACAGGATATCGAAAATATACGTCGGAATGCGTCACCGGCGCAGCGGAAGACTGCGACCTGTTTAATCGTACGATCTGTCGAGGGCTAGTATTATGCGACGGCTTTGCAGCGGCGATCAACAGATTACTAAAAGCGGTAGAAGTAGATGTCAGTAGTGGTCGATCAGGGTAGCGCTTGCAAGTACACAGTAGCTCAACGAACATGATCCAGGGCGGATAAAAGCACACTTACGTGTTGCTAAAAACTCTTCTTTCTGTAGTAATTTCTGCCGGGTTCGCCTCACTCGAGCAAGCCGGTTTGAATACCGGAAAGTGTGGGTGATGGATGCTGCATCTTTAGGTTGTTCAGGCCGCGCCGGGTCCACTGCGATCCCCTGCCACAGCAACGGAGCGTCGCCTGTGGCCCCTCAATAACCAGCCACCCGTGCAAAGATGGAACTTGTCCACCTATTTTTGGCCCGCATTGATTGAAATCTGCACCGGAGCCAGGAAATCACCCGGCACTCCGCCGGTCTCCATAGTCTTTATCACCGAGTGGATAAATACTGCTCCAGCTCCGATCTCAGGGTCTGCTACTCACCAGATGATGTCACTTTACATCTCGGACAACTAACTACACCACGTGAATAGTAAGCTTACCTCGAGTCGTTTTGGATCATCGTTATACACTCAGGAAACCATATCTACTGGTTATACGAATTTGTTCTTTCTCTTGAAAGTGGTGTTCCCGTAGTTTCTTTTCCATCTACGGTCGTAAAGCATATGATCGGCCAGGCGATTTGGAAACTAAGCGCCAGTTCAGCCAATAGTACACTAGCCATCCTTCTCACAACAGGTCCTTGGATGTGTTATCGTGAGGTCTTCTTCTTCTTCGGCGTCCTAGCTGGCCAAAAATCATCCTTCGAGCTTCGAGATACTATCAGAATCCGAGTTATTCGATATGTCTTGTTCTGCGGACTCTACCCAGATGCAGATCCCCGTCGTGGACTTTTCGCCGTGGTACAACAGCCAAGATGTCTCATCTCGTCAACAGGTCGCGCATGCACTGGTTAAGGCTTGCCAGGATGTCGGGTTCGTATACATCGTGAACCACTCGCTTTCTGGATCGGTTCTGGATGAGGCCTTTGACTGGATGAGACGCTTTTTCGAGCTCTCAAGCGAAGACAAGATGCGGGCCCCACATCCGGAGGGCTGGACTGTACATCGAGGCTACTCATGGCCCGGTCTAGAAAAGGTTTCTCAGGTCATGAGCACCGGAGATGACGATGACGCGCGGAAGAAGCTGAGAGAGGTGCCAGATGTCAAGGTTTGTTAGGTTTTATGTCGCCCCAGTGAGCTACTAGACAGAAATGTTCTTCATGATTGTTGCCATCGAGTCTTATATTGAGATTCGGAATGACGTTTAAGCACAGGAAATCTACGATATTGGCAGCGAAGAGAATCCCTTTCAACCCAACCAGTGGATACCGAAAGAGACACTTCCTGGTTACCAGGACTTTATGGTCCAATTCTATTGGGAGTGTAATAAGGTTGGAAGCGAGATACTTCGTGCTTTGGCTACCGGCCTTGACTTGGAGGATGAAATCTACCTGACGAAGAAGCATTCAGGCCACAACAATCAGCTCCGGTTGCTGCACTATCTGCCCGTGCCGGCAGAAGAGTTGGAGAAAGAGCGAACCGCCCGATGCCCGGCACATACAGATTGGAGTTCCATAACCATGCTCTTCCAGGATGACTGTGGTGGCCTGGAAGTAGAGGACATTTCTCGGCCGGGCACATTCGTCCCCGCTACTCCATTGAAATATGCCACCATCATGAACATTGGGGACTTATTGCAAATGTGGAGCAATGGTTTGTCCATTCCCCGCAACATTAGTAGTGGTATGAAATCGGTCATATTTCTGATCTATAATATAGATCGCCTTCGGTCAACCAACCACCGCGTCAGACTACCGCAACTCTCAGATCGATTTGAGGGGCCCAACCGGATGACACGGGAGCGCTACTCAATTCCGTACTTCATGTCTCCTGATCCAGACGTGACCATTGAATGTATTCCGTCATGCATGAGTGAGGCATACCCGGCCAAGTATAAGCCGACCACCCAGGCTGAGTACAACAAAATGCGAGCCTCAATTATGTATTGATTCTTCATAAATGCCACCATTTGCCAGGAATCCACATATGTTTGTTCTTTCATGAGGATTGTATACCAATAGTTATTTGACGAAGCCCTAAGCCCTAGACTGATATCCGAATCCGGTATCCTCTACCGCCCGGGCCTCGGAGCCAATGATAGCGGGCGGCCGATGTGTTCATCATCGAGCTTGATCAGGACGATAGGTAACGAACGAACAGCCTTCCCTGTTACTCTCATACCAGATCCACGAAACATCTCTACCAATCTCAGAGAAATTATCACTGGGATAACCTAAATACGCGCCTTCTTGATCCCAACAACGCGACTTCTCTTGACCCCAGATTACCCCTCAATACCAAAGCGGGACTCCCCTCTCCTTACCCAAAATGTCGATTCCCAACGAAGCTCTGCAGAAGGTACCTTGTCCTAGCAACTCTATCTCATAAGCGTAACTAATATGTTCCGGTCAAACAGCTTCTGCAAGAAATCGAGGTCCAGGCTATCACCTCCCAACAACAAATCGGCGTTACGAAGGCGCAGATCACAACTAAGCAGAGAGACATCCGCATGCTGGAGCTCACATCCAAGGAAATCGGCTCTTTGCCTAAGGATACAAGGGTATATGAGGGCGTTGGCAAGATGTGAGTCTACTGGTGGCTGCTATATCACCCTTCTAAGGATGACATGAAGACGGAAGGATCTCGCGGCCATACTAACGGATACAATTCTCATAGGTTTGTGGCTGTCCCCATGAACACGATCGACAAGCGCCTGTCAAGCGAGAGCGGAGATCTGAAGACGGATATTGCTGGCTTGGAAAAGAAGCTGCACTACCTGGAAATGACACACAAGAACAGCCGGGAGAACCTGGAGCAGATTCTGAAGTCCGGTGGAAAGGCGTGAGGGGCTGTCTCATCAGTGGGAAAGAACTGAAAGATGAGCACAAGGAATATATATATTAAACCGATAATAGGTGCCGTTGTGCTGGGCAAACGCCCGCCTCTGGTGGTGACAGAATGGGACGGCATTCGCAGAACGCTGCACGGGAGATATACGCTAGGATGGGGATCCTAGGGGGCAGCCGCGTCTGCTGTGAAGCGCTCTGATACTCCCTTACATCATGGTACTGTGAAGGCTGCCTTCGCTATCAGTGGTCATGCTACGCCCTGCTGATGCGCTGAGCGCTCGGCGTTAATTGGATTTGCTTAGCGGTGTTTAGAGGTATTTCAGTATGTATCACCAGCTAGCTATATTATAGCAAATCAAGGGTTCTCTAGTTATACTTTCACAGAATGATACCTCGATTTTTCATAGGCAATCTAGATCATGGCTCGCCCTAGACATAAACGCGCTGTGAAACTATAGCTAACAGTCTTACCGGAACAATGAGACAGTGGCCTTTCTCGAGCCCCAGAACCGGACAGCACTCGTCATACCACCGTTGGCCAACATGTTGCCAATATTGCAAACTATGATTGGTGTTTCATCTATGCTATAGATTGTATGCCTACGGACGCCACAGAGAAGCCCCACTATAGAAGTACTACGTAACACAAAACCGTCGCCATCATTACCAGCAACGTTATACAAGGCAAAAACCCAAGGACCTCGAGTTCAGAGCCCTGGCACAGAGGTGCTATCCATGCTCAATTATTTGAGGATAACCTGTTCTGTCTCACACTTTGAGAGCAATTATCCGGGAAGGTGAGAAACTATCCTCCCGTGCCCAGGCTTTTCACCTTGACTCACTCATCCTCCAGGATTTTTGAAAAGTCAGCTCACACTACAATGGAGGCTTTGACCTCTACGCGACAGCGAATATGAACGAAAGAAAGGGTTCGGAGCATGAGAGTTGCACAGCTTCCCATCCCGATTTTCCCGAGTCTAGTTTACGAAAGTTTGCGCTAGATGCTGACTGGGACATTACTTGAAAATTTGCGCAGCATAGACGTCTGCTTGAGGCATCTTGCTTTGTTTAGTATCTTGGTCGTCGTGGCTGCATTACCCTTGTCCTTGTGCTTGTGGGAGTGAAGCAGGGATTGCCTATTGTAAGAATATCAAAGTCACGTACACGCACTATCTTGTGACTCACTACACCCTCTAGGGATAGCAATGATGTAGCTTGGTGAAGTTATCCCCTAATTTTTGGGGGGACGAATAGACCTGTTCTGACAAATGGAGACTATTGAGTGCTCTGCTCCGGAGGGAAGGGGATCAGAGTTCATTAAAGGAGCCATAATTATTATAGAGTAAGCGCTAGCGTCATCGCGCCCAAAAGGATCTTGCAGGATCAATATCGAATTACGCATTGCGTTCCATACGATCAAGGCCCACTGGGGCTCGGAAGGAATGCGTCCACGTGGTACACATGGCAGATATGCAGCACCGACAACACCCAACACAATCATCACCATCCAACTTGCAGTGCCTCTTAGGCTTCGATTATCTCAGATTGATTACTCACTTACTATAGGCTGGTAACTTTTGCCACTAGTCCACGAAAAGCATGCCTTTTCTAGAATTATCACTGCCGTTCCTTCATGGAAGACTTGAGGCGGTGCAGCCGAATACGAGATCCTGGTCCTCCTGCGTCTATACAAGCTTTTGATCACTGTCTTGTCATCTACCATTTCGAGATGTATCAGCCATGCTTCTCCGTGAGTACTAACTTGAATCTCGGATGCACCTTGGTGCCAACTCAGTTTACTCGGTCCGATCAACTTGAGGCAGTGAAACAAGCATCCAGCAAGGGACTATAAGAACAATCGAAATGGAGCCAAGGGATGGGAATTTCGCAGCACAATCATAACCACACTCCTCTACAGAAAGAATTGGCACTATAAAAATGCATTTTCTCCAAATCTTCACTTCTTTTCTTGCTGTCGGCCTCGCGGCAGCGGCGACTCCCTCCAGCTTTACCCCGTCTGTCGATGCGGACGTTGGCGTGGTCTTCACCGAAGATGGGGGCCACCTAACTCTGACTTCTGGAGCCTTGGTCAACCAAAACTGTAAGCTTCATCCATTCCTGACGCACATAAGCACTATTGATATTACATACTCACAACGCTTCCACAGGGACCATCAATACTCCTACCCTCTACCTAGAGGACACCACCTCCACCAAGGACGAGTACGTCATCATCATGATCGACCCAACCATCAATGAGGATGGCGTCTCAACGGCCGCCCTACACTGGTACCAGCCATACCTCGCCTACTCATCTGGTGTCTTGGAAATTAGCAACACGAGCGCCCCAAACGCGGAGTACGTCTACCCGACACCGCTGGAAGGGCCTGCCCACGATTACATCCTGCTGCTGTACAGCCAGCCAGAGGATTACTCCCTGCCTGTCTGTCTTGAGAGCTTGCTGCCTGCAACAGACGCGGCCCGTCTTGGGTTCAATCTTGATGAGTTCGAGGAAGTAACGGGCTTGGGTACTCCCGTAGCGGCGAATTGGTTTCAGGTCGTGAACCCTACCCCTGCGACTACCACTTATGCGATCACGTCTACTCTCGTTTCCACATACGCGTGTGAGGCCACCGCTACTTCTAGCTCATGAGGGTGGTGAAGTCTGTTGGGTAGTGAGGAGGGGTCGTTCTGTACTGATGAGTATGGAGATGCATGTTGGATGTTTCTATGGGCTTTGGCTTACTGGGGGATAACAACAAATCACTGTACAAATACTATGAATAGATACTAGTACCAATATTTCTAAATTATGAGCTTTGGACGTATCTACGTCAGTACCACCACATACATCTTACCGGATAATCATTTCCGTGCAGGTGAGACTTGAAAAGTAAAACGGCCCCAAAGCCAAGGATTAGTCGCTCCTGATAAGCAGCACATTTACAGAGTCGAAATATTCTCCGAGGAGTTTCATAATCTTGCCACAGAAATTCTAATTGCGAAATATAATGCTTTGCTAATATAAGTCAGCTCTCATACTCATTCTAACATAGTTGGATAGATCGCTGTACTAAGATATAGCGCAGCTAGGGCACTTTTGCTGTGTCAACTGACAGTCAGAAAGACTACCAAAGACACTCTCCTAACAGTTGCTAGTATTTCCCAAAAATGAAAATAAACACGCAATACGTCTTCAGGTTGATTTTACATAAAAGTTATTGTTTTATCTTTTATAAAACAGCCCGGTTTCTTTTTCTTAATATGTTTATATCAGCTTTTGTGTATAAGCATAACAGATTGTAAGAGATCTGTATACGAAAAATCTCTAAAATTTTCTATTCTACTAGGTTAGAGGCATTGAAAGAAAGAGATATGAATAGAAATTAGACTCCCTGAACTCCGACTTGGCATATGCTATTATATGTATTCTATCTTCTGGCAATGCAGGTTTAATTGTCTAGTCTTCTTCCTTGTCATCTCATCTTGAATAGGTATTGGAATCAAAACTACTACATTTTTATTATACTTATGGATGATTGGGACTCCTTTTAAAATATTTTCAGAACAGCGGGCTACCCACGAGGGTGAATCTCACGTGGGCGTCCCTCGGGGGTCCGTCTCGCTCCCCGACTGGCATTTTAACCCGTATCTCCCACGCTTGTCCTTTACTGGGATTAACAAGCAGGGATCATGGCCGTTAGACAGTCAAGGACCTATTCCAGCAGTTAACAAGTCTGTGGTATCCTCCGGTCCGCTTCCCTGCCCCCACCCCTTGCAGGTAGACTACACCGATCGAACAGCATCCTCGAATAGTCAAACTTATCTCTATAATCTAGCTTCTTGCGGGTGTCTAAATCTGTTCTATAATTGAAATCACTTCAATCTAGCCTCCACAACCCCGACAGGTACTCCAGGAGCACGCCACACCTTAACCAACTCCAAGCCCGAGATGTCCAAAAGATGAGCCCAATCCTTCGTCGACCGTTCGAGGCCACCAAAAGTCATCATCGTCTGATCCATCCAGGCATGGAACATCGATCCACCCACATCAGGCACAATATGCTCAGTGATCAGCACGCGAGACGTCTCCCTATCCATGGCTTCCGCCAAGTTAGATAAGATCTTCTGACTTTCGTCGTTGGGCCAGTTGTGGAGACAGCGTCGAATATAGTATGCCAAAGCTCCTAACATAGTATAGATCAATCAGTTTCAATTTCTTCAAGCATTTCGGAGTGGATTAGACACGTATATACGTACCCTTGACCGGCTGTGGTTTGAAAAAGTCATGTCCCATAGCCTCGATCCCGTACTTCTGGATTTCGTCACCGTTATCCTCTATTACACTCGCCTGGTCTTGAAG
This sequence comes from Aspergillus neoniger CBS 115656, assembly GCF_003184625.1. Taxonomy (NCBI): domain Eukaryota; kingdom Fungi; phylum Ascomycota; class Eurotiomycetes; order Eurotiales; family Aspergillaceae; genus Aspergillus; species Aspergillus neoniger. The sequence goes on from NW_020291130.1 coordinate 1,216,635, forward strand.
AATAAACCGGCCCTTGAGATCGGGCTCGGTCTCCTTGATTTGCCGAATGACATGGCCCCGACCACCCCCGATGTCAACCAAAGTGACCGTATCATCGCTTGCCAGGGGACCTAGTTCCTGAGTAAATGGATACAGGCCCGTTGTGACTAGCATTGAGTCCGCGGCCTTCATGGATTCGTTGAAGCGGCGGAAGTTGCTAGGATTTTCGTACAGATGCTCAAACGCGGTCTTGCCTTCGCAGTTGTGAACCAATGAATAAGGGTTGTTGCGAAGAGTTATCTCGTTCTTCCAGTTCTTTTGACGGAGGAATTCGCAGTTCCGCATCATACCGGGGACGAAATCGTGCATCCTGCAAAAAGTACTTTAGCTCTAAATTCATCGTTTGCTAAGTGGTATGACTTTTGAACACACATGGAGGTGTAGACTGCCCGCATTTGTGGCACAAGATAGATTTCCGAGAAGGGTGTGTGGGCGTACTGCTCCTCGCCAACTTCGCGGAAGGGACCAACTGGAGTGGCAGCGCGCATGTGTCGAACTATTTCAATCGCTTGTTAGTTTAAACGGATTCAACAATCATAGAAGTAGATATGCCATCTAGAACACCTACCAACCAATTCTTTATCCATCCCCGTCTTCTCCGATATCTCAGTAGCTGAGATACTCTTGCCTCCGGTAGGGATCGCTTCGAAAACACCAGCCTCTAGAAGTGTTCGTATAGCTCCTGTGTTGGCAGCCTAAGAAAATCCAAGAGTCATACACCTGTATCATTATAGAGCAGGATGATGACCTACATTTTCAAACTGCGCATAAAGCATATCTGCTGGACCACGTAAGGTCTGGATCAATTGCGTTGCGTTCATCAAGACATTGTATCGATCTTCATCTGAGAGGCTCTTCTGATATACGTTCGTAGTATATATGAGTTGTTCCAGACTCTGCTGGAGAGCCTCATCTCTGTGGACAATCGTTCCCATTTTGCACTATTGGGGATGCTGGAGGTGAGGTTGAAGACTGTAGGATACTAAGACAATTGAGAGGATCTGAGTGCTTACTTATAGCATAGGCTTTCGTGCAGGTCTTAGCCGAACAGCGACCAGCCCATCCTCTGATTGAATTTCGCATTACCCGAGTTCAGCGCAGTCATGGCACCCTTGCTGGGATGCGTGCGGCCGGTAGCACTGTCAGGCTGCGGAATTTGCTATATACAGAATCCATGTGGGTCAGTTTTATAGCTAATGAATGGGTCAGATGGCAAAAGTACTGCCGTACCCACCTACACACATAAACACACACACACACTCTCTCTCTGCCTATCTATGAGTCGCTCTGTGTGTATGGGCGAGTGAGACACACGGTCTTTTGCATCGCTATCATTTGATTCCGCTAAATCTATGTGGAAATTCCTCGTTATCTCAAGACGGTACGTAGTTACTAAAAGTTGTAATTCGCATGAAACTTGCAGGTGAAACAGTGTATTGTGAGTTGATCTACAAGGAAAGTTCTTCCCCGACGGCCGCTAACAATTGCCAGACTTATCAGAGGTAAATCTGGCCAATAAATTATAATGTGTCCCAGGGATGATGTCAGCTTCTAGTTGTAGCCGGTATTGAGACACATGTGCATGGGCTTGGGGGAAATGATCCGCTATTTCCATTGGGCTAGGGAGCTGCTGGGCTGTTCTAATCGTGTTGTCGACGAGTCAGACTCTTGCCATCTAATGATCCCTTGATGGAGGGAAGAAGTTTCACCATGCAAGTTTATCATTTCATCGGGATATTGCTCTATCGGGGATTCGTGGCGTACACTGGCAAACCCCCCTTGCAAGAAGTTGCGTGCTTGCCAAGTATTCCCTTGCAGCAGGATAGAGGCAGTGCCTGCGTGGACAAATCCCCTAGAACCAATCCTACAGCTATTGTATGCAGGAAAAACCAAGTCAACAGAGATCTCCATCGGAAAGGATGTTGTGTTTACCCATCCAAAGCACAGCCCGGTTGCGCAGTTTTCGTGGTGCGTGTCACTCTAGACTCCCTACATCATACTTCTGTTGGGAGTCCGGCACCAAGGGGCCGAAGAAGACTAAAATGCATTGATACGGCTCAGTCTTTTCTCCGTTGGATGGTTTTACTGAGTAAGTACTATTTGTTGTCGAAGGGTAGAACTCTTGGTACTCAGCGTACAATCAGGTACGAACAGTTAAACCATTCTATCAATCTATATCTTGGCACTAGAGATTGGTAGTGACTAGGGTTGAACCGGCAACTTGGCCCTTAAGTTGGGACTACTACCGATCAGCCTCACCATATAGTAAGAATTATTGATCATTCCTTATTGGGCCCCCTGGTTACTGTTAGCTGTCCCTAGAATGCTCCCATTTCTCCTAAGACCCCTCGAGACGTCATTCTAGCAACCTAACTTTGGCTAGCATCCGAGGCCGTCGCATTATACTCCACCATGTGGCTGTTGATCTTAATAGATCTAGTCCACTAGTGATCAAAAGACCCGAACGGAGAATTGAGCGGTCAGTTGCTTTACCTTTAAGCTATCTGAGCCACCTAAATCAAACTCCGAGGAGACTTTACAGTTATACCTCCAAAGGACCTAGAAAGTCAATTGGTCTATTTGAGTCAGCATTCCTATAGGCGCATAGATCGAGCCACGCAAGGGCTCGGCTCGGCGATGGTCAGTAGATCAGAACATGGTCTTAACAATGTAACTGATCCCTTAGCGTATTGTCTTATAGACCAGCTGTTCTGTATGGATATTGGCTATTCTCAGTTTAATTAGTATGTCTTAAAAATCCGATCTCATCTGGGATGATGCTGACGAGAACGGATGTCGAGAGCGGATACAGGGTACACACATCTGGAATTTGCATCTTGATCGGTTGACAGCATTTAAGAAGGTAAGTTGTTACTGCTTCAGGTGTTCTCATTTCTACCCTGACTACGGTCCAAAACAAGGATCAGAGTGAGTATAGCCTGTTTTAAAGCTACGGAAAGACCCAGCTTTGGGTATCAACATATTTTCCACGAAGCACTTGATGCACTGTGAAGGCACGAGACTGCGTGTCACAAAAGAGTCTATACAAATGTAAAATTGACTACGGATGCCATACAAGCTTCTTTAAAGGTATGTTCTTATGTTTCTTCAGTATATACCTACTACACTTAACTCCTGATTACCTGCCTATAGCTAGGGAAATAGCCAGCGCCTGTCCCGCAGGTCCTGCATCCCTACCCTCTCTCTCTACCTGTGACGAGTGTTCACACTTCCACCACCAGTGGTATAAGTTCCGTCCTGAGTGTGGGAGGCCCAGATGGGGCTGCCTCCAGACTTGTAAAGTACGATGTTACCATCGTCCTGCACGATACAGTAAACACTGTTGTCGCCAATGGGGTAGGCAGTCTCCGTTTGCCATACTATCTCTCCTTTGGTGGAACTTCACAAAGTAAATTCATATTAGCCCATGGGAACCTTTCTAACCAACCCTAGTGGACATAGGGCGGTCATGGACATTGGAGAAAGAATTAAAACTTACTATAGACAAAGATTGCCGTCTTCCTGCATTTTGAGTCCCTGGATATCCTGCCGTTGAACGGCTGTGTTTTGGAATATACAACTACCATCTTAGTAAATGGCGAGCTTTCCATCGCTCTGCACGCAGAATTCGGTCTTGCCGTTAGTGCTTTGCAGGCTGTGGCCGGGAATGAGCCATTGTCCGTTGCGGAGAGTGTTCGACATGTTGAGGGGTAGCGGGTAGGTTGATTGAATATTTTGTATAAAGAGGATGAATGGATGGAAAGAGAGGATGGTTATGGAGTGGTAGTTTCGTCCTGAAGTGGGTGCATGGGAGGTATTTATACCCCGAGTCCTGATCTCTCCTGGGCCTTGGAGCATACATTATTCTCACTGTACAGGAGTTCACCGCCACTAAATTCAGAGTTGTCCTTTTGGCGATGACGATTGATCATCACTTCCAGATTTCAACTCCAGAGTTCAGCTGCTGGAGCCCCCGAATGGGTCCAAGCACCGGCGTGGCGAAACTACTACAGAGTCATGTAGCGCCTTGTACGATCGGGGCACCCCACTGTGCAAAGTAGATCTTGTGTTGTTTGAGCGGCTAGGTGCTAAAATAGTAGTATTATACTAGTGCGCCACCACCCGAACGGTATGGTTAAGTATGTGCGGTAAATCGCCGACTCGGAATTTATTTCCTTCCAACCTTCGCCTACAAACGTTATTTACATAGTTTGTAGAGGTTGAAGCAATTGAAAAGGCAGTATCAAACGGATACTAGTGGCTCTATAGATCCGATGTTTCTGTATAAATTAGGAATACTGGCAGCCAAAAGCATCTTCTTGACTGAAAGAAATGCCGGTAGAAGGCTGCGGGATGTTGTAGGAAGTTAATTGTTGAGGCGCCGCTACCGAGAGCATGAAACGGAAAGATATTGGTTATACGTATCGCTATCAGGCGCTGCGGAGCGAGGCGCAGCTGGAAGAGGGGGAGCGGGGTCTCGTCCAATGCCCTCGCCTTCCGGCTATCTACGTAGTATTGGATTGTTTCGACCAATTTTCTGTATCAACTTGGTCAATCTAATGCCAGGGTTCATCAAAAGGTGCTTTAGATGAACGTCGTTCAGAGGTGCGTTCTGCGAGTTTGCGCAGGCAAAAGCAAGGTAAGAGAAAGCGTTATTAAGAACATCATTTGGGGTTCAGGTCGATCCCACGTGTGGCCCTTTTGCCTCGCTGGCCATATGCTGTCAAACAGCCAATTTTGTTGAGGAACTTTGGCTGTTCTTCCCTGACACCTAGCAAGTGGAGATATGAGCATCTTCCCATCCAGGAAAGTGTTCTCAAACCAAAGATGCGGAGTGGGGGTGTGTCCGATCGTGGAAAAGCAGTTCCGTTCGCGATCAGTAAGCGAATGGCCCCACGGGAATCAGCACAATATCATTCTCTTCACGCTATCTCAGCTCTATCAGGCTACCAGCCGCAGTGGGGGTCGCTTCGAGTCATGACTGGTTAAGAATACTAGACAGTTGTTAATACGTATTCATACTCCATGTATGACCATATAGACTCTGCAGCTAGCTATATTTGGACTATTATTTACCCCTATATCCAAATAGGAAGCTATCTGTCTGTTTCGAATATACAGGATCTACCTGGGCTTCTGCCTAAGTAGTCGCCTTGGTAGCTGAAGAATAGTAGCCTTGGTAGGCTCTTTGATAGAACACTTCATCAAATTGGCTGATCTTACACCAGCCATTCTCAAATAAACAGAACTGATTAGCCTGCATGGCCCTACGTAGGGTTCAAATAGGGCTGCCTTTGTCTACTAGATTGATGGATGCTACAACATTGGCTACCCTACAATCGAACACTTGTAAGATAGCCAAATAAAAACTCTAACCCCCTAATGCTGAGAAGCTTTGGTAGATGAAATTTTGTTCTGACTAAATACGTGACTTGGATATTGCGTGACAATTGTGAGACTTGCTCTTGAACATGACAAAAGGAAGAACTGCCTGTCTACTACTGTTGACTCTCCTATAAGGCATCTACCACTTATAGGAGATGCCTTCACTTATACCATTCTATATATGACTACCCGGGACCGAGAGATCAGTTGTTATGAAAGTACAAATTCGATGTCAATATATGATAGCGAATAGTAATGGATAAACAAGTTAGAGATAGGGTACAGTGCAAATCAATACTTAGAGAGCTGTTGACTCTATGTGTCTGGAAGGTCGCATCTCATGCAGGTTGTGGGCTGACAGATTTGCCGATCGATCTCTCACAAGGCACGATGAGCGTAACGACCGTCCGCTCCACATCATGAATGCAACATGTCATCGAAGTGGTGCGCGATGCTCACCACCCAAGCTCACTCGCATGCAATACTTCCCTTGTAGAAACTGCGCCCGCGGAGATTATATGGTTTCTTGCTTTCCGTTGTGCAGCTTGCTAATCTATTCCTTGGCAGTTTCCAGGGTCTACAACCACCTCAATAGCATGGAATTTAATGGGACGATGTGGTGATGTGATGATGGGACATCACGACCCTGTGCAGGACTTGGAGCACAGCATAGCCATAGTAGCCATAGTCATGCCATTTAGCCAGGATTATCTCTCTGGATGCACAGTGGCAAATTCTAGCCCTGGGCGGGATAGTTTTCAAGGCTGATCTAGGCACCTATGAAGCGGAATTGTAGTGAAACTAGGGGTTGGCTTGCATCATTGCTGTGCGAATCTTCCGGGCGATCATTGTTACTCGACCGTGCTGATTGCATGTCTAATTCCTATCTATATCTTACCCCCCTTAGCAGTGGAGGAGCATAAGCAGGTCATACCATGTTGGCGCACACGCCATGCGGCTATTCTTTCCCGCTGTGGTACAGATGGACACCCGGGCTTCAGGGCAAGGTTGTGTATCGCCAGATTCCAGCTGTGCAGGGTCTATCTGCATTGATATGACATCTGCGAATTGTGTGATCTGTAGCCATGCAAAAGTTCCATGATGCGCTGAAACCTTGCCCGACATGGAATAATGTGTCTCAGTTGGTGCTTGGCTTTACGACCCGAATGGTACTGAAACTGACGTTGGACTCAAGGCCGTTGGAATGACGGCATGGTCCCTGGGCTGATCTGTCCGATATAAGCTCGCATTACACAGTAGGTCTGAGACAGCTACACCAATTCTTCTTTTCGTATTGACGATTTGACGAGACATCATGATAGTCTATCTGAAAACCAGCTATCCACTCGTGGTGACGTTGGCGCTGTGTAACGTGCCGAAGTTAATCTAATTATAGTTAGTTCTACAATGATCCCCATCATTGTGGTAGCCGCCTCTAACGCGGTTTTTGTAACCTCAAATCGTGTCTGGCATTGAATAAGTGATGAAGCAGTTAGTTCAGACAGAAAGTAGAGCAGTCTGGATCCGATACGTGGGATGACGCACGTACACATGGCAAGGGAAGATGTAAGGCTTTCCGCCCAGAATCAGCGTTACGAGAAAAGAACCAACATACCTTCTCATCCGGGGTTCCCATGCATCTTGCATAACCTAACCATCGGTCATGTTGCTTCTCAGAACATGACATATCCATTGTCTTCGTGAAATGTAGGTCATCAGAGCTGCTTATTCGTCAGGTTTCTTATGCCTTCGTAAAGTCAGCATCTAGGTCGTATGCACGATATGCATGGGCTTTGGACGCCTAATCCTGCGCCAGGCATATAAAAGCCTCCTCCTCTCTGGCTTTGTGGAGGCTTCAATTCCGGGCTTCGAAGTGTCATCAGATTTATCAGTACCAATCGCCGACTCCTTCTAAAAATCTGACAACTAAGATTATCACCTTCAAAATGCAGTTCCTCCTCCTCCTCGTCGCTGCAACTTTGAGTCTCGGTGCAAGAACTCTGGCTTCCCCTGCACCGGTTTCTAACAGTATTGAGTCGCGGGCTTATCATTGGCATGGTTGTGGCGCCGGTATTGAGGTATGTCTTACATGTTTGCATCTACATTTATAATAGATGCAAAGCTAGACCGTAAGTTGTTACTGACTCTGCTTGAAGTGCCATTCTGCCAGTGACTGTTGGGCGTCCGAGGATTGCGTGCAGACTGCCCTCGGCGTAAGTATATTGTGCCAGTCTATATAGTTACTAAGGAAACTGACCTCGTATGTGCAGAGCACCACCAATATCCACTGTGGACAAGATAGTTACCCCACGGCTTGCTGGGCGGTAAGTAACAATTCCTTGGCCTTCTCCTTTTCCTTTTGTCCTCAAGTTTTCTTTCTATCCCCCTTCACTATAAGGTGTTGAGTATGGTGCTCGATGTTCTAACAGCCCTCTGTAGGATTGGACCGATTAGATGTTGGGCTTTGGACTTCTGGGTCGGGGTTGGTTTGCATCAACGGCGAGCTGCGCGACGGTCACAGTTGGGAAGGTTTTTTAGGTTGATTGAATTTCTCGGGGGATATGGTTATTGTGTACTTTACACACGTATTGCAGAAAGAATGATCAATGGCACATCCTAATCAATTGGACGCTTGAAGGCAGTTCCATAAGAGCAACAGGAGTCATAGGCATCTAATTACTAAAAGGCCATTAGCAAGATCAGAATTAATCCGGCAATTGTTGCAACTTCCACGTTTGTTTCTCTCTTCAATCAATAACATTTCCATTAATGGAGTCGGAACAGCCGGAGTGGATTGTGCATCGTTCATAATTCTGTTACGATTGTATGCAAATTCTCGTTAATGATGATCTGGTAAATACAGAGGAACTGTAACTTAGGTCAAGGATGCATTAGGCTAAGTTGGTTTTGTAACTGAGGAAGCACTTATTTCGTTTGTTGTATCGCTGAAGCAGCGTATGTGCAGCTTGAATCAATAAGGAAAAGAGAGGGTACACCGATGCTTGGTTTGGCTATGTATTCAACACAGAAACGTCTTTAATTTCGAGCTTACTGATTTTAGTCTGCAGGAAGATTAATGCGAGTCAAATGCTCTGATCCAAAACTGATCGCTTGGTTTACCTTGCACAGCAATCGTGAGACAATCACTAGAGCCCTCTTGCTAGTACAAATCCACCCAAAAGCCGATTATTTGACGTCCATCCAGAGGTTAGCGACACTTTAGTGCAAGAGCACTTTGCTAAATTGATGTCCTGCTTACAGCATTTAGGCAGATGCATATCGGGGTACATGGCTGAGTTATCAATGGGAAGCTCACTGTGGGCGAAAAGAGAACCTCATATCTAAATGCATCTCGGTGCTTTCCTAATGAGAAAACAGCCCATAACCGGCTCCATCTCAGCTACTCCGAGCTGTAAGCCCGATCCGCCATAGATGATAGAAATCTGGCCAAAATGGACATTGAATCTCGCAGCCTTTATATCCTTTGGAGCAATCATTGCTCCCTTTTACCTTTCATAAATTCATATTTCAAGCACAACGGTACTATTTCCGTTTGACAGTACAATATTCAGCTATGAAGAGCCGATGGTACCCGGACGCAAGATACTCTCGGAGTAATAACTCCGTGGTGGCGTACATTGGGCTGCTCTGTAACCAGTAAACAATTCATCTTGACGCGCACTAATTCCGAAGCAAAGTTACGCCGTGAAAATGTAGAACGTGAGCCTGTAAGCTTCTACATGTATGGTCGGTTTGGTTGACTATAATGTTTAGTGTATTGTTTCTTCTCTCCTTCCCTTTTACTTATTTCTTCCTGTGTTGTCCATTTCGATATAAACGGGTGGTAGGGTGCATAGGACGGAGCTTTCAAAGAGGGAGATAATAATTTGCTACCGGTTTTCAGAATAGATGTCGGCGCACTAACCGCTAGACCAAACACGATATATCGCGTCTAATCAGGCTAGTGACGGAGAGATTACTGTCCCAACAATAGACAAACTGATTTTGCTTATAGCAAGAGGAAATTGAGCTCTATGCTGTACTGAAAGGGAATACAAGGGTCACCTGGAGCTTAGAGCACGGTATGCTGCAATATGACTAACGCGGAACCCAAAACTGGCGAATGTGAACTTGACTATAGCCGGATGCCTGGCTTCCAGGTATTCAAGAAGCAGCAGCAGAGCACGCTTAGTTATTACTTGTGATGTGTCGGTCCAGACGGTCTATTGATAAAGAAAGCGAGCATCCAAATCTACGACCGGAGAAACTCAAGCATGACACTTTGAAATCGGACCAGCCAGTATGTCAGTCCGCTGAAACTCACGGCTTTCTGGAAGTTTGGCAACCCTAGTAATGTCTCTGTGAAATCCACTACTTGCAATCAAGCGCCATCAGAAAGGAATATCTTGCGCATAAGTCGGTTTTGTCATGTGTTTGATCACAGACAAAGGTGCAGCTCGCTGAATTCTCATTCTCCGTTTTTGCTTCTAATTTTATCCCATATTTCTTATGATGTAGATATAAAGCCCGTGAGACCTGTCCCGGAAACATAACCGCCCTATTCTTCTCGGTCACTCTTCAGCCTACCGTGTCGCTTGTCTATTCAGCCTTCGCACAATGGATGCCTTTGATCTTTCCGTTGCTCCCCCGGAATTCGCGTCCTGGGCCACAACACTCTATGCCTGCAATATATACACAAATTTCATATGGCTGTACGTGTATTACGGCATGATCTACCGATCCTACAAGGACAAGTCCTTTGCCATGCCACTCATCTCCCAGTGTCTCAACATTGCGTGGGAAATCGTTTTCGGCTTCTTGTTCTCCCAGGACCACTGGTTTATAACTCTTTCCTTCCAAGCCGCAGTCATATCCAACTGTGGCGTGATCTACGCAGCAATCAAATATGGCGCCCGAGAGTGGGACAGATCTCCTATGATACAACGCAACCTGCCCTGGATTTACATAGGTGGAACGCTATTTGCAATTGTAGGCCATATCTCTCTTACCAAAGAGCTCGGCATGGTGAGGGCTTGCTTTCAAGGCGCAATCGTATGTCAGGCTACCCTAAGTGTGGGATATGTCAGTCAGATTTTGGTGAGGGGGTCTACGCGTGGTTTCTCTCTTGATTTATGGTTCGTTTGCCTAATACCCGGTGGTCATGGACGTGATTTAGTAGGGGGCTAAAACTTGCTGTCCTTAGGTTCTTCCGATTTACGGGCTCTCTTGTAATGGTCCCGGAATTTTACATTCGTGTTAAGTACTGGCCGGACGCTTTCAGCTGGTTGGGTGAGCCTTTCATGCTCTGGTGCTGCTTCATTTATCTGGGCTTTGATCTGGCATACCCGGTGCTTTTCTGGTATATTCAGAGGCGTGAGAAGGAGGAGGCGTTGGCGAAAAGTATCAAGAGTCTGTAAAAAGTGCTGTGTCACCCATAGGTTGGGGGGAGGGTGGTGGAGGAGGGAGCTATAATCTAACAACTAGCACAAGCTCTGGGATGACCTTGAAGGAGGTCGCATTTTAGCCAATCCTTTTAGAGGAGATGTATGAGAGACCAGTGGGTTGGTGGGGGGGGTGAGCTGGTAAATCTTTTCTTCTGTTTTCTTTTCCATTAAGTCATTTGTCCAGTCTTGAATTTCATTGCTAATTAGCTGCCATAACTCACTTTGCTGCCTACAAACTGTAACAGATCGTACTAATTTATCCGCAATAACTGGCGGATATAACAAGAACTTTGACTGATACATATGAGTCTATGCAAGTCCTGGTAAATTATGGTAGATATATAATTCGAGACCTCGCATTACTATTTCAAACTAGGAGCAAGGATAGATCGACCACTTCCACTCCGTAGGTGTTTTAGTTGTGGGTTGTTAGATAAGTAGAGGGGGGGGGGGAAGTCTCTCTAGACAACTAATCGGTCCTGGGGCTATGTGGGTAGATACCGACTCGACCAGACTACTTGAAGGTGAGTGTTGTCCAGCCTCGGCCCACAAGGCTGTGTGCTGTGGATGTACGTATTAGTTGTCAGTGGGGGCCAAAGACAGACAGGAATCGACCAGACTAGACTAGACTAGACCAGTCGGACCCTTAACACCCAAGTACCCAATAATGTAGGGTATTACACAACGGAAGTCATCCATCTCCGAAAATGTGCCAACTAATCATTGATCTCAGGTCAGGTGCCAATATTCACTCACAATAATGTCAGTGACTGACTGACTGACTACTGCCCGGTCATCCTTGATGCCTGCTGAGCGGGTGTCTACTTTAGACTTTACGGGTCAGGAGATAGTAACTAACCTACTTAGTAGATAGATAGAGAATCTCCACTCAAAGAACTTGTGGCCGTTAGGGTTCCATGGGTACGCCAACGGTTAGACCCGTAGGTATTTCCCTGGGTGAGTAAAGTAGATAGTGAGCGGAATTCTCCGTATCGAGTGGAAATTAATTAGATATTAAACAAGGTAAGTATATCTATCGATAGTAAAGCAGGGGAACCTGAAGTTGGTGCAGGATGGTGGAGAGATTGATGACTGGCGTGGGTGGCGCTTTAGACGCCCAACCTCTCTTTCTCTCTCATTCACTCGCTCGCACAATGGAAGATGCCGTCTTTTGGACGGACTGCTACTAGAAGATACCATCAGCATCCATCCACTAACATACTTAAATGGTTCTGATGGGGTAGACCAATCTCACTCTTTACTTCCCATAGCTAGACCACCTACCTACACAATACATACTACAGTTTCAACACAGTTTCAATAGCCGCCCACCGCCATGTCAATTGTTCTATAAACAGAATGTTTAATTCGACTCCATAGTAGTAGCTTCAGCGCTTCTGCATGAAGAGGGAGGGGGGTCGAGCTTCGCGTAAATTCGAGGACTCTCTGCCTATGATCGAAGACACCAGTGGGAAGTACCTGAATTTCTTAATTGTCGCCACCCGCAGCTGATCCCCAAGGCGGCCCAATCTTTGCCAATCCCCCACTTCAGCTGAGCGAAGCGCCCGCGTTTACGAGGCACGAGGGGCCGGTTTTTTCTTGTTTTCGCTCTTATTATTTGACCACTTCTTTTTCTTCTTCTCTTCTCTTCTCTTCCTTTTTTCTCTTTGTCCATTTCTCACCTACTTCTTTACTTTCACTCTGACTTTCATCGTTGAATTGTCCTGAATTTCAGCAGCATCAGCATCTTGTTCTGCTCGAGATCAGGGTTGCCAGCCTCCGCCACACCACGGCTGATTTGCTGCCCCCTTATCGACGTCACACCCCACCAGCCTATTCATCTGACCTCTACTACTATACTATCCACGCACACACCAAATTGCTCATAATCAAAGAAGAGGGAGGCGGGATATAGGCGGAGCAGATACAAAACACAAGAAAAAATCACCATCATGTATTCCTCCTATCCTAGAGGACGTCACCTCCTCACCGATTCGGAGTCTGACTTCTCCGAATCGGACTACTCCATGGTAGAGACGACTCCACGCCGGAAAGTCACTACTCGTCGACGCTCCATCTCCCGCCACCGCTGGAGCCCCGAACACATCCATAGTAACACCTACCTCAGCCCCGTGATCCATGACCACCATGCGCCTCAACGCTCCGCCTCCACGGGCGCCCGTCGTCGCCCCGATCGTGAGCGCGAGCGTGAACGCAACAACAACCAGCCCGTCGCCGTCATCGTCGACGTCCACAACAAGTATGACGCCAAAGCCGACGCCAAGACAGATGCAAAGAGCGATGCCAAGAATGACGCTCGGAACAAGAGTGCCACCAAGAACCGGAAACAGGAACACAAGATGCAGCAGAACTACATCGATCCCTACGAGTCGGAGGATGAGACCAGGTTGCGGGATCATCGCCGAGCTCGCACTCGCCCGAGTAGTATCTCCCGGGAGGCATCACCGCTCCCACCTACGAGGGACTATGAGCTGATGCTCGATACGCGGTTCCTTGAGAGGAATGACGCCCGTCAGGACCTGGAGCTCCTGCGTCATCAGCAGGAGATCGCCCGTCTAGAGCGGGAGCTGGCTCGTCATCGTGAAACCTCCCAGCATCGTCAACAGCAGCAGCTGCAGCCGCAGCAGCCTCCGCCGCCTCCGCCGGCGCCGGAGCATGAGCATCGCTCACCTCCTCCTCAACATCATCACCATGAGCTCCGGCTGCTGAGGGAGGAGGATCTGTACGAGGACGAGATCAGTGAGCGGCTGCGACGGCTGGAACGGTACGAGAAGAAGCAGCGCATGGAAGAAGAGCAGCGTGAGGCAGAGCATCGCTACCAACTCATCAAATTCGAAGAGGCCCAGCGTAAGGCTGCGGAGCAGGAGGAGCTCAGCCAGAAGATGCGTCAACGGCAGCTGGAAGAGATCCAGCGCAAGATGGAAGAGGAGGAGGAGAAGGAACGCATCAGGAAAGAGCTTCGTGATGAAGAGGCCAGGCGAATTCTGGCTGAGCAGGAGCGCGCCCGCAAAGAAGCCGCGATGAAGCAGGCCGCTATCGAGGAGTGGAAGCTCAACGAGGAGCGGAGAATGATTGCCGAACGGGAAGAAAGAAAGAGACGTGATGCTGAATTCAAGGAGAGACTACGACTCGAGTTCGGCTACGACGAAGAGCAGCTGGAGAAGATTATCAAGAAGGAGAAGGAACCCGAGAAGCCCAAGGAACCTGAAAAGCCCAAGGAGGAGCCTGAGAAGCCAAAGGAACCTGAAAAGGAGAAGGAGAAGGAGAAGGAGAAGGAACCTGAGCCCCAACGGACTACCTGGATCAAGGTATGCAATCATCCTACCTTAAGACTATAGATGTGATTCATCTAACTCACTGGCGCAGGTCCACCGCAAACATCTTCTCCCCGACACACTTATTGCCTACCGTCTACCCTGGGACTGGGACGAGGTAAGTTGGAACCCTAAACACTCTAGGTACCGTCGACGATAACTGACGGTTGACAGCTCGACGGCAACTACATCATCATCAAGCAGTGGATCTCCGAGGACTTCCAGGAGGAGCTATTCGCCCACTCGCGGCGTCTGCGTGAGGGCAAGCTTGTTGCTCAGCACTCGAGCACCCTGACCGAGCTGAAGGTGAACGACCGAAAGAAGGACAAAATGTACCTGGTCCGCAAGAAGAACCCCGGCTCACGTGCCTGGATCTTCACTTGATCTCGCAGTTTTTTGACGCGCTACGAAGTGTGATACCATGATTTGATTAGTCTGATTTGGTTCTTGTGTTCTTTTGCCTCGTCTGTCAATATTTTGTTCTCTTCTTGTTCATTTTCACAGCTATCCTATACAAGATGTTGGCATAATGAATTGTCGAGTCATGATGTTTTGATTTTTCGTTCCATGAGTTGGGATTTGAACAGTTGCTATATATATGATACAATGATGATGATGATGATGATGATGATGATGATGATGACCAAACGTCGACCCATGCAGTCCGTATCCGAGGCCCTTTTATACCCATAACGATAACAAACTCCGGCCCTAACTAACCCCTTCCCTTCTAAGGAATCTAAAACAGAGAACCTTACTATAATCTACAGACAGCCTATTCTCCCTTTGATCCCCACTGGACTTCGGCCCTCAGAATCAACTCCTCGTAGACCGTCCACGCAAGCGCAGAACTAAGCGCTTTCCTCGTAATCCGCAGCCCCAACCCGCCAAATAGACTTCTTACTCCATCCTCTTGCACCATCAACCTCACAGCCCGCATCATGTTCCCATACCGCCCCGGCATCAGCTGCAACCGGGTCTTGACCGCATCGAACGGGTTTGTAATGGTAGTGGCCAGCCCGGCCGCCAATCCCCCAGAGACGAAATTGATTGATGACGACTTCAGTGGCTGCTGATCAGACGAAGAACCTGATAAGCCCGCCAGTCGCCGTTTCAACTGCTCGTAAAACAAAACATATAGTCCTGCATACGGCGCATCACGCGCCGCTGTAGCTCCAAATCCGGAAAACAGGCCCCGGAATCCCTCTGTCCGGACTATATCTCGCCCCGCGCTGAAGAGACTCCGATAGGCGTAGTAGTCTGATTCGTAACGAACTTTTAGCACGGTCACTGGCATCATGACGAAGCCAGCAGCAACCCGGGCGGCCGCCCCGGTAGCTAGATTGGCGGTGTTGGACAGTTTGGGCAGTGCGGAGGAGCTATTGGTGACGGGAGCAATGCCATTCGATTGAGCGAGACCCGTGCGAAGGGCGTTGAGGCTCGTAAAATACAGTGCCGAGCCGAAACCTGTGCGAAGGGCGGAAGGGAGTGTACCACGCCATAGATTGCGGATTGGATTCGGAGAGGAGAGGATGGCCTTGAGGGTTGGAAGGAGGGAGGCGTTTTGAGATTGTTGTACACGGGTTTTGAGGAGATCAGCGGGTTGGAGAAGGATGGAAGAGGTAAGGCCCGAGAAGAGCCCTGCGGTGAAGTGGAAGGTCGTCTTGGAGGCTGTTCGATTGATCGTTCGTTAGGGTTTACTCAATGGAGAAAATAGTAGATGAGTGGCCATACAGGTTGAGGTGGTTTTCACCTGCGGTACAGCATAGACCGCATTGTTCGACATGGCTTCGGATCCCGCAGCCAGTGCTAAGAATGTGTATAGATAGAGGAGTGATTTAAAAGGGCACGCGTGATGAGATCAACTCATCCGGGGCACTGCACGACAATGGCTGGAGAAGAATTTGAGATTGAGACAGACCGCTTGAAGCGGTGACGGTCACATTGATGGTAATCAGGATAGCATGGCAAAAGCGAAGAGGCGTGAATTCAGGTTTTGCAAGGATGATAGGTGATAAGAATGACTTTTCAGCGAGTGTAAGAAAGAGAAAGGGGAAAAATGTGACAGACGGTGTAGATACGAAGCGGTAGACTCGTTCCTACCCAAGCGGAGGGCCGTTGGTGAAGTCATCTGGCGCCGGGCGGAAAGCATCTCGATTGGCTGCAGATCACCAGCCACAGTTGCCGCGGCCGTCGCCGCCTCTCAACTTTTCCGATATCTCCGGCGTAAGGACCTGCCAAAAGTGGCACACCAACAGGTACAGGTTCAGGTTAAGGTTAACGTACCTGTGCAGTGACTGACAGGCACTACTAAAGAACTACCGGGATACATGCTGTGTCTAGTACTTCATAATATCATACCCAACAACCAGGCCTATCGCTGCTCACTCCTTACCATTTACCAATACTACTACGTTCAGTACTACGAAGTACTAGCAGTAGTCACAGGGCTGATCATGTCGAAATACGGAAATTTTCAGCAGGAAAATACTTGGTAGGCTGCATTTGGGCAACGTTAGATAATCCAATCCACGAGCTTTCTCCGAGCAGGTGCCGTCTTAGCACTTTTACAATGTGAGACATAGGGAGGCACTTAGTACGGCCAATGCATGCAGAAGTATGCAGGTTGTTAAAACACCATTCCATTCATTCCACTTGGCCACGCTCACGGCGGATGTACTTACTTTGTAATCTTACCGCCCATTGTTCCCGGCGGCAAACCGCTCAGGCCCATCGAACCAATAGGGACCCCGTAAATGGCGGGTGACATACCTTCCTCCGTACTTAACCGTCACATTCACGCCGGTTCGGTTGGATGTTAGGTGACTGGGCTGCAGATCGGGCGTATTAGTCGACGTCACGGTTCATGGGGAGCCGGTAAGGCAGAGTAACTGGTAAGTTCGATGGCCACCCTCACTTGTCAAACTTAACTGCCCTGCCTTTTCCTTTCCTCTCTTTCGGGGAATCTGGCCTTTCTTCAAGAGTTACCCCTGCTATGCCCTCCTGCTCGTAACTCCCGTCGTTCCATTGTGGTCCGCCAGAGACGTCACCAATCCCTCCACCCTGCGGAGAGCTGAGCTGAGTCTCCGTCACCCATCATGCCTCTCTCATCCTTCCTTCCCCATGTTCCATATCCACCCTCCAGGGAAGGATATTGGAGTCCCGTCACATCTACGCTGAATTGGTGCGAGGAGGTATGCGCGCTCAGTTTTACTTCATCCTTTGGTCACACTTTTACTATTACAATAGGTTGCTAACCATCATGCGAACGAGATAGGATTACTATGCCACCATCTACTCCGCAGAGATCGTCAACACCCTGACAAACCTGCTCTTTATGGCCCTTGGAATCAAGGGTTTCTTAAGTTGTCGTCGCAATGGACATGATTCTATCTTCCAGGTCGCTTACCTTGGCTATCTGCTGGTCGGAACTGGGAGCTTCCTCTTCCATTCAACGTTGAAATGTAAGTGAGGCATTATAGTGGAGGAGGGGTAGCCTGTGTCGTGCAAAATTGCTGATCCGTGCATTATACTCATAGATCCCATGCAACTGGTCGATGAACTGTCCATGATATACACCACGTGTCTGATGTGCTATGCGTCCTTCTCATACTCCAGACCGAATGGCTTCCGCGTCATCCTGGGCATCTTCCTTGCCAGTTTGGCGATCTTCATCACCCTTTACTACCACTACCTCCAGGACCCCCTGTTCCACCAGAACGCATATGGCATCTTGACAGCCATCGTCCTCATCCGCAGCATGTACACCATGGAGGTGACGCTGCGTCCTCGCTGGCGTCATTCGACGGAGGAGGACAGGCTTGCGCGTGAGAAGCAGGGCCTGCCTGTTCCGACCAAGGAACACCAACATTACGAAAATGTACGGGACATCAAGACTCTCAAGACCATGTGGTTCATGGTTATTTACGGTTTGAGCGTGTTCCTGGGCGGATTTGCCATCTGGGGCCTGGACAATGCCTTCTGTTCGAAGATCCGCGGATGGCGCCGGCAAGTGGGTCTTCCCTGGGGTATTCTACTGGAAGGCCATGGTTGGTGGTATGTTTCGCACTGACACCCTGCGTGCTGTCCCCTGCATACTAATCCATCTACTAGGCATCTGATGACTGGCCTTGGGGCCTATATGTACCTCGTTTGGGGCATCTGGCTTCGGCACTGCTTGAACAACCGCCAAGAGGAGTACCATCTCTGGTGGCCTCGCTTTTGGAACATCCCCGAGGTTCTCCGCACCAGCGCCCCAGGCAAGGGCGCGAACGGGGTGGCCAAGAAATCAAATTAACTGGACTCATTCCTACCCTTATTTCCTTGGTGTTTTAGACCTGACCTCTTGAGGAGCCTCGAGGACTGGAGCTTCGAGTGCTCTTCTGCGTCAGGATGATCGCTCACTTACAGTTTTGTTGATCGGGTTGCTTATAGACCTGCTCTGAGCTGCTCAGAAGTATACCATTATATCCTATAGATAAGAAATTGAGACCAAGAGATAAATATAGATCTCTCTATCGGGGTATTTCATTGGATACGCAAGTATCTCACTGGAAACGTATATGCGTAGTTACATCGAACATCTTGCAGAGCGGGCACTGTCTATACAACCGCGGGGGTAATGTGCAATCCTTATCCACAAACGAACAATCACCCATTCACAGCTTTGACTGGGCAGGGTTCTTCTTCGGCCGTTCAGGACGCGGAACATGCTCCTTCCACCTAGAATCGATCGTGATTTTCTCGACCTTTGACTTCCGACTCCACTGTTCCTGAAATTCTCGCTCCTCGGTTCTCCATCGTTCCAACTCAGCACCCAGCCATTTACCAGCCGCATCGGCACACTCTTTGGGGGCCTCCTGAGCAAGCAGATGGCCAAATTCGGCAAGATAAACATCGCGCACCGTACCAGCAGGAGCCCCACCACTGCCACCCAGCCCTGTTCCCGTAGCAGCCATCTTATCCGCCATCATCTCAGGCAAACACATATCCGATTTACCTCCAAAGATATAGCAGACACTGGGACGAAGATGCGGGAGCATAGCGAATACTCGCGACGGTTCTGGCCGGTAAAATGGCCATGAGCCCAGATGGTCGGGATTCAGATCCGGATGGGTCACTTTGTTCACGGGGACCTTCTTTCCTGGGGGCCCATCGTAGTTGGGACGTGAGAAGGTGAAGACTTCTTGGTGGAGGGTTGTTCTGAGCGTGACGGGTCGGTCACCGTTTCCCTCCTTTTGCTGGGATTCGTCTAGTGGGTGAATGGCCGTGGGGAGCTCGCGGAGACCGTGCTCGATCCAGCGGTCGAGGACGCGGGAATCCCAAGCTAGGTAGAATGGGTTTCGCTTGAAGGCCTCCGCGGCGGCTTTCCGGGATGGCCATGTGTCTCGTCGGTAGGTGGATAATTGGGTCGTTTTGGCGATCCGTTGTCTTTGTCGCATGGCCATCTCGAGCCCGTCGAGCTGGGTGGATTCACGTTGTATTACGGGGTCCAGGAGGACTAGACTGTGGATGAGACGTGGGTGCATAAGGCATAGCTGCGCGCTGTGGGAGGCGTTAGTTTATGGGTTCGTGGTAGGGTTGGGTTGGGAAAGCATACAGGTGTGCACCGCCCATGCTATGTCCTATACCAACGATGGGGCGAGGCATTTCCTTGCGCTTGACGTTGATAAGGTGAAGGAGGTCTCTGGGATGGTCGAACCAGCTGGCTATATGCACCTCGTCAGCATTATTTCGGGAAGTAATGAGAAAGAAGATCAAATTCATACGGTCGTTGCCCAGGAGGTGTTCATTTACTACGCTGCTCTCGCCCTGGTGCGCGACATCCGCCATCCATATGCTTCTAATGCGGAAGCCATTTGCTTTTGATCGAGCGTATAGCTCCTCCCACAGAGGTTCATAGAGTTCCTTGTATATAGATTAGCCACCGCCATTTTAATTCGGCATTGCGAAGTCATCAGACCTTGGGAAACCCATTCGCATGCGCAGCAAGAATCGTTACATCCCCTGGCTGTGGGTTGGGGTTATCGAGCGGAATATATTGCTTCACAACCAGATTTAATACATCTTCTTGGCCATTTGCCGTCGCCGCGGGATACTCTCTGATATGTTGGCATTCAACGATATGCTCAACGACCCGAAAGGGGCCAGAGGAATTTGAAGATAACGACATTTCTAATTTTGAATCAATCAAGTGAATTTCGTAGTATCGTACGACTCCACGGCGACTCTGGTATATATGGATTAAAGGCAAGGGGGAGCACTTATTCCCCGGATCGGAGGGTCGGAACTGCCGGGGCTGACGATGAGCCGAGGCTCAGGATCAAGAGCGACCGGGGAAAAATGGCCGATCGCTTGAGGGATTGTAATGTCAGGCGGGGAACGTGAATGTTCGGCTGATACCACTAGTTACGATACAGAGTAACGGTTACGGCTGGGGGAATCGGGTTATACGTACTGCACTTGTCTTGCCATTGATAATGTCAAAGTAGGCGTCCTTTAATATATCAACAGGCAAGATGGCCGAGTTGGTCCAAGGCGTCAGGTTAAGGTCCACCTTAATACCTAGCTTCACAGCTTCCTGATCATCGTAAGATGGCGTGGGTTCGAATCCCACTCTTGTCATATCTTTTTGTCATTTTTGCTTTGGCACAAGCCCTATATATATGCACTATATGATGTATGATGCAAGAAGATTATGTTTTCATGGGGATTTTCATCGGTTATCGCTATGTACACAAGATACTGTAGCTACTAGTAAAGATCAGCTGACAGATTGCGGGTGGGCTTGCGAGCCTCGCAAGGTAGTAGAGTAGAACTCGATATATATCTGGTGCCGTACTAGTAGTTAGTACTGCTCCCTAAGCAATCACCGACTATTATTGAACCTACTAAGTAAAGAAGTTGGGTTGAACTACCATATTTATCACTGCTTACTCCACCATTCTAGGACTGAAGGTCTGTACACAAAACACTGTGAACCTCAATCGGCACTCGTGATGCACCACACTGACAATCTACATAGATGTAACTACCCACATGAGAAGTTAATTCACTAGTTGCTTCCTTCCGACACATGCCCCCGCGGCTTCCCTACTTATTGTTTGTCCGCAAGACCATAACATCATCCACATATCATCAGAATCACAGCTTACAGGTTCAAAAGCTCATATTATATTCTATACATGACCAGGACGACGTGGATAAGACGCGCCTGACAGCACAAATCGACGATCTTCGACATATCTTATCTACACGTGACCTGGTGTCGTGTCGGCGCGTCTGCGCGTCGCATCGCAAAGCCACAAGAGGCAAAAGACGACTGCTCTCTCGAGCCGGACGTAACTTTCGCCCAATGCTACTACCTCCTCTCAAAGCGCACTACACACTGAACATACTCTCGTGCTGACCGGCAAATATCCACACAATGGCTGAGCAGGGAGGAGAGCTTCAACTCTTCAGCCAGTGCAAAGTCTGTATCATATGCTCCAAAGATCTCAGTGCTGATACAGCACATCAGGTATGGTAGCCACAGCCTTCGATATATTGGCAATTTACCCTGGCTAAATGAACGAACTATTGTCTATTAGCTCGCATCTACATTCGAAGAACATGGCGGTGAAACTGTGATCTATGAGCCGCCAGCCACCTTCCCTCCTCTCTCCGATTTCACCCACCTCATCTCCTGCACGATTGACTTTCCTGCATTCGACGCGGCCGGTGATGCCCTGATACCAGTTGTCAAACCCCACTGGGTGCATGCGTGCCTAGCAAAGAGAAAGCTAGCAAATCCGCGTCAATATAGTCCTGACCCGCGCCTATTCTTGAACGACGTGGTGATCACATGCGGTGATATACCAGGAGGCGATAAGGAAGCTATTATCGGTGGTGTTCTGGCGAAAGGTGGGATCTACAGCCCAAAGGTCTCTCAGCAGGTCACGCATTTGGTTGATTTGACCGCAGAGTCCGATAAGGCTCGATTGATCGCTGCAAAGAAGTTGAATATCAAGATAGTGCTTCCGCACTGGTAAGACGGATCGCCTCTGAGTAATTGGGCCGATCTAACAATGGTCTCCATACATAGGTTCGACGACTGCCTAAAACTTGGCCGAAGAATCGACGAGCGTCCATATACCCTTCCTGACCCCGAAATTCTCCGCGCAGCGCCAGATGCACCCATCCGTTCCTCAGAAAACCGTGACATCATCGGCGCATCCACGACGAACCCAGCCAACCTTCCCTCGTCTGTCAAATCGCCTGATGCTCAGCCGGCGCTTACCGTATTCCAAGATAAGAATGTCATGCTATCAACAGACCTCGGTATCGGCCCTCGTCTTCTCGGGTCCATCGAGGAAATCATCAAGAATGGCGGCGGCTCTATCACGACGGATGTCTCAAAGGCGGATATCCTGATCTGTCGCTATAGAGAGGGGTTCGCATACCGCATGGCATCGAGGCTGAACAAGGACGTCGGAAACCTATCGTGGCTCTACCACCTGATGACCTACAACACCTGGACATCCCCTCTACGGCGATTACTACACTACCCTGTCTCGCGGTCCGGAATTCCAGGCTTCAAGGGATTTAAGATCAGTTTGTCCAACTATGTTGGCGAAGCCAGAGCATACCTGGAGAATCTGATCACCGCGACAGGCGCCGAATGCACCAAGACGCTAAAGCAAGAGAATACCCACCTCGTGACTGCTCATGGTAACAGTGAGAAATGCGCCGCCGCAAAGGAGTGGGGATTGCAGGTCGTCAACCACTTATGGTTGGAGGAGAGTTACGCAAAGTGGAAGCTGCAACCCGTTTCTGATCCGCGCTACACTCATTTCCCTAAGAGGACGAATTTAGGCGAAGTAGTTGGGCAGACCAGACTTGACAGAACGGTCCTCGAAAGTATATTCTTCCAGAGTGAAAGCTTAGCCAGAGAGCAGGAGAGCCCTCGACGGGCGATGCAGACTAAGGAACAGAACACCGTCGCTGCAAAGTCATCGGATACCATGCAACCACCGTCGGCGAAAGTGACAGAATCCGAGAGCGAGGTACCGCAGCAGCCGCAGATTGCAACACCGCGAGCGGTTGGAAAGTCGCGCAAGACAGCTACAAGTGAAAATCAGAAGTTACAAACACCGGCGCGTGCCCGGCTTACGTCTGAAGGCAAGGAGAATGATACGCCATCTACGACAAGTAGTCGGAAATCAAAGGAGGCTGCTACCGCTCGATTGCACGAGATCGCACCGGACATTGCGTTATACGAGAAAGAGAAGAAGCGTGTTGGTGGTGTGATCTATGGTGGTCGACGGAAGACAGACGAGGATCGCGTCACGCTCAACAATGGCAAGAAGCGGCGGTCTATGGAAGCGGAGGACAAGAGCGATGAAGAGGACAGCACGGAAGCAAAGAGACAGAAGAAGGGCAAGCCGTCTGTCGCGATGCATCTTTTAATTACAGGGTATCAAAAATGGGTTGGGAACCCGAAGAAGGAAGACTCAGATAAGGTTTGTCCACCTCTTTGTACATGTCTGTAACTGAGAAAGCCCTCTGACTGTGAGCAGCGCCAGCTCCGTGAACTTGGCATCTTGGTTGTCCAAGACGCCCGGAGATGCTCCCATCTTGCTGCCCCCTCTATCCTGCGGACTCCCAAGTTCGTCAACGCGCTTGCATACGGCCCGGCTATTGTGAGCATTGATTTCATCACGCAATGCCTCGAACAAGACGAACTTCTGGAACCCGCTGATTTTCCACTAAAAGACGATGCATCGGAAAAGAAATATGGATTCTCCCTGGAGGAAGCAAAGATGAACGCCAAAAAGAACAAGAACAAGCTCCTGCAAGGGTATCAAATACACTGCGTCGAAACTATCCGTGGTGGTTTTGATGCGTTCAAGTCCATTGTGGATGCTAATGGAGGAGAATGCTCTCTCTTCCGTGGTCGCGTTTCATATCGATCACAGCGCGAGGAGAGTGACGAGAGCTCTGGAGACGACGACCGCAGCCGGAAGGAGATATACCTTCTGAGTAGCACTTCTGCAGACCACACCAAGCTGTGGCCGCGATTCCGCCAGATGGTCCTAAACAGAGGCAAAACACCACGGATAGTCCGGGTGGATTGGCTTCTTGACATTGCCATGTCCCAAACGCTGCGCGCGGCAGATGCATATGAGCTGGACGAGAAGATGGCAGATAAGATGGAGCAGTAGCTGGCTGTTGGGCGCGGTGTTAGGAGTGCTGTGTTGAAACATATTTGCTTGTTATGAACAGCGGGAGACCCGTATAGCTCTTTCGGGGACATTATCTGGTTTTTGTATATCCCTTACTTTATCATGAAGATAGTTGCCGTATTCTCAGCGTCGCCAAAGGACATTGATTCCGAATGGAGCCACGAGCGAACCGCATGCTGTATTTAGGCCAGACGACGTACCCAGTCCTTAGAAAAACTTGACACCCTCCTGGCCTTCGCTACCGAAGACCTGCGCCTTGCCCCGTTTCACGAGAACGTTGAGGGACTTGTGCATCACATCGGGATCCATCGCATGCCATTCTGTTCCAGCCAGCCGTTAGCCATCATGCTATACCAGTATTACTCAAGACCCAAGAAGCAAAAGCAAGTCAACCTACCCTGCGACATCGTAGCCTCCCCTTCCAACAACTCATAAACCGTAAGCACCACATTCTTCTGGCCTGTGCTTTCCACCTATACAACAAAAACCAAGCAATTAGCAATCAAAATCCCTCCTTTAAACCCCAACTCCCCACAACATCTCAAACGAAGATAATATGGAATAGAAGAACACATACCCAATCCGCAATCAACCCAGCCCACTCCTCCGGCCTCTTCCACCAAATCCACGCCACACTCTTACTCCCACCATCGATCCACTCCGCTCTCCTACCTCCACCCCCTTCCTCTTCACTCTTCGCCATCCAGTCTAGAATATCCCGCGCATCGCTCATGGATATGCGCTTCCGGAGCGTCGCATTATGAAATAACGGGGACTCGATGGCTTCGATTAACGATAGTCGGTAGACGCGATGGTGCCGACACCAGGATTGAATCAGGGAAGACCATTTCTGGAGTTGGGAGGTGCGTGTCGTGCTGTTGGGTTGGGGGGTGAAGAAGGCTGGGAAGGAGTAGGTGAGGGGGAATTGGAAGGGTGGGGTGGTGGTTGTTGATGTTGTTGCGCTTGTCATTCTGGTGGTGGGTGAGTGATTGTATTGAAGGTGAGTAAGGTATATAACTGAGGAGTGTATTCCGCTGTTGTCAAATTGTACTCGGAATATAGTATGGGTTGTTTAACCGTGACGTTGACGGTGATAGTTGTAGTGATGGTGGTGGTGGTGATCGATAAGGACGTCAGTAGATTATTATCTACCGCCAGCCAACAACCCACCCACCTTAATGGAACTAACTAACTTGACTTCTCCGCCTTAGAAATTTCCGCAACCTCCGCAGCACCGCACCGCATCCCCCACCTTCTCAATAGGTTTCTCCAACAAGTTTCTCCCAACTTTCCTTATCACCCTCAATTAAACTTCAGATACACAATGTCTCAACCTCCCGCCAAGCGCCAAAAGCGCGCCGAGTATCGCAAACAAGCCGCCGAAGCGGTCGTCGCGCAACCGGATGAGTCCGCCCCCGTGGGCCATGTCAAGCTCCCTAAGAAGAAGTTCTATCGTCAGCGGGCGCATGCGAATCCGTTCTCGGATCATCAGTTGAACTAGTATGTTGTTACTTCTTGCTCATTGTGGCATGTGAATAGGGCCAATGGCGTAGTGGAATGGAATGGAATGAAAGTCTCGGGCTAAACTTTTCTTCTCTGTATAGTCCCCTCAGCCCGGCGCATATGGACTGGGCATCGCATTTCCCTGCCTTCGTGAACCCCGACGCCACGCAGACGAACCTGATCGGAACGAGAAAGTTGCTTAAGGATGTCGAGGTCGTGGACATCGGATGTGGATTTGGAGGCTTGCTTGTCGGTCTGGCGGGGTTGTTGCCGGAGACGTTGATGGTCGGTATGTATATCTATCTACATCTTTCTTTCTCACACAAGTCATGGATTGTGAAACGATCTGAGCGGAACTGAACTGAACCTTTCAATCTAGGAATGGAAATCCGCATCGCCGTCCTCGAATACCTAAACACCCGTATCCAAGCTCTCCGCGTGCAACAACAGCACCAGCAACAAAAGACACAACAACAGCAACAACAACAATCACAGTCTCAACCTACCTCTTCGACTTCCACCCCTGCCCCTACCGCCGACGCTGCCGACGCCGCCGTCGCTGATACTCCCACCGATGCCCCGGCGCATCCCGACCCGAACGCCAGCGCGGCCCTCGTCCCCGGAGGATACCAGAACATCTCGGCGATCCGGAGCAACACGATGAAGTTCTTCCCGAACTTCTTCAACAAGCACCAGCTGTCCAAGATCTTCATCTGTTTCCCGGACCCGCATTTCAAGGCGAGGAAGCACAAGGCGCGCATTATCTCGGAGACTTTGAATGCGGAGTATGCGTATGCGCTGCGCCCTGGTGGTCTGTTGTACACTATTACGGATGTGGAGGAGTATCATCATTGGATTTTGAGACATTTCCGGGATGAGAGTGCGGTTGAAGAGGCGGAGAATGAGGGCCCCACTGTTAAAGAGTTGTTTGAGAGGGTGTCGGAGGAGGAGTTGGAGAAGGATGAGTGTGTGAAGGTTATGAAGGAGGCGACGGAGGAGGGGAAGAAGGTTACGAGGAATAAGGGTAATAAGTATGTTGCTGTGTTTAGGAGGAAGGAGGATCCCGAGTGGGCTTGATTTTTGTGTTTCTGTTTTGGCTTGTATAGATCTATGGCGTGGATGATTTGTTGCGAGATTAACAAAAGTTAATACTGATATACATGGTTTGGATGATATTTTGTTTTGACATGTGCTCATATAGTCTTATGGGTGTGTAGCTTTCGATATATATTGCAATGTCTGGGATGGCACGTTGTAGAGTGACTGATCTTGGCTCAGAGGAGACTTCAAGTGCAGCAGAGTGGTATTGGACGTCGATTGCTCTGAATTTGTGAGAATTTACGGGCAAAGGGATCGTGTTTATGGAATATAAGAAACACATAACTCTCGAATGCTAGCTTCGTAAAGTACTTTCACAGGCTAATAATCATAACATCATCTCCATCATGTCGGTAGTACTTCATTTCTCTACTATGCTTGCAATGAAGGAGCCCATGACCAGCATGAAGCATCACGTATGGCTGATTGCAGTCGCGCGCCGACGAAACCAGACGTGTATCACAAGAAAGACTACCACTCCGAGAGCAAGCATTGCGGATATCACCGAGAACCCCATGATATACTTCGGACCGTCGGAGGCAGGGAACAAGTACTGCTGCCAGTTAGTCATCTGAATGCCAACAACAAATCTCAAGAATGTTCATACCGAGCCATATATTTGGGCTAGATTCCCTAATGCATTTACTAGCGCAAGGCTGACGCCTCTTACTTGCGGGTGCATGTTCGCAAATGCAGATGACGCATACGCAAGGGTGCCTCCGTTGGTTGCCCACAATCCGGCAGCCATAAGTACGAGAAGGACATATCGTGCAGTATAGTTGTATACAACACAGACTGCAATGGAACAAGCTAGCGATGCACTTAGCCAGCCAGCAATGACAAGACCTCGCCATTGGGGGATTTTGTCGCTGAAGTATGCGGTGATTGCGGTGCAGACGAATGCGACTGCGTAGATCGGTACTGTCAGGAAGTTTACCCTTTCAGTGGATGAATCCCCGAAGAGGCCCTTCACGAGTGTAGGGTAGAAGTAGGAAAGTGTGCTAGAGCCGACTATGACCTTTTTGAAGTTAGGGTTGTGGCATCATGCGAATGACCGACGGGTTACCATACCATATATCCGACCACAAATCCCCAGGTCCGCCAATCCTTAGCCGACTCGACAACAGCATTCCAATGTGACAACTCCGGGCTGTCTTCGGTCAAAGATGTGACATTGTCTGTCGCTAGCCGTGCGATAGCCACATGTCGCTCTCGTTCTGATAAGCGCCTAGAGGTGGCCGGAAAGTCGGGCAAAATGAAGGCACATATGATCGCGACTCCCACAGTTGCAGATCCCTCCACGATGAACAGCCATCTCCACCCTCTTATTCCATGAACTCCCTCTAGACCCTGGATAATACCTGCCGCTAGTAAAGATCCAAATGCCCCTGAAAGAATTGCAGCAGATATGTAGACACCGAATCGCTTCGATTGTTCCGTCCGCTTGTACCAGGACGAGAGGACAAGAAGAACACCAGGTGCGAAACCTGCTTCCACACAGCCTACTGCAGTTAGGAACATAATATCACCACAGACGAGTCAATAAGATGCCTCACCAATTAGTGCGCGCAATACCACAAGGTGTTTGTAGTCTTTTATTACGCCCATCACACAGGTTAGTGCTCCCCATATTACCATGATACCAGTTAGGAACAACGAAGGGCGCGTGTGGCTTAGTACTAAGCTATATAATTGAGTAACGGTTAGCACTGGCTTGTGAGAATCCCGGGTTATTGAAGTGGAACGTACTTGCTGGGAACTTCAAAAACAACATATCCGATGAAGAAGACAACCAGAGCAATTGAATATTGACCGGATGTCAGATCCAAATCCTCCTGCATACCCGAGATCTTTGCGTTGCCGATACTGATATAGTAAGACTAATTAGGCATTTATAGCAATGTGTAGGAGTATTGGGGGTACAGACTTGGTCCGATCCATATAGGAGAGCAGATACATGATCCATATTGTTGGAAGCAAAGTCAAGTCAACCTTCCGCACGAGGGCCTTTTCCTCCTCGGGAGAGAAAGGCGAGGTGATCACATTCTCTATTTCCTCTGAGAGAGAGGCGTCACACTTGAGCTTGTAATCCGAATCTTCTGCCATTAGGACTGGTCTGAACAATGAGTAAAGCGACTAATAGAGGTAAAGTGTCATTGGAGATGAAGGAAGAGTTGGGAATAGTTATTCCGACAGGCCTGCCTACATGTCAACCACCAGACCATCGACTCCTTGCAGGTTATTTATGCTGCCCGCTCAGGGCACAACGCCTATGCCGGCATTGCGAATAAGGAAACGATATGGTGCTGTAGCTGCCATCGTTCGACATGGATCAGACGTCATCCGAAGGATATCGCAGCAGTTAGATCTCCCGATCCCCGCGCAAGAGCCGTATCAATCTATAGATGGTCGTACATGCGGATTTGATGCGATGACGGCAATGGAGACGCGATCCCCGCAAAAGCTCGGGAACCCCCGCAAAGCTGGGGTTGACATCCAAGCGTCTCCGTCTTGCCGAACTAGATCCAGGTGCCTCGACTCGAGGCACTCGTATGACACGCAAATCTTGCCAAAGTCAAGCTGCCTAGTTGCTCATCTAGGAAATGAGGTAGGTTAGTTTGAAGCAATCACACCCTCGCAAACAAGTTGCCGCGAGACGGAGAGAAGCCTCGAGCCGAGATGACAAGACAGTCTGCCTTCCTTTTCCGGAATAGCCCTGGTCCGGCTCTGAAATTATGCAGGCAGCCTGGATTAGTACTTGGAGCCTTCAGGTTAGGGGTTATTTGTGGCTGCAGCTAGCAAGATGCAAAAAATGTGTCCTTTAAACCATTCACTGTCATAAATTCACCTAAAGTGTACGCTATCGTAGACTCCCGCTGGATGCTATGCAATTCACAGGTTGCAACAAATAGGAAAAAAACAAACTGAGAGACATATATGAAAAACAATGGCCGTATAAGCTTGGATGATGCAACTTGTTAAGCGCACTGCGCTCAAATCTATGCAGATGGCCACAATGATCATGTCAGTGGCGTAAGTCATCGGTTGTTGGAGCCTCAGACCCCGGAGATCCACCATCCGACAGATACCCACATCACGGCGATGCCTTCAATCGAATACCTTCACAACTTTCACAGACAGCCAATTGGACCGGCCCGCCGATAATGCGTCCCTTGGCTGTCCTTTTCGGTTCCCCTTCTCGGACGAAGTAACGACCGTCGGGACCGAATCCATCCCCGCACTCGTGGCAGACAAAGCATTCATCATGCCACTGCCCGCCAACTGCACTTATCACAACATCCTCCAGCACTGGCTTCTTGCATCCAAGGCACCGAGGAGCTGTGCGACGGGAGTGGCACTGCAAGCACCATGCAAAGCCATCCTTTTCTACGAAAGGCGTGTCTGCGTTGAAAGGCTAGAAGAGATATGTTAGCAGTTAATGATTACAAATCAGAAGGGAAGACTGTACATCACCACACTCGGCACAGAAGAAGTGCCCGACGTGCCACTCAGCTCCACAAGCAACGACCACTTCTCCCTCTATCGGGGTTTTGCAGCTCTTGCATCTTGGGCTGAATAGCTCATGGAAATCAAGGTGGCAGTAAAACCTCAGCCCATGGGCTTCTTCATCATCGCTGGAAGCCTGCGCGAGGCGCTCTTGGCGTTTCACTTCAGGTTCCTCGTAAAATGCAACACACTCTAGGGCAGTCTGGCAATGGTGGCACACGAAGCACTCGGGATGGAAACGTGATCCCGCAGCGGTCACGATCTTCCCTGAAATTGGAAGAGAACATGCCTCGCATGTTGCGGTGGGAACGCCAGAGCGGCTATAGGTGGATAGCCACCGACTCTGCAACCCTGCAGTGGGTTTTCTCGGGGATCGCCTGGGAGCTTCGTTGTTCTTGGGTGGGCTCGACGATGACTTCGCACCAGTATTTGTGCTCTGGGATGGTCCTGCCATCTCAGAGATAGTGGGCTCTTTGTCGTCTGGCAAGTTGATAACCGGGATTGACGGTGCCTCGGATACCTCAATAGTGGGAGCAGCGGGCTCGGGAGAAGGCACGTCCGGCGTTGCATCCCTGCCCTTGAAGCTATCTCGGTTGCGCGGGCTTTGCGCCTCGGTTGGCTTCCAAGTTGGATCAAAACTCACGATCGGCCGACCAGCACGATCACTTACCGCGGTTGGCATCGGTAGGCGAGTGCTCCGATCCCTGAGTTTCTTGCTAGTAGCTGCTCTGATGTCATCACTGCGAATTTCTAGGCCATTCTTCATAGGGGCATCTTGCTCCTCAACCTCAGTGCCTGATGTAGGAGGTTCTGGAAGCGGGTCGTTCATTCTATACTCTGGGTTCCTTGACTGGCTTGGGGGGTTCTTATGCAGTTCGAAGCGAGCCAGCTTGTCCACAAAAGGAAGGCTACTGAACCGACTAGGTAGAGGACGAGAACCGCGAGGAAGAGCGTTGCGTGGCTTATTTCTCAAAGCCGAAGAGTCCGACCTTGAGAAGTCCGGCCGAGTGTTCTCGTCCTTCTGAGGCGAAAGCTGAGGCTCTTCGTATATCTGGTCGTTTGGATTCCTAAAGATGCCTTTGGATGAATCTCTACCCACATTCGCCAAGCCCAGCCCATAGCTGCTGCTGGTATTCTGGGTGGACACTTCGTCCCGCGGCAACGCAAAGTTGACTTTGAGGTTCTTCCGTAGAGTCCCGTTCTTTTTAGGGCTGGGAATATCCCTTCCCATGGCAAACTCCTGCTCATCATGTGCCGGGCTTTCGTCCGACTCTTGGATGCTGCTAGGACCGTTGTAGCTTATAGTCGATCCCTGGTAGGCAAGACGACGACTGCCCCGTCGTGGAGTAGGAGAGCCCAGCCTCTCGCCACGCGAATACTGACTATTCCTATCTGGGCTTTTCTGGAGCGTGTCCAAATCGGGATTGTGATATGGTGCATATGGGTTCTTATAGGGAACACCGGGGTGCTGGTGCATCCACACCAGCTCGGTAGCTTCATCTTGTGCAGCTGCATGGAGCTCGACGTCATCCTCCAGGTCCATCTGTTGTAAGGCATCTCGCAAAGACTTTGCCTCTTCCTTCTCTATACGCCGTTGCGGGCTTTCACGATAAGCAGCGCTGGGGGAGGTAGGAAGAGCGCGACTGTAGGCTCGAGTGGGTGAGATATGCTGCCGTACGGGGACTATTCTCGGTTCCTGGACCAACGGTCGTCCGATAGGGCTGCCTATTGTGCCTCGAGATGACGTCGGCCTATGGTTAGAAAGTGAGCTGGTGGCCCGAGGATGCTCGGTCTCAGCTGCTGGGGTGCTCGACTGCATATACGAATGTCCATACGACGACATTGCAGACGCTGCTCGTGGAGGGAGATCCTCCCGAGTGTCAGAGGACGATCCAGTTGATCTCGAAGGAAGCGGCCTGGATCCGCCGGGGCGGGCAGGACGATTCGTCCGCAGATCTTTCAGATAGGTCGCTGTTACGCCAGGAATTAATAAACATTGTCCATGTCAACCCATAGCCGGTCGCTCGGCCAACATCCTCGAAAATCGCAGACAATGCTCTGACTCAATATCGCAGCAGCGTAAACACGTACCGATCTGATCATTGGACATGTAAGTTGGACCGGGAGGCGAGACCTTGCGCTGGCCGTCCCGGGCCTTGTGAAATTGAGGCCTATGCATCATACTGGCCATGGAGGTTGAACCTGAGAGATCATACCAAAGGGGGGGATACCAGGAAGGGGTAGGTTGATGAGTTGGCTCTCAGTCGCAGAGCTATGAAGTAAGTGTCTAATATAATCGAATAGAGCCAATGAGATTCAAATGGGTGGCTGGGCAGTGGGCCAGGTATGGAATCAACTAGAGAGATCGGATCTGCCCAACTAGATCCGCTTGCCTTGCTTGAGAGCGATAAAGCGTTGTTCTTACAGGGTTAGGGAGTTAGCGCGGCGTCGGAGGTAGTAATTAGTGAGTAGTTAATAACGATTAGTTTCAATGAGCTCATGGATACTAGTTAGTACTGAGTGACAGGCAGGGGTACAGGCTGGGAAAGACAAGACGGACAGAAGCTATGGCCATCAATCCCTCCCGCCGAGGGACAACAAAGCGCCCAACCAAACACTGCAAACATCAGGTTCCGGTTCTCAAGGCAACGCGGGGCCGTGCTGACTCATCGCATCCCCCAGTCTATTCCCCTTTTGGTAGTCACGTTGGATAACTGGCTCAACTCTGATAGAGCACTACTAGTACGTAGCACTGGGGGCATTCTGTCCTCTTATCTGCTCTCTATGAGATGAACAGGTTAAATGTCCGTCTGCATGGGTGGGAATGGAAATGTAAAAATAACTGTGGGTCATTTATGCAGATTTGGATACAACACATTGACCAATTCGCGTCGTTGAATCCCTCAGATCGACTTGTGCCTCGCAGTATGCGTCTGTGTAACCTGTCTTGGTTCTACCAACTTTTCTTTTGTGGATGCTACTGTTATAGTATCAAGTACAGACTCTTGCAAAGGCTACACTGTCTGGTGCACAGTATCAATACCTTAGCAAGCCCGTCTCACTTCACAACCGACAGAAGTAACAAAGCCTCTCAACCTTGCGGCATGAGAGGACGGTCAATCAAAGTGCCTGTAAATCATGGGCATATCAACAGCCCGAACAGTCAAAATATGCTTGCTGGGAATAGTAACAATTACTGCAAGCAAAAATATATCTAACTGACATGAGGCGCGTACAACTATTGTGATTGCAAGTGACGGAACCGTAAGCAGCTGTGTCCTTCTGCAATTGAAGCTGGTGGGAGCTGCTAACGTGACATGAGATGGAATATTCTGCCATAAGTAATAATCCAAAGTGCTACAAGGATAGAACATGGGTACTGCCAGTTTATCATGCACTTCCCCAACGTTAGCTACTAGCTTAAGGCAGGAGGATGCACATGTATGGATGTCCAAGGAGGACCCATACGGAATACCTGAATTCATAGCATCAAACATACATAGTTGATCCATTGCCAACAAATCTATCTAACCACTTCATCTGAGCCTGCAGCTCAGAACTATTTACTCTCATGAGTGGACCGCCTCGTGTTCCCCCAGACTCCGCACGGGTCAATCGGCACGACTGCGCTAACTGGACCCATGGGCGCTATCTTCCTCAATCCTGGATGGATTTAAACCCAATCAACAAACCAGTCACAGACTGACTTTCTCGGACTAGTCACCGAACCGCTTATGGCCGAGGGCTCACTAACTGGTTCGTAGGACCGAGGATCTTGTTTCTTTCGGGCTCTCTATGACACATCGGCACTTTTAGGCCTTTCGATTTTCCTGGACCCTTGCCATAAAACCGGCGCCATGCGGTTCTTCAATCTCTATCCCCGCTCGACTTCTGTTTTGCTCTACCACTTGACTTTCTTGGCTACTGCTGGAGGCTTCATGTGAATGTTCGATAGCGTCCCCGATGCCGTACCTGGAAGTTAACAGCTGTGGTCTAGAGCAGCGTGCTATATTCTCCTGACCTATCTTAATTCTAGTTTATCTCGAAATGGCAGATAATACGCCAATCGACATCATCCATTCTCGATATTACGATGAGACTCCAAATCTAGATCCCCTGTCGCAAGTACAGGAGCAACAACAACAGGATTCGGCTCCCAAAGATGCGGAGACCAAATATGAACAAGACATCGTACCAGACGGTGGCTATGGCTGGGTTTGTGTCGCTTGCGTCTTCTGGATTAATGCGCACACATGGGGAATCAACAGCGTTGGTTATTCCAGATCATTTGCTCCGATACAGAGACTAACACACACACGCACTTGTCCCGAGATTCTAGAGCTACGGTGTCTTTCTCTCCTACTACCTCTCGCACAATGTCTTTGCCAACGGTTCTGCCCTGGCCTACGCCTTCACCGGCGGTTTGAGCATCTCCTGTGCCCTCCTAGTAGCTCCTCTAGCCACACACCTCATCCACATCTGCGGAACCCGCCTAGTTCTAAACCTCGGAGTCTTCTTCGAAACCCTCTCCCTAATCGGTTCATCCTTCGCTACCGAACTATGGCACATCTTCCTTAGCCAAGGCGTCTGCTTCGGCTGGGGGATGGGCTTCCTCTTCGTCGGAAGCGTAGGCATAACCCCTCAATGGTTCCACCGCCGTCGCAGTCTAGCAATGGGCATCAATGCAGCCGGCTCCGGCATAGGGGGACTAATCTACTCCCTAGCCGTTGGCGCCATGATCCCCCGACTCGGCCTAAGCTGGGCATTCCGAATCCTAGGAATCATCGCCTGCGTCGTCAACCTAGTATGCGCCAACCTCCTCAGAGACCGAAACAAAGACATCGGAAGCCGCCACCACGCCTTCTCCCTACCCCTACTCAAGCGTCCCGAATTCCTCCTCTTCCTAGGATGGGGCATCTTCAGCATGCTAGGCTACGTCGCCGTGCTTTTCAGCCTCGCCAACTTCGCCCTCTCCGTCGGTCTCTCCTCCCACCAGGGCAGTATCGTCAGCGCCCTACTTAACCTCGGCCAAGGACTCGGACGACCCATCGTGGGCATGTTCAGTGATAAGCTAGGTCGGATTAACATCGCCACGTTCCTAACCTTCCTCTGTGGTTTGTTCTGTCTGGTGATTTGGATCTTCGCTCGCAGTATGGGCGTGGTCTGCTTTTTCGCTGTCCTCGTCGGTACTGTTGC
Source organism: Aspergillus neoniger CBS 115656 (assembly GCF_003184625.1). Classification (NCBI taxonomy): domain Eukaryota; kingdom Fungi; phylum Ascomycota; class Eurotiomycetes; order Eurotiales; family Aspergillaceae; genus Aspergillus; species Aspergillus neoniger. Next base: position 1,252,365 of record NW_020291130.1, read on the forward strand.
AGGGACCTACTGGGCGACCGTTACCCCTGTGCTGGCGGAAATTATCGGTCTGCGAGACCTCCCTAGTGGGTTGAGCATTACGTGGCTGGTTCTGGTACCGCCTACGACTGTGTCGGAGGCTATTGCGCTTGTGCTGAGGGATAATGGATCTACGGACTCGGTGTATCTGAGAGTGCAGATTTTCACGGGGTTCATGTACATTGGTGGTGCGGCGTGTTTGTGGCTCGTGCGAGGATGGAAGATAGGGGAGCTTGTGCGGTCTGAGAAGAAGGAGGGGGCGGCTCCTGGTGTGATGGTTCCGGCTAGTATAGAGAAGAAAGATGAGGAGGAACCTGCACAGAAGGGAGAAGAATATGATCCTTCACCTGGGACACCCGCATCAGGAGTGAAGGAGACTCAACTCTGGGCGCCATTTCATTTGCTGCGTCAGATGGTGGCCTTGAGGAGAGTATGATCAGTCTAGACGAGAAGGAAGAAGACACTACAAGAGACTAGACTAGATAGCATAGGATGTCTAGATTACCATTCTAGACGAGCATAGAAGTACATAAAAGGCATACATACATACATACATACATACATACATACATACAATGGTCCTACATAAAGCACCGATAGACGCCTTCTAGTCATGGTAGATTTTGCAAACCAGAAAGATTGTAGTCATGTCATTATTTTAGTAACTTTTCTCTCCAGTCTAGGCATCGCTTCCCAGAATCAGGATTCTAACCCGCCTCTTTCCTGCGCCGCGACCACCTTCTTCCTTGACGGAGCTAACGTTGACATTGACCTTCTGGAACAGTTCCACAGACATGCTGGGCCCCGAATCGGAGTTTCCTTTGTTGGAAACGCGAAGAGTGTACTCTTCATTGTCGAAGTCGCTCTGTCGGCGCGTCACCAGCTCCCGTCGCTCGTCGACGGTGCGGAGAGCAGCGTCATCCGGAAGGACGAAATCTTCCAAGCGAACCACGCCCTCGATACCGAACCGCGGAACGAATACAACAACGCCGTTCTCGAAGACACGCATGACGTAGCCCTCCTCTTCAATGCCGCCGTCCACGCCATCGGCTGCCATCTTCTCTCCGCGTGCCTTCAGCGCCTGTCCAACGTAGTATTCGATGCTGGCGCGGCCGGCGAACTGGGCATTGCGATGACGGTAGTTGATGTTCCGGCAGATGTCTTCGAGTCTGTTCCGGGTCATCACCCCCTCTACGACGGCGCGGCCATCTTCGCCCTCGTAGCCAATTGCTGACGCGAGTTGGCGGTGGACTAGAAGATCTGCGTAACGTCTGATGGGGGAGGTGAAGTGTGTGTAGATGGGTGAGGCTAGACCGTAGTGACGGAATTCGGACTCTGCGTGGGCGCCTGCGCAGAAGTACTCTGCGGATGTCATGCAGCGGGTGGCGAGGATGCGGACAAGGGTGTTGAAAAAGGGGTTCTTTTCGTCAACACAACGGTCAAGGGAGTCGGCGAGGGCACGGGAGCTGGACACGTCCAGTCTCATGTCGCGCTTCTTGGTGAGTTGGTTAATAAGCTCTTCGAAGTTTTGCGGGGGAGGGGTGGCGTGGCGTCGGAGCATGGCGGTCTGGGAGAAGGTGCTGTAGATCTTGGAAGCAACTGTAATGTTGGCGTGAAGCATGAATTCCTCAACGAGACTGTTGGTCTCGAGCATTGCCTTCGTCTTAACGTCCGTGAGAGGATCGCCCACCTCGTCGTTGTCGGTTTCGATGCGGACTTCTGGCGAGGCGAGGTTCAGAGCACCCGCATCCATGCGCTTCTGTCGGAGGATCTTGGAGAAGCGGAGCAGAGTGCGCATGCTTTCGGTAAGTTCGTCTTTCTGCGTAGGGTCATCAATGCGCTTCTGGGCTTTTTCGTAACTGAAGGCTTCACGAGAGCGAATGACCGACTTGGTGAAGTCTGCAGATACCACTTCTGCGTTGGGCGTCATCTCCCACAAGACGGAGAAAGCGTACCGCTCGACGTAGGGCTTGAGGGAACAAAGGTCTGTACCGAGAAGATGGGGCAGCATATCGATACGCTTGTCGACTAGGTAGACTGTTGTTCCACGGAGACTGGCCTCCAGGTCCATTGCATTGTTCGGCTTGACGAAGTGAGACACATCTGCAATGTGGACACCGACCTCGAAGTTGCCGTTCGGTAGTGGCCGTGCATGAAGCGCGTCATCAATATCTTGACAGCCTGGGGGGTCGATACTGCAGATGAGGAGATCTCTCAGATCCCTCCGTCCCTTCCAGCCAATATTATCCTTGCTAGCCGGTACCCTCCAGTCATGACCCTCGGCGGGAAGACAGTCGAGAACAGCCTTCGGGAATGGCTTGTACTGAACGTCATACTCAAGGAGCAGAGCCTCTGTCTCCGCACCCTTAGTCTCCAGTTCTCCTAGTGAGCGAATGAAATGGCCGGTGGGGTATCGGGAATCGCGATCCCAGGCGTCGATGGTGACAAGAATACGTTGACCCATAAGATCACCAGCTTGTCTAGTACGGACTCGGATCTTTGGTACACGCTTGTCCATAGGGAGGACGAAGACGGTCTGCTGACGGCGACCGCTGCTAGCCTGAGCACCTGCTGAACCGGCATCGACATGTCCGACATATTGACGCCAGTTGCGTTTCATGACTCCAACCACCTTGGCTGTCGGTTGCGGCTTTCCCTCCGAGCTTTTCCCATGAGCTTTCCTGACCTCTTCTTGCAAGGCCTTCCGTTCCCTCTCCGACACCACTGCCTCGGTATCATCGGTATCAGGGTTATCGTTCTTTGTGACCGCCTCTTCATCGACGATCTTGGTAGATGGCGACTTCCATTGGTCCTTGGGAAGTACTTCAATAACAACAACATCCCCAGAGATGGCTCTGTTACTGTTATCACGACCCAAAATGAGCAAAGGCTTGTCGAACGCCGGAACATTGACAGAGCCCTCCAGATAGTTGTAAGGCGAAACATTGAAGACTCCCTGGTGCAAAGTTCCAGCTCTAATGCCTGTCATGAGCTTAGACATCGAGTAGTATTCGGGGTAGAAAAGTTCGCCGCGTGCGCCCTTCGCTTCCCTTGCCTCACGAGACTCGTTGATCATATCAAGTAGCCTATCCGAGTCCTCCAGGCCAGACACATAGTCTGACAGTGACAATGCGGTAACATCTTCCTCCTTTGCTTTGCGCAAGTTTTCCTTGTCGTCCGTGATGACAACGATAGCCGGGATGTCGTTCTTCTTCCCCTTCTTCACCGTGGCCTTGAGATGTTCCGCATACCACTTGGCCACTGTTCGCACAGCTCGGTCATTTCTGTCATTTATCGACTCATCGGGCCCTCTGCGGACGTGGGTCTCCAGTCGGAACTCGTTGAAGAAGAGGTAGAACCGCTTTTCGTCGGTCTTGATCAACGAGAGCAGGCGGTTGTAGAGGGGTAGGGACTGGTTCTTCAATTCTTCGAGGACGGTTTGAAGGATAATAACATCGTAGAAAGCTCCGGTATGTTCGAAAAGATCCATGCCATTCAGCAAGGCATTCGTATCGGGGACAAGGTAGTGGCCGCGGGGGAAAGCGCTGGTGCCCGCGGGCTGCTCCGAGAGCACGAAAGGCGTGACTGTGTCGCATTAGCCATCAAATTAAGCAAAAGTTCAATCTGCTTGTCTTACTATTTCCATTAGCATCCGCCGGCGCAGTAGAGGCGCATGTCGAGCAAAGCTTTGACGAGCAAGGAATGTCTTGTCTGAGGTAAAGTTCGCGAACGATCTTTTGAACTTTTCCGCTTTTCGTGGATCTCACGAAGACTTTGCTGGTGACATTTGCTGCCTGCGGATTCGACGAGAAGTCACGCCGTAAACTTTTCATATTGACTGTATAGTGACCACGCTCCTGGCAGGTCGTTGTAATCTGCGACCCAAATCGTTTTTTCAGGCCGTTGATGCACTCCGTGACGTTTGCTCAGATCTGGATCCGCTTGCTGAAGCGGGATCCAGACGTTGGACCGGATTGGGAAAGTCTGCCGAGTGCCGACGGGCATCGCCATGGGCTCTCTCTTGATAAGCATGCTATGTTCCGCCATCAACCTCTGGGTCCTCCGTAGACTTTCTACTCTTAATTTACAGAATCCAAGCGGCTAGTACTTTATAAATATGGTTCTCGCAGTAAGCACTTAATGCCTCACTAAATGGCTTTTCATTGTGTTTGCGGAGTTCTCACTGACATGATATATTTCCCTCATCACAGGCCGTGGGGCAACTATGTTCGACTGGAAGTCTAGCGGCCAACTTGACACAATGCAAGACGCTGGTACGCAAGGCAGCCGCAGCTGGAGCTAAGGTAAGTTCCTATAGTATTTGTTCGCCCACAGGTCATTCACGCTTGATTATCATCAGTATTAGCATCGATTTAACAAAGTACCAGGCATTGTTTCTTCCCGAGGCTGCGGACTATATCGCATCATCGCCCGCAGAGACTATCTCACTGGCACGCTCTGTACAAGACAGCGAGTTTGTACTGGGTCTCCAAAAAGAGGCACAATTGGCCAATCTGCACATCAATGTAGGGATACACGAACCGGCGTCGAATGGTAGGATTAAGAACACCCTCGTTTGGATCAATGAAAAGGGCGACATCACACAACGCTACCAGAAGGTCCATCTATTCGATGTGGACATCAAGGGTGGACCAGTATTGAAGGAAAGCGCGTGAGTTTTACTTAAGTGGATGTGGTTTGATCGAACTTGGCTAATGTCAAATGAAGGAGCGTTGAGAAGGGGATGGAGATACTACCGCCTTTCGAGACGCCCGTTGGGCGAGTAGGCTTGTCTATTTGTTTTGATGTAAGCCGGAAGCAGCCAACTTATATTGCAAGGCGTCTTGCTCACGTTTAACCTTGCACAGCTGCGCTTTCCTGAGATTAGTCTGGCTCTCAAAAGACAGAACGCCCAAATCATCACATATCCATCAGCTTTCACGGTTCCTACCGGGACAGCGCATTGGGAGACCCTTTTACGCGCCAGAGCTATAGAAACACAGTCCTACGTGATTGCCGCAGCTCAGGCTGGGCCTCACAATGAAAAGAGGAGAAGCTACGGACATTCCATGATCGTCAACCCATGGGGCGAAGTTGTTGCCAAGCTTGACGATGAATACCAGGAGCCGCAGATCGCGGTTGCGGACATTGATCTAGATCTCCTTGCTAAAGTCAGGAGAGAGATGCCGCTACTCAGAAGAACGGATATATACCCAGAAGTATAGATGATCATGGCATTTGACTCAGTACATACGATATCTGTAACTATTACACCATACATACTATCATTACCGTTTCCTTGTTGTATAACACCCAATGATAGGTTGCCCCAATGATAGGTTGCTATCCAGTGTGAACGTAGCCGAAAACCGAGATACACATCATACAACCCATGTATAAGGTACAGACATCTATTTCTCCCGTTTTTGAAACATTGCAAGCATGTCAACGAAAAGATTCAGGATATAGAATGACAGATACACGCAGGAAATTGGAGGCGAACAGTAAAATGAAATAGAAAAGCCCTGTCTAGGGTCGGACGTAATGTGCCTATTGACACCACTCGAACGAAGATTGTTTTCCACGCCCGACCGCTCTATGTACAAAGTACAAGATATTTCCGGACCAAAGCACCTTACTTGCGCTGGACCTTGTCAGGGTCCTCCAGAATGCCTTCGGCCTCCAGCCGCCGGCGAGCCTCTTCCAGAGCCCATGTTTGTATCCTGTGGTCATGTCAGCATCTAATCCTCGACTCTGCTAATACAGTGAAAGGCATTGTCGTGACGCGCAGAATGATCTTAAGACAATCCACTTCAGCTGTCACACGAGGGAGAGGGATTGAACATACGAAGTGTCTGGCTTGAAGACGTATGCGACACCGGCAACGAGAAGACTGCCGATGAATCCATAGTACCACATGTTCTCCCAGCCCTCCTTCACATACTTCTGGCCGGGCTTGAGGCCAAACAGGTAGCCGGTAGGAGGGTCATAGTGGTCACCGCGGAGGTTGCTGCGGGTCGAGAAGCCCTGGATGTTCTGGGCCCGGCGGGGGACACAGCGAGCGCGAAGGCAATGCGACAACGGACGAGCGGACATTGTGAATGTGCGGAGGGTCTGTTGTAAATCAAAAACCCCTAGTTTTCAACGTGGATGATAAGGGACAGGCGGTGGCGGGTGAGGATCCCTGTCGGGTATGGCGAGGCAACGACCGCTGGATTGGTATGCCGAAATTAGGAATCCGTTCGACCAGCGACGACAATAGTCGACCCAATTGAGTGATTCCAAATATCACTGCTTTCGTTGGAGCGGCAGGAGCGGCAGGTGGAGGGGTGATGTGACGGTCAAGCGGTTGATGTTCAGAAGCCGCAAAAGGCCGATGACTGCTGGGATTCTGCCGCTAGGCCCGAACAGGCAAATTTCCCTGCCGCCTTTCGGCCTGATGTCACAGGCATTAATCAGTGTATGCCTGAGGCAGGAGCACTCGACGCGCGACGCGTTCGAGACCAATTAGATTGGCTTATCGCATATCGCGCATCGGCATTGCTACTATTGCGTGCATCGAACCAACTCTGATCTGCATTAGCACTCTGTCTTGAACCTGTCACTTATGACTCGCCTGTCATGGAATTCTGATGTCAGTCGATAAAATAAAGGTACCTATTGTTCGCGGGATCATTCAAATGATCGAGGATCCACTTGACATACTCTTGCTAACCGCCTAGGCCTTTCTTCTCGAGATGCCCCATTGCCCCCCAGCTCCCGCAGAACGCCAACTATAAACACGATGAACACAGGCAACGGCTCGTACAGGGTATCTTCGCGATCACGGTCGAAATTGAATGCTTTTCGGTACAACCAACAAAATGGACCAACTCCTGACAAGCCTCCTCAGAAGACTAGCTTAGCACCTGGCCATGCGAACAAGGAGAACCAGACGTCTTGGTTGAATGGAGTGATGGAGCCCGGGAAATCGAATGAGAATAATCAAAATCAAACGGTGGAGGTAGCAGAACCAAAGGCACCGAGAGAATGCCCTCACACTCCAGGAAATAGGATCCCTCTAGCGGACCTTATCAACAATGCAGAGGATGCTTTCATCCATGCTCCTATGCCGGAATTTACCCCAGAAGATTACGTTGTTTGGCAGCATGTGCCCGCAAGCTCAAATCCTGATAGAATGTCCCAGACGCCTGCACATGGTAAAAAGCGCCGCCACAGCTCATCCCCGACTAGCTCTCCCCTGGCAGGGACTTCGAAGAGCAGGCGTAAAGGATCTCTTGACTTGCAGAATTCTCAGACACTCCAGAAGACTCCGCAGCATGACCTCGCCGCCGACCTGTGGAACAGCTATGTGAGCAAGACCCTTGCCAACGGCAATGGTGAGATACTTCGACCGCGCTTCACAAATCTCCTCTCTTCTTCCCCGCAAACGCCAGCGTCAGTGCGCACCAACCGAGACTCTTCAGGTCTCAGACGATCAAACAGCTGTATGGCAGAATGGCCCAGTTCAAAAGCCAAGCGAAGAAGGATCGACAAGGAAAACTTTGGTACGGGACGAAGCATATTCTCAAGGACAAGGAGCAATGTTGTCAACTCGGGAAACTATCAAGGCCCCAAGATCAGTTCTCTCGTGGAGGAAATCGAGAAGACGTTGAAAAAGGCACCTGTGCCGCTACCGGACACAACTGACTCGTCTCCTATACCAGCACGCAACCAAGGCCGGCGTAGTAGGTCAAAATCCCCGACAGAGGATAGAAAGAGCCAAGCTCAAGCCTCGAAGAAAACCAGCCAAGTGCAAGAGCCCAGAATCATTCATGCTGCCCCTGAAGACAGGAAACCGTTGGAAGAGTCCTCATCGGATTACGGGGACGATGAATTTGACCAGGACTTCTTCGATCTCGCCGAAGCCTCAATGGATCCATTTGTGGACGCGGGTTCCTCTCACCTTAAAGACAAAGCTCTGAGTGATGGACTTGCGAAAAATGAGGCTTCGACAGAGGCCTGCGCCTCAACTAAGGAATGGAGAGAGACTGATGCAGTGACTATGAAAACTAATGTGGATAAACCGACTAATGATGTTGATACCCTTGATGCTGATGAATTTGACGATGATTTTGATGGTCTATCGGACGGTATGGAGGATCTTCTCGCTCAATGCGAGAAGTCGCAGAGCACGGATATGGCAAAGCCTGTTTCTACGGGGCCAGCAGCTTCTAGACAACCAATTCCTGGAGCAAAATCTGGGTATTATCCTAGCGCGATGTCCGAAGCGTCCATTCAGAAGAAAGGAGAACAGGATGCATCTTTTGGTGATGAATTTGACGATGATGGCTTGGATATAGAGGCCATCGAACAATCCATGGTGCATTCAGGAGCAGATGCATCAAACGATGTTTGTCATTCTTAGTGGGTTCATGTGTTACATACTTACTAAGCCCCATATATAGAACGTTAGAAGCCGACAAGCCATCAAGCGTTACTTGATTGTTGATATTGCCGAGTCTGCGTATAGAACCCTCAAAGGGCGCTTTCAGCCAGAACAGGTCAGACACCATCGAAAATAACAGCTTTGCATTGCCACTGACAGCAAGAAATAGGTGCTTTCTGTACAAGATGAGCGGACGAAGGAAAAGAAAGTCGTCATCCTTCGAGAGTCCTGGTGCGAGTGCCCATGTGTCAAGGAGTCATACATTCACTTAATCGGAGATTTCGATGCCACAGGACATTGCATCGTGGATGATTCTAGGAACATGGTTATACTCCATCCGGACCACCTGGTCTCTGCAACTGTCGTAGCAGACTCAATTAGTTGCCAGCGCCGCGCCGTCTTGCAGGATCGTATCAAATACACGTCCGATCTAGGAAAAGCGCAAGTCTTTGGGAACATTTTTCATGAGGTGTTTCAAGAAGCAATCAAGCTCAACAAATGGGATACGAACTCGCTAAGGACTCTGATTGAAGGTGTTACTGTCAAGCGCATTGAGGATCTATACTTGATCCGCATGACTATTCCGGAGGCTGTTGAATATATCATGAGTCGAATACCGGGTGTGCAAGCCTGGGCAGAGCGGTTCCTCAGGGTAAAGCCAAGTGTACGTGACCCGGCCTCATTTCGTGGTAGTGGTACTAACTGAATTAAAGGCAGAATCATTGGTTGAGGATCGTGGCAGCTCCAAGATGAGTTTGAGTATCAATAAGCTTCTTGAAGTCGAGGAGCATATTTGGTCTCCAATGTACGGACTCAAAGGAAACGTTGATGCCACTGTGCAAGTCGCTTGTCATGACGGCGAAAGCGATAAAAACCTGGTCATACCACTTGAGCTCAAAACAGGCAATAGGGATACAAATCAGGCCCACAGGGCACAGACAGCCCTGTATACTTTGCTGCTTTCTGATCGCTACGGTAAGAAAACCCCACCGGTGTTCAGTTCCCTTATTGATAGAAACTGATGCGTTCCTGTAGATGTGGAGTGTACGTTTGGATTGTTATATTACCTCGAAACAACGAAAATATTCCGCATTCGTGGTATCCGGCATGAGCTCCTACAGATGATCCAGCAGCGGAATCGCATAGTCGGATATATGCGCCAGAGAACGCACCTGCCGCCGATGGCCAAAAAGTCCTCATTTTGCAACAAGTGCTACTCAAAGACACCTTGTTTTATCTACCATAAGCTTGCAGATGATGGTGACGGTGAAACTAGCGGTCTTGGGGATGACTTTGTCAACGCTATGGACCACCTGACTTCTGATGATCGCGACTTCTTTCGTAAATGGGATGATTTGTTGACCAAAGAGGAAAAGAACATGATCCGATTCAAACGCGAGCTTTGGACCATGCTTAGTAGCGAGCGCGAGGCTTTGGGCCGATGCTTCGGCAATGTCGTCATCGACCCTAGTTCCTCCTACGAGGATAAAGATGGGCCCAAGATCAATCGCTATCGCTATACCTTCGTCAAAAAGCAACCCCATTCATCATTTTCGTTTACCGAATCCCAACTCACACTTGGAGAACCTATCGTGGTTTCTGATGAGAAGGGCCACTTTGCTCTTACAAACGGATACGTTGTGCAAGTCAGCCGAAGACACATCACCGTCGCGGTAGACAGGCGGCTACATAACGCCAGAACGAGAGCTAGAGGATTTGATGCGGAGCGTAACCAGTCATTCAGGGGTATAATGGAAATACTCGAGGACGGTGCCTCCCCGTCACCGGCTGAGTCGGACGAAGAGCCGGTCTACCGTTTAGACAAGGACGAATTCAGCAACGGCATGGCAATTGTCCGAAAGAACCTGGTTTCCATGATGGAACGGGATCTATTTCAGGCTAGACAGCTGAGGAGGCTGATTGTTCAACGGGAGGCACCCGCTTTCAAGACCACGGCATCTGCATATACCCTGTCTGAATCCGACAAGGCAGCCTTGAATGTCGATCAGAGACAAGCCATTGACAAGGTCATGAGGGCTGAAGATTATGCCTTGGTCCTTGGAATGCCTGGTACTGGCAAGACCACCACCATTGCTCATATCATTCGTGCCTTGGTGGCACAGGGAAAGAGCGTCCTGTTGACTTCATACACCCACACAGCGGTTGATAACATCCTACTGAAAATCAAGGATGACAACTTCCGTATCTTGCGAATTGGGGCTCCTGCAAAAGTACATCCTGATGTTCAGCAGTTTGCAGACTTGGCAGCGGTGCCTAAAACCACAATGGAAGAGCTGAAAGCCTCCTATGAAGATTCGCAAGTGGTGGCGACTACCTGCCTCGGGGTCAGCCATGGTATCTTTTCCCAACGCATGTTCGATTATTGTATTGTTGATGAGGCTTCCCAAATCACGCTTCCCGTATGTCTAGGGCCTATTCGAATGGCTAGGACATTTATCCTCGTTGGTGACCACTATCAACTGCCTCCGCTGGTGCAGAACAAGGAGGCCCAAGAAGGTGGCTTGGATGTCAGTCTTTTCAAATTGCTGTCTGACTCACACCCCGAATCTGTTGTCAATCTGGAACACCAGTATCGAATGTGTGAGGACATTATGCTTCTATCTAATACTCTCATCTATTCTGGTCGTCTCAAATGTGGGACTGCAGATGTTGCAGTGCGTTCGCTCAATATCCCCAATATTGGCGGTCTCAAGCAACATCATCCCAGCACCTTCCCCCAACCTCATAGTCAGCGACAGGTTTGCTTGGGTACAAGCCAGGGTCGTTGCTGGCTCAAAGATCTGGTCGAACCGTCTGCCAAAACTCGACTTGTTAACACGGATACGCTTTCCATACCTGCATTGGATGTAGCAAACGGTTCACGGATTGTGAACCCTACTGAAGCAACCATTTGCAGCCGACTCGTTGAAGCATTCATCTCCAGCGGCATTCCGGCACGCAGCATAGGTGTCATAGCGCTCTACCGAAGCCAACTCTCGCTCTTAAAACAAAACCTCAGCCGTTACCTACCGGATCTTGAGATGCACACAGCAGACAAGTTCCAGGGCCGAGACAAGGAGGTTATTATCCTTAGTTGCGTGCGGAGCAACGCTGACAAGAACGTTGGTGACCTTCTCCGTGACTGGAGACGCGTCAATGTCGCATTCACCAGAGCACGGACCAAGCTTCTCGTTGTCGGAAGTAAGAGTACTCTCCGCGATGGAAACGAGCTCCTAGGAAAATACGTGAAACTAGTCCAAGAGCGAGGATGGATTTATGACTTGCCTAGAGATGCCATGACGGATCATATTTTCGAATCCGAAATGGTTCCATCGCAATCCTGTCCGGACAAATCTACACCTGGTCCAAAGAAGAGCAAGAGCCCCGTGTCGGCCAAGAAGACGACTCGCAGTCCTTTTGGTCCTGTGCAGACTCGACTATCGCCGACTGGCTTGAAGAAACCTGCTAAAAGGGGCGCTAAGTTGATGAGCGGCGGTAGAATACTTGGCAATCGACCTGTTCTGCAGGACATGGTCAATGATCTTATCGGATAACTGGGATCTATGTCTTGGTCAATACTTCTTTCTGTTCAAATAGATGTGTAATATCGTTTGGCGTGTATTGGATATGGGCTTTGGGATGGATGGTTAAATGGAAGCCACTAGGGAATGTGATATTGGATACCAATGGACATGCAGGACAACTTCAATAGGTCAGAAGAATATTATAATTTGGACTATATAAGCCTGCGTAATGTAATTGATACTAAGAACGTAGTAAGTGCTCTTTAGATTTGGGGTATAGTATCGAAGAATAGTAACTCCTGAGCCCACTCAACAACAATATACTAGTATAAAACATTTCAAAGAATCGAAGCACCGACGTACTCCCAACATATAAAGTGCCGACCACCACCCTTAGACGAACTATCTGCCTGCACTCCAAATACATCTTGCTTCGGCATATGTGTCGGAAGCACCATAACCGTGTACCCATCGCGTGCCTCCACGGCTTCTCTTCCCAGCGCACTCGCAGAAAGCGCGAACCAAGCGTACGGGGCGATAGACTTGGGAGCAGTTTCCTTCCTATAAATACACAAAAAAGGCAAGTTAGCAGGTCATCCAATATCAGATAAATTCCATAGCAAGGTATGTGGAACATACAATATCGCAACCAATAATCCGATGATCCAACGGGACGGGACAAGTCCATGCCACTTCAAGCTGAAAAGACTGGTGGGCTTTGCATTATCCGAATCGGGTACACTGTAACGACATAGATAGGGATCGACATCGTCATAGACGGATACGCGAGGCGATTGGAGGGATACCATTGCAAGCCACTCGGAGAGCTCGTTGCAGTGATCTTCTAGTTCTGCTGCTTCGCGGGACTCGTCTGTGATTTCTGGTCCAGGGAGACGGGGGACAAGGATATTGGAGTGCTCGGTAATTAGAGGCTTGTAATTGATGATTTGGGGATGGTTTCCTTTGAGGGAAGGGTCATCTGCTTGTGTTTTAGTGTATAGCCCTGGGAAATAATCTGCAGAAGGGTGCTTAATGAGGTATAGTACCTTCGGAAACGCCACCCGAGCTAGTTGTGAGATCGAAGAATAGCCAGGCTACTGATTGGTTCAAGACGTTCTTGAAAGCCCATACGATTCTCTCGAAGCCCTTCTTGCCGTGAAGCATGGACGGAAGCCGAAGGTTGATTTCCACGACTGTTTGTCAGGGCTTGTTGTCAGCATGTCTCCTCAGTTTGGGGGACATGGTATGGAGAGCACATACTGAACCTCTCTTTTGCATGCTTTCTTCCTCCACTGCGAACAGGCTTACCTGTAAGCCCTGTTCTTTCGAAGATTTCTTTGCTCAACTCCAATTTCAAGATGCCTAGGGTGGGCTGTTAGCTGAGTAGGCCAGGAAAACATAGCCGGGGACTATAGACCATCTTTGAGCGTGAAGACACTGTCTGAGCCTGAGCGTCCCTCTGATAACATGAGGATATTCCCTGTACCATGTATGTTAGCTACTAATTCGGTCTTAGTGCCCCAGCGAGGCGACGAGAGGCCAAAAAAAAAGGCAATAATTACCGGTCTTGATATAAGTATTAAAAAATTCACCCTCTAGCAAAGAAGATAGCGACATGAAAACTCTAGCATATCGCAAATTCTGCAGTTGGGGTTCCACATATGACAGGATGTCCTTGGGCAGAATGACTTCAACCTGCACAGCGACTAGTTAGCATTTCTCTGATATTGTGCCAGCGTGCATATGATGAACTGACACAGCACAAATAGACAGCATAAAGGTCTAGGGATCATATCTAGAACACAGGGTGTCTTACCGTGTGAACGAATGGATGGCCAAGGATGGCCGAGAAGGGGGACCGTTTCGTGGGTGGCTGCTTGGGATCGATGAAAGCAGGCAGTTGGCCTATGGTGGTGTAGCATTTTTCGCGCTTAGACGCGTCATCCTCAAAGTCGAGCATAGTCCTTCGAAGGATATAACAAAGCCTGACTTATTCGTCGATCAGGCTGTCGGCAGTCAAGCTCAAGTCTTAGATGCCGGTAGATGAAATTTGTGGTTGAGCCCGGAGAGAATTTTCGGCCCTATACAATATCTGCTCGATTGGCACTAGAGGGCTAATAGAAGGCGGGATGCATCAACCAGGAATATCTGATGGAGTCAAGCACGCAGATGCAATAAGCTCCTGTATAGTTCCGTCGTATACTACTGGTTGATATGCAAGATAATTGCTGCTTGGAATGTTCCGCTAGGTCACCTGACCATATACTGATTGCATGTTCGGGGCAATCCTACCAAGGAATACTGTTATCGCATGAATTGGACAATTTACCGAACTATAAATAAAGAACAAGCCTTTTCATGAGTTTCATGAAAATGAATAACCTCCAACTACTAGACTTGTAGTTCTGGACAGGCGCCTAGCCAACTGGCGAGTGCCAGCATTATGTCATCTCAATTCTGATCTTCTATCGCCGAGCTCCAGCCAATCAACGAACGCGCCTCACGGTCTCTGCGGGCATCGATCGAACATCGCGCGCAGGAGCTCTTTCAAATCCCCCCGCAATTCGACAGCGTCATTTCGCAATTGCTACAAGAAAATACTTCCGTTACTGAAGACTAGTTTGCCATTCTATTGGCAAGGGATTTATCCCCACTCCGCCATTCACAGCCCCGCGGGGCATCAGTCCAGGCTGCTGCTGCCGCAATCGCGAACCCGCCAGCAGCAGCAACAATTACACAAGTACTACCTTGACAATGGCGCCTCCTCGACGGAACCTGCTCCCAAAAGACCGGTTTGGTCTTGCGTTTGGTGGCCTAAAAACACAAAACTACCATGATCCTGCTGCTCGTGGGCCTGGTTCTCATACGTAAATGCCCATCCGACAAATTACTCTCATAAAAGAGAAGCAGAACGCATACTGATGGAGGGCGATGAGCAATCTAGAATTCGCACAATAGCATGGAACCCTACCGGCCAACTCATTGCCACCGGCTCCGCAGACCGTACCCTTCGAATCTGGAACCCTGAGCGCTCGCAAGTGAAATACTCCACCGAACTGCGCGGCCATACTGCTGGCATTGAGAAAGTCGTGTTTAACCCTGTTCGAGACTCCGAGCTGGCCAGCTGCTCCACCGATGGAACCGTTCGCGTTTGGGATGTCCGGTCAAAAGCCTGCGTCAGTCGTCTAGACGTCGGAGGCGAGGCATTCACCCTGTCCTGGTCTGCTGATGGAAGGGTAATAATTGTTGGCAGGAAGGTGAGCGAACACCCACGAGCACAAAGCAGATGCGCTCAGCACCAGGAACTTCACAACTCACAAAAAGCCCAATATCTGCAGGACGACACCCTCATACCCATCTCTGTCGAATCCCCATCCACCCCAACCATCCACCCTGACGGACCACCCAACGCCGCAGCAACGCAACAGCAACAAAAGCCCACCTTCACACCATCAATCTACACAGCCTTAGAACCACACCCCCAACCCATCCAAACTAACGCAACAACTTTCTCACATCACATCTCCACCCCTTCCTCCCCCGACCTCCACCTCTTCGCCACAACCGGCGAAGGCACCGTCAAGATCATCTCTTACCCGTCCTTTGACGTCCTTCACACCCTCCACGCCCACACTTCCGCCTGCCTTTCCATCTCCCTAGCACCCACAGGTCGCTACCTCGCCGTCGGGGGCAGCGACGCCCTCATCTCGCTATGGGATACAACAGACTGGATCTGCAAGCGCACTGTTTCGAGCAACAACGGTGGAGCCGTGCGCGGCGTGAGCTGGAGCTTCGACGGTAGATTCATCTGCGGTGCTTGTGACGAGGTAGGCTGTGGCGGTAATGGCTTGGAGATCTTCCATGCGGAAACGGGCGAGAGTGTTCATACCGTTCCTACAGGAGGCAATGCCAATTCGGGGATTCCGGCTGTCGCGTGGCATCCTTCGAGGTATTGGCTTGCGTATTCTACTACTGCGGATGGGTCGGGGCCGGGTGGATTGAGGATCGTAGGGGCTGCGGGTGGGAATTTGTAATGGTGGTAATTTTGATATTTATCTCGCATTTTTGTGTATGTGTGTGTTGTGGCGTTCGGTGTGTTGGATGTTTTATTTGAGCTTACGATGCTTACGGTAGATATTAAGCATGGCATTGCATGTCTTGTATAGAATCCTTTTGCTGTGCTTGTATGATATAGTGACTCGGTTCGCGAATGCTGTCCTGGGGATGTAAACGTGCTACACTCGACAAGTTTGTCGAAGAGGTAAAATCTCATAGTATATTCAACACCAACCATTAGTCGTCAATATATCGTAGGTCACATCACCAAACACTCTGTCATGCTCAAGCTAAAGCTTAAGGCATAAAGTTCAACCCTTGCCACGGCTCCCAGCCTCCCGAGGCGAGTAATGCCCACTGAGGGTCGCTGAGAGCTTCGGGGCCATTAGACGGATTATTGACTAGGTCTCCATCGCTGAGGTCAGGTATAGGATTCTCTGAGGTATTCCATGTAGGATCGGTAGTGAGGGGGTTTTCGGATCTCGTGGAATCGAGCTGAGTTGACTGATTGGGAAAGACAGTGTTGGTTCCGTATTGGAACGGAGCGAAGACACTGGGGGAGAATAGTTCTGGCTGTATAGGGACTTGTGTGGATGAGGGGTATGTCGCTGGTCCCAAGTAGGCGAGGTTGTTCTGAGTGGAAGCTAGATGTGAGGGTATGGAGTTGGTTGACTGGTGGGTGTTGGCGTTGCCGTTGGATGTAGAAGACATGTTCGTATCCAAATTTGGAATATTATTGCCATTTCTGGTCGGTGCTGCATGATTGGATGTTACAGAGCCGCTGTGAATTGTTTTGCTTGGTCGGCCTGGTGGAGTTTCAGTGGTAGTCTGTTGACTTGTTGCATATTCAGTGGGCGTGGATCCAGAAGTCCTTTGAGCGTGATCCGGGGTTGTATTGTCGTCCTGGCCTCTTGATTGGTTTGCAGTTTGTGTGTTGTTCGCGCAAGTCTAGGGTGGTCGCTGATCAGCAGATCGTCTTCACGGCTATAGCAAGCATGCTTACCGGTATATGGGACGCGATACACATCCTTTTCGAAGCGCGAACATCTCCAAAGGCAGTTCCACCAATATCAAGTTCAAGTTGCATGACGAATGGTTCTGCTAGCGGATTCTTTTCTTTGAAGGCATCGAGGGCAGAAAAGGCAAATTGTAGAGATGAACGTGCAGCGGAGTCACTGGGGCGAAATTTCAGGTATTGGATGAAGACCCGCGCGGCCACGTAGATACAAAACGCCATGAATGGGTCCATCTGCTTCCTGTTAGCATGTTCAGAGAGCTAGAAGTCATAATATAACTGACAACACTCAGATCTAGA
The DNA here is from genome assembly GCF_003184625.1 of Aspergillus neoniger CBS 115656. Taxonomy (NCBI): domain Eukaryota; kingdom Fungi; phylum Ascomycota; class Eurotiomycetes; order Eurotiales; family Aspergillaceae; genus Aspergillus; species Aspergillus neoniger. The sequence continues at coordinate 1,269,706 of NW_020291130.1, forward strand.
TGAATGATCATCTTCATTATGTTGGAGATTTGATCGGCAGCTAGTATACACCGTCGCTTACTCTCGGTGGCGATCTGCTCTGGCATTTTGTTCTTTTCCGCTACGAATATTGCCCCTTGATGCAGACAAATCGTTGCTGTGTGAATAGCCATGTTGCAGAATATAATGTTCGGGTCGGTCGTCAAGACTGTCAGCCGCAGATGACTCGGCATGGAGAGCGCAAAGTGGAGTAGGAGATTATCAAAGGCACGGTGCCGCTGCCAGTACAGTCCAGTGAGATCATGTTCATTATCTTGGGGATCAGGACGATGCAGATGTGCGACATTCTTCCCAAACATGCAAGCTAATATCACGACTCCTGCAAAAGTAGACATTGTGGAAATATTCCCGGTTATCAGTATGTCTGCGAGACGACCAGTCTGTTGCGGGTTGTTATCGATGAATGATTCCTCAGACGCTGGAAGATTCGTGAAGATCTATCGAGCTCAGTCAGATAAGACTATTCCCGGACATTGAAGCATGTGCTGGAGCAACTGACATCTCTTTCATCAAACGAGACAGGCCATCCAGTACCGACACTTGCGTATCTATCGAGACAGAAAGCCATCCAAAATACTCTCCTTCGCTCTTCTTTTTCAGACCAGTCCTTGGAAGGTGGCAAGGTCTGTTTGACGTTGAGACCATCTTCATCTATACCACATAGACCTAGCATCGTTGCCAGTCTTGCAGCTTTTCCAACACTCAGCCACGCTCGAGGAAGAAACATCATTTTGAACTCATATGTGCCGATGAGTACCCAGGTCTGACAATGTGAGATAGACACCACACGCTCACCAAGACCTTCTAACTCGTCCAATTCGGCGTACTTACGAGCCCGCTCGTAGAAAATACTGTGAAGACTGGAGTACTTGTCCGTGACAGACGCCGCATGGCACCAAATCATGTACTGTAAGCATATAGGAGGCCGTGAGGCAGGAGCAAGGCTTGCAGCTGCCAAATACCTTGGGCGGTGAATCATGGGAAGTCGAGGATGTATCTTCTTGAAATATATCGCAGTCCTGTATAGCATTAGAAGGCGGATACAGATCTCGATTGTATGGGGAAAACTTGCAGCTCATCAATAACCTCCTGCGTGGGAAGGGGTTCTTCCAGCCCCAGGCTTATCAAGCTACCTTGGGGATTATCGCTGCTTGCTGCTCCTGTATGATACGATGTGGGAGTCGAAGAGATAGGATCGGCCTCTCCCTCCGGAGACTGCATATGAACACCATCCTGGGGAGAGATACCGGGCGCGCCAGCCGAATGGGTTATCACTGAAGCAATAGGACTATTGCCCTGGCTTTGCTGTACTTGTGCTCCTTGATTTCTAAGTAGAGTTTCGACCTGGGCTGCATAATAAGCGTGGTGTTAGCGGAGCAGACGATGAGATCGGCGCTCACATGCCTCCGATCAGAAATCGAGCGTCAAATAATGACAGACAATGAACATACCCAGACGTGCTTCTAGCTGCTTCACATAACCCCGCTTTGGGCCGCTTTTCTTGCGCACTTCATCGAATATGCATTCATGACCTAACCGAGAGCATGTCCCGCAACTGGGTCTCTTTCCATCGCATCTTAATTTCCTCCTTCGGCAAAGAACGCATGCGATACGCTTAGGGCGGGGAATATAATGGCTGTTTGGATTGTGATTCTCTGCGGCAATCGGCGCTGCCTCTTTATGCGCTGCACTCAGCTGTGGCTGGGATGGAGAAGCTTGAGTCTGCCCTGGTAGACGATTGGCATTATCAGCCATGGCCGGGCGCGCGATGCGGATGGGGAGCTGATGTGTGTCGAGAATGGCCTGCAATGTGGGCACAGCTTTTCCGAGCTAGAGGTGTTGTACCTCGATCATCGATACTTGGAGGCATCGAACGGGCGAAAAAGACCGGTATGCATAAAGAGAAGGCCAAAAAAACAAAAAAGCCGTTAGGCTATAGGGAAAGATGATAGGTGCACGGTCGAGCTTATGTCGGTCAGGCCGAGGACGTTACAGGACTCGTAACGGAACCAAGGATCCTAATTTGTTAGTCAGCCATCATGCTAACAAAGCGTAATTCGCGACAAATAAAGAGTAAAGCTTACAGCGGTTTTCCCGCGGACGTAAAGGCGATGTTGAACGTAGTGAGTTACTTAAGCGCGATGCGATGATCTTACTCCACTGACTTCGGCTCGATTCTATCGGTCTCAGCCAGTTCTAGACCCGCGGCTTGTTCGCCCCGATGCCGCCCTATCCCATGCCAGGACTGGTCGCTGTCTACTCCACCAGATACAATACTCTCATAAGTAGAGGAGCTGATCATAATCTATATGTGCACTGTGTAATAGGATTGATTGTACTCTAACCCATGTAGTATACAAGAGAAACGCCGGAGCATAAACAACACATGAAGGAAATCCGGATAGAAAGCAAAGGAGCTGGAGTATAGACAGCTGGAATCCCCCATCGTAGCCAAGACAAAATAAAGTATAGTACAACAAGGTGAACAGGAAAAGACTTCCCACCATCTAAACCCACAAGAAGGACCTTCGACAGATGGGGAGATTCCGAAGATCCATGCTCTGCTTTACCCAGCTTTTACCCCGAGCGATGATAGAATCACATTTGATATAACCGTGAGATTGCTGTAAGGAGGTCCAACGAATAAATAGGAATTTCATGTCCACGACGGCGTTTAGTGGTATCCACGACGACGCTTGCCCTGGTTGCGCTCTCTAGGATGAACCACAGCCTTGTTGATCTTCCACTTGGGACGGGTCTTGTAACCGGATTTCGCCTGTAAGAAAAGAAGACATTAGCACGGACGAGGCCTGGAAGCAAAGGAAGGAATAGTGAAGGGAGAATACATACCGGCATACCCCAAGGACTCTTCGGGTCAACATTACCCTTCGATTTGCCTCGACCACCACCGTGGGGATGTTCGGCGGCGTTCATGGCGAGACCACGAACAGTAGGCCGAATGTTGAGCCAACGGGAGCGACCAGCCTTACCAAGCTGGCGGTACTGGTGGTTAGGGTTGCTAGCGACGCCAACAGTCGCGCAGCAGTCCTTATGAATGAGACGAACTTCACCACTCTGAAGACGGATGGTGACGTGTTGAGAAATGCGCTCCTTTCTTTGCCTCTCGCGTTGCGTGAGAGGCTTTTGCTCAACGGCCCCGGCCTCGCCTTCTTGGCCGTCCGAATGATCACGCTTCGCCTTAATATCGATACCCTTGGCGATAACTGTCGCAAAAGTACCGGCACTACGGCAGAGCTGGCCTCCCTGACCAGGGCGTAGGCCAACGTTGAAGACCAGAGTACCAACAGGCATCATGTGCAGCGGCAGGCAGTTTCCTCTCCACGCGGTTCTGGCAGCGAGGACACCAGGGTCTACAGTACCTCCCATGCTCTTCCAGAGTTCCTCCGGGATACCAGACATGTAACTGTGGACAACGTCACCAGCCCGCATGCCCTCCGCAGCCAGGATGTAACTGAGTTTCTTGGTCTCCTGGCTACGGACGAGAGCAATGTGAGCACTCCGACCAGGGTCATGTTCGATACGTTCCACCACGTGCGGACCGGGAGCGTCACGCGCAAAATCAACCATTCGTATACGACGCTTGTGGCCACCACCGCGATGGCGGACAGTCACTCTACCGGAGTTGTTACGACCACCCTTGGCTTGACCTCGTTTGGGGAAGGTCAACTTCTGCACCGGGCGTCCTTTCCACAGGTGGTCATTGATCGGTCTGCGCAAATGTCTGATACCGGGAGTTCGTGGAGTGTAGGAGCGTAGAAGGATACCGGCGTCATCACGAGTGGGTGGAGGGGCGAAGGCGATACTGGGGTCGAAGGTCGAACTTGCAGGCTCGTCAGCGGACGGATTCTCTTGCTCGCGAACGACAGTCGAATAGGCCCGCGACGAAACGGCCATAGACAAGGTTCGAAACGGAAGACGAAGGCCCGTAAGGGCCAAGCGAGTCTGAAGCATATTGGAGTGTAATGTATGTGGTGAGGTAAAAAGTCGGAAGGATTTCAATGTCAATCGGTCGTGATCGGAGATGTCAAAGCAATACCGCAATGTGGTACCCTAAGTGGTGTGAGGAAATCCAAGCAAGCTACTGCTTTGACATGCTTAGAATTAAAGACAACAAAACAGGCAATGCAAAATTTCCAGCGTCCCTGACACCACTATCAGCAACACCGTGCTCAATTGGAGTGTTGTTGGGGGCACCGGTGACAATAGCCGCACTTCTACTCGATCTCCGGAGCAAAAATGTCTGGCATGGATTGGGAGGTGTGGCTTGACGCTCTGGCACATGACTTGAATGGCACCGCCGCTTCCGGGACTGACTAAGTGTGGCTCAGGCTTTGAGTCACGGGACGGCGCGACACGGCAACACGTCCGAAGGGAACGAAAAAGCGTAAAAGCTCCGGGTCGGTTGCCGCGCAACCAGCAATTGTTTTGGCGATCGTGGCCGCGCTCCATCACGTTTTTGCTCGCGACGGGCGTTTGGAGAGTCGAGGGTGTTTTCCTGCCTGGGTCAGCTCAGGCATCGACCATGGATGAGGATCCGCCTTGTTTCCCTTGGGAGTCCTCCCGTAAACCGTGACTGTATGATTACCACCCTGCCTGCCACCTTTTACACCACCAATTCCGCCCTTTTTACAGCGACTTCTGCCAGGGAAGTCACGTCCGTCATACATACGCATACACATACATACATGCGATCGATCCATACAGAACCATAGACTTGCTTCTCTTAATTGCCTTCTTTCCCGCCCTTCGTTGCTGTCTCTTCCCGTCTGTCACTCTTCCTTTCCCTCCACTTCTCTCCTACCAACTACCACTATTTCTCAATTGGCCTTCACCGTACATACCATAATACCTGGGGACCGTGACTATTGTCTCCAGGCTTGCATATACACGACGTTGTACAGCAGTTAATAATCCGCAATCCACGCGATCCCACTGGATTGTGCTGTGGGGCATCTTTCCCAGCCTGGCCAGTTTCCACGCTAAGACTAGGGCCAAACATCCTCTTTGCCCTGTCAAGTTTACCACCTTTTCCTACTCCTCTCCATCATCATCTGCTCCAGGGAGGCGACCACCACCCCTAATAGGACCCCGTTTCTTCGCCAAATTCTCGTGTCATTACTTATAAACTACTACTCTACCTTGCTATATCACCATAAAAACATACTTTGGGGCCGTCAACGCCGTGGAAAGTTACGTGTCTCGGGTCTTGCGAGCTCCTGTCAATAGCATCAACAAAGCCATATATGCCACGATTCTGAGCCCACTCCTGCCAAATTCCTTCCAAGTACCCGACCGTTCGACTTGGGAAACCTTGCATTCAGACTAATTGATTGGGGTTGAACACATATTCACGCGTGGTACGTGCAAATCTACCTTCCGGCAACCGGTATTTGAGCTCCACTGGGGTAATCTCTCCTGGAATGCTGACTAGACTTTCCAACCGCCTGCAGAACCATACTCTTGCACTCTACTCTTATTCCCTTCCTTGCCCCTCCTTATATTCAGTTTACCTTCTCCCCCTATCCATCATGCCACCTGTAAGTGTCCTTGACCTCACACTACGCGTTGTGCAATCCTCGGTCGCGAGCTCGATGGGCTTGAAGGTCCATCTTGCACGCGTATATTTCTAACTGTTCAACAGGCTCGGAGTCTTCGTACGAGAGGCACGATGAACGAGAACGATGAGAATGGCCCATCGACGCGTCTGACGCGGGCCAAGGCCGCTGCCCTGTCAGTCAATGACGCTGGGGCTCCCCCCGCCAAGAAGCCGCTCCAGACGAAGAAGGCCGCGACCACCACCACTACCACCGGAACCCGGAGACGCGCCGCCCTTGGTGATGTGAGCAATGTTTCCAAAGCAGAGAATGGAGAGACCAAGGATGCCAAGAAGCCAGCTGCCACGAAGGTTGGCTTGACGTCTAAAGCAACATTGCAGGCTGGTGGAGTTCAGAAACTTACTCGCAACAACTCATCACGCGCTGCCCTGGGACCTAAGGACAGCAACCCAAAGAAGCCTACCACAGAAACAAAGCGCCCCGGAAGTGGATCGGGCACCAAGCGGACATCCAGCGAGAAGGCAATTCAAGAGAAGGCAGCTGAGGAGGAACCACGTCCCCGAAAGAAGGTCGAAGTCGAGAAGAAGGTTACCGAACAGAAGACTCTCACCGAGAAGCTCGCCAACGCCAAGGAGGATGTCAATGTTCCTGTCGATCCCAAGGTTCTGCAAAAGCCTGTCGATGATTTTGTTGACGATCTCGACGCCGAAGATCTTGATGACCCTTTGATGGTTGCTGAATACGTTGTCGATATCTTCGAATATCTGAAGGACCTTGAGCTGGAGACCTTGCCCAACGCCGAGTACATCGATCATCAACCTGACCTGGAGTGGAAGATGCGCGGCATCCTTGTCGACTGGCTCATCGAGGTCCACACCCGCTTTCGCCTCCTCCCCGAGACCCTCTTCCTTGCCGTCAACATCATTGACCGCTTCCTCTCTGCTGAGGTGGTGGCTCTGGACCGTCTTCAACTGGTTGGTGTCGCCGCTATGTTCATCGCGTCCAAGTATGAGGAAGTTCTTTCGCCACACGTTGCCAACTTCACCGATGTCGCAGACGGAACTTTCACCGATCGCGAGATCTTGGACGCTGAGCGGCACATTCTCGCTACGCTCGAGTACAATATGAGCTACCCCAACCCCATGAACTTCCTCCGTCGTATTTCGAAAGCAGACAACTATGATATCCAGACCCGTACTCTCGGCAAGTACCTCATGGAAATCAGCCTCTTGGACCACAGGTTCATGGGTTACCGCCAGAGTCATGTGGCGGCTGCTGCCATGTATCTGGCTCGTCTCATCCTTGACCGGGGTGTCTGGGTATGTTTCTTCCACACATCTTACGGGCTCATTATGCTAATTGATGACTTAGGATGCCACCCTGGCTCATTATGCCGGTTACACTGAAGAAGAGATCGACCCCGTCTTCCGCTTAATGATTGATTACCTTCACCGCCCTGTCTCTCATGAGGCGTTCTTCAAGAAGTACGCCAGCAAGAAGTTCTTGAAGGGTATGTTGCCTCTATAGTATTGACATTGGACCACCAACCGCTAACGTGACTAGCATCCATCCTCACCCGGCAATGGGCGAAGAAATACCACCACCTGTATATCAACAGTTCGCTATCCGAGCCCTACTCTTATATGAAAGACCATGAATAAATAACCCGCCGCCTCTGGTGACTTAATATCGGCGTCAGGCAGCACGACCGAGGATAGGAGTTTGTTGATTCCATATGATGGTATTTCTTTCGTGATGGTATTAGGCACCTCTTGCATATGTTTATGAACGGCATTTTGTTGTTTTCGGTTGCGGACGTTTGCATCTTCGCTTCTTCCAGGGGTGTCTGGCGCACATCTGGCTTTGCTTTTTCTGCTGTTCTTCGATTCTCTTCATTTCTGGTAGTGTCTGGGTTGTTTCGCACTTGCTTTGATACCTTACATAACCTTCTCACGTCTTACCCTGTGTGACTTCCAGGCGTCGGACATTTCAAGGACGGAAATTTACTCGTTTCTTTTTATTTTTGGATCCAAAGTTCTTGTTCATCGGCGTCGGGTACTCTTCGGACTTATTACACAGCTTCCGCAGGACTGTGACGATCTATCTACCACCGCATTATGTTGGTCAAGGCGTGCGGAATGAACCAATGCCATACAGCTACGACAATACACATCGGGGCATAGACCCAAGGTTGAGAGAAAGGTGAAAAAGGGCTTGTTTTTGGTATTAGTGTCATTCATGTTGAGTTAGCGGGGGTATATCACGGATAGAGTGGCAAGGATTATGGTAATGTGCGTTAAGGATGGTTAGTTTAGCCTTGAACTACCAGGAAGTTTGTGTACCACCCCTTGATCCTACTTGCAGATCACCTAGATACAAGCCTTCTAAGTAAGCAAATGTGGTTAATGCGCGGGAAGTTTCCAACCTGGCAGTGACCTGGAGTTGAGAACCGAGGCACCGAGGATCAACAAGCTAGCCATCCCATATCTCCTCATCCTTCTGCACAGCAACCAAATCTCGAATTCCTACTCAAGATACCCCCCAGTGACGATCAAATTCCCTCTCTCCTAGCTCCAAAGCACAGACACATATTTAGTCCCGGTTGCTCCTAGGAACGGACCCAGTCACTACCCAACTACCACCAATCAATCTCAGGAACCCAACAACCCTTCATCCTATCCAACCCCCAATCCCTTACCCCAGATATCCATCTACTATCTATCTATCTTACCCACCCAGCCAACCACCCCCTACCATCATGACCTCAGATCATCACCACACATGCCCCTTTTGCGCCATCGCTCACAAATACCCGCCCCTCCCACCAACGACATTCCTCCGCCCGAAGAATTCCTCCCACGATGATCATTTAAATTTAGCGGCTGCCGCGGCGGCGGCGCCCACTACTACTACTACTACTACTACTACTACTACTACTGACATTCCTTCCCCGGATTCATTTACCGAGCCGAGCAATTCAGACGGCCCTGGCCATGCCCATCTCCTCCTGTCCACGAAACATGTCCTGGCGTTTTTGGATATTATGCCCTTGACGAGAGGACATGTTTTGGTTGCTACGAGGGAACATTGTGAGAGGTTGGGGGATGTAAGGGTGGATGTGGGGAGGGAGGTACGTTAACTGTTAAGTTCTTGTTTGGGTTTGGGTTTGTTTTCTGGAATTGTGGGTTTACTTTTGCTTATTTGGATTTGACTTGGGTTGTTATTTTGTGTTTCTGTTATAGTTTGTTTTGGATTGGGTTTGTTGGAATATGGCAGTGTCTTGAATACGTACTACAGTATTTTACTATGGGTTATCTACTGACTGACTGACTGACGCATTGAATGACACAGATCGGCCAATGGCTCCCCGTTATCTCGAGGGTCGTGATGCGGACCCTCTTTGGAGAGGAAGAGCAAGGGGACTTTAACTCGTTGTGGAATTGGAATGTCGTGCAAAATAATGGTAGGTTTGGTTGCTAAGCATTTACTATTATCCTATCTATCTATCTACTTATGCTATGCTTGTGTCACCTCGACGGCGCGGCGATTTGGTTTGTCGATCTTACGGCTTGTGAAATTTGGATATCTACATGTCTTATTGTCCATTTTTGAGATTTGGCGTTTAGGCTATTTACTTTATTTGGTATTTGGTGGCTAATGAGTCGGAATTGAATAGGTGTCAGAGCTGCGCAGCAGGTCCCTCACGTTCACTTTCATGTTATTCCCAGGCCGCCTGATCGGCCGGCGAAAGGGAAGGGAAAGGCTCATTTGAGCTATGTGATGTTTGGGCGTGGGCAGAGGGAGGATTTGGATGATGAGGAGGGGGAGAGTCTGGCTGGGTTGTTGAGGGAGGAGTTGGCGAAGGAAGTTGAGAGGTTTAAGAAGGATGAGGGGGTGGATTTAGAAGGGGAGTTTGGGGGATTCAAAGTGGAAAAAGGGAAGCTTTGATGGTACTCGTAGAAGTATAGATGTGGATGATTTTGGTTCGTATCATGATGGGCGTTATAGAGTCATTGCTTTAATTCGATTTTTGGTTATATTCTATTCTAATGCTGTTCATGAGGCGGAGCTTTCTCTTCCTGATTTCGAGCTGTCGGGCGGGTTCTTCATGAAATACTGATTGAATAGTTAGGACTGTATAGCTGTATACTGTGTCGGCATGGCATACCTTTCTTCTGAACTCATTCAATTCGTCTGCGTACATTCCCTGAGCATCCAGTTTTTGCCGGCCTTTGGAAACATCCGAGACTTGTCCTTCTGGCAGTCTTCGATAGGTGATGAGTCGACGAGACCCTGGTCAACAGGTTAGCCGTGTACTTTATCTCACATGTTGTCTGGGAAGGCTTCATATGAACTTACAGGTGTAGAACGGTTGGACAGATACGTTCACTACCTCCAGGTTCGGGTGCATCGGAACTGCTAATTCAACCTCCTCATCATTTGCCGTTGGCATCCACATGGCTAGACGTCCATTCGTAACGAGACTTCTGACGGCAAAGTTAAGGATATCGTTGAGCATGGCTTCGAAACCGTAGGGTTTCTTAGGCGCAATATATCCGGGTCGACTGAACGCATGTTAGTGGGCATCCAAGTCCAGATATTGATACTCAAAAGCGACAATGTAGACATACTAGTGAGCAGGAACTCCATCGATAATGACCTCTTCGTTCCTGAGACCCTCACGTCTCCCAAGAACCCTGAGTCCTTCGCGGATACCATAAGGCGGATCACAAATGATGCCATCCAAGAATTGAGCCGAGCGCAAAGGCGTATTTGTAAGGTCGGAAGTAAAAGCATCCATAAATTTGCCGACCATATCATACTGCTGGAAGTTTGACAACACTCCCATCGTCCCACCCCTCTCCATCATCTCTTTACCTCTGAAACTGCGTCCATCGATATCCGATCCGAACGTCTCAGCCCCGAAATGCGACATAGCCACCAAGAAGCTCCCCGTACCCACAAACGGATCATAGAAGAGCTTCCCAGGCGCGGCATGAGCCATATTAGCCGTAATGAGGGTCAACTCCGCATCCATAGAGGTAGTGCTAATATAGCGTCTCTTCTTGAGGTCATATTTATTGACGACATCCCGACTACTATTCGCAATCCAGCGTCCAAAGTAAATAATCTTTGGTTCTTGGCCCTCAGGACGAGGCGTACCAGGCGAGTTAAGATCCAATCCGTAGTCCTCAAACACCCAGAAATCCTGGTCCGGGTTCTTCATGCGAATGGGGCCCTTGAACCCCAGGAAGGAAAATGACTGGATGATCTCGCGCTTCTTCTCACTGCTGCGCTTTCCGGCGAAGCTGTCAATGGTGAATCGGAACGACGAGTCCCTGTACTGCGCCCAGCGATCCTCCGTCCGCCTGCGGACGTCGGCGTAGACTTCGTCGAAGTTGGTGCCTTGGCCCCAGAGCTCGAAGATATCCTTGGCTATAATGCTTCGGGTAATCACTGCACGAGCTGCCGCTTCATCGGGTAGTCTTATTGTGCAGAATGGGGACTGATGGTGGTGGTTAGCTGCATGTATAAAATGTAGATAGATGGTGGATAGTCATTGGTGCGGGGACAGGATAATGATCCCAATGAGGAGGGGTGAGTGGCATTTTCTGTTCCTCACGCGGGGCAGCAAACCGCACAATGAATGTATGATATAGATTATTGGGACTGAGGAACAGAAAGAAAAGAATTTATATTACTTACATTTTTATCATAATGTATGAATTCGAGTTTCACGCCCGCCAGGTCAGCCAGTGCCTGCATCTCGGCCTGCCGAAAAGACTCATGGGCCTGGGCGAAGCGAATGAGATACTCCATTGTCGGTTGCACTCACGCTCGCCACGTATTTGGAGGATGTATCAAGATTCAGAGTTAGTGGTACAGAGCCAAATTGCCTTCAAAGGAATATTTTTGGTCCGCTCTGATCTGCTGGGGGTTCTTTGTTAATTAATGGCCGTTGACAGGAGCGGAAATAAATTTTCTTTTTGTTCCAGTGGATTGGATGGATTTGGCCGGGAACCCGCCATCTTTCACCCCAGAATATCTGAACCAGCCTATGGGAACACAACTAAGTACTGTGACTTGAGAAAATTCAATCTACAGCATTGGGGTAAATTGAACTTGGTATAAAGAAGAATGTAGTAAATGAAGAATTAATAACGGTTTAACGCACAGGCTGATGCCAGTCAAACAAAACATAAATACATCGAAGCAGCAAGCATACTACATGCTGTATGGTACAGCTATGCACCCGATTAAGCATCCCTCATACATACTATGCCTCCCAACAAGATGACCCACAGAAACTGTTCAAAGAAAAACCCAAACTTACGCCGTCCTTGAGATCCACAGAGCCAGAGATGACCAGGACCAAACGCCGCCGCTATGCGCCGACAACCTTAAACACATGTCGTGACTCGTAACCCCCCACTGGAAGCACTTCAACCTTCTCATTTTCGGGAATCATCTCATGCTTCAGTTCCCATCCAGCTCGACGACAGAGCTCAGACACCACCACGTCGCAGTCGCCGAGAAGATCAATATCGAATTCCGTATGCGACACAGGCTGAGATCGTGTTAGTAAAGCCCGAGACGCAAGAGCACAAGAATGATGTGACTTACAGTACGCGAGATATAGAGCTGAGGAACCGTTCGAGGCAGCACGCCCGGAACCTCCGCTACAGGGGCAACCTTCAGTGAAGTCCCAATGACAATAACGAGGTCTACCTGGTCACGGTCATGGTGCAGTAACCGGCGGCCAAATTCATCAGGAAGATCTTCCCCAAAGAATGTAATGTCGGGCTGAAGGGATTTGGATCAGCATATTGTGGGTAATAAATGTACAAGATATGGGTTTCCACGAACCTTCATGACACCAGGAGTAGGGATTTCGTAGTCGTCATCAGTGCTGTCCCCATCATTGTCCTTGCGGTTCTTGTGGACTCCGTTGCTGCTCCGCTTCCTCTTGATCCCCGAATCTTCTGCGATGCGCTTGCGGCAAGCCTCACACTGAGGGATAACTCCCTGCTTGATCTCATCGAATATCTCATCACCCTTGACCTTGTACTGACATTTGACACACGTAGCCGTGGCGAACGATCCGTGGCATTGCACGATGTTCTCTGGGAGGACACCGGCATTCGCCTCGATATTGTCGATATTCTGAGTGTAGTTGGTCAATAACTTCCCCTTATCCTGCAGAACACGGATAAAGGCGTGGGTTGGCGAGAACTTCTTCTCGGTGGGAAGAATGTCCTTCGCGATCGAGAAGAAGATACTAGGATCCTCGCGAAACACCTGGATGTCAAATACCTCCTGAGGATCGCTCAGGCCTAGATGCGCCAACTGTGAATAGAGACCAGTGTCCTTTGAACGGAAATCGGGTATTCCGAGACTCGTAGAAATCTGAGAATATCCTATCAGCACACGTTTCATAAACGGGTACCAATCCTCTTGATCAACATACACCAGCGCCAGTTAAGACGACGATATTCTTGCTCTCCTTGAGCAAGTTGACCGCATCATCAATTGTATTATACTGTGGGAGCTTCGGGCGCCTGGAGAACTCGCGCGAAATCGCGATAGCCAGGAGAGGATGAAAGGCCTCGTCCGGCGCATCGTCTAGAAAGGCTGGGGGCAAGATGCCGAACGCAGTACACAGCTTTCGCGCAGTCACTTTGTCCTGACCCAGCGTTTCTTCAACAAATGCAGCCTTGCCAACCTCATGGAGTCGTTTCCGATAGGCGACGGCCTCTTCCAGTGTGCAGGCATCCGGTACTAAAACAAGGAGAAGATCCGGTCAGTGCGCGCATATAGAGGACATCATATAGGGTGCTTACCACCCTCACGGAGCTGATCGTCGCGTAGGACTTGGATAGCGTCTTCGTATAGAGACTGAGTCTCCCACTCGTCGCCTGAGCCGTCGCTATCGGTCTCATACTCCGACTGAGTCACTTCTTCCTTCGCAGCGGCTGTATTCTCCGTTGCGGTGCCGGTCTTTGATACTGCGGAGGCCATATCAACGGCTTCCACCTGGACCACCGGATCCTTCAACGAGGAATCCTCCCCGCTGGGCGCTGAAACAAGGTCCATCCTGTGTGGGAAGATAGGACGCTTCCAGCAACCTCTATAACGACTCCTCACTCACATTGAGCTATTTGCCACTCGAAGTCGAACTGCCGGAATAAATTTGGCTCTGGTTATCGCCGGGGGAAAGCGGTCGGACCCTACTTTATCCGGCGCCGTCTGCTGATTGAGAGACTATCGCAGCTACTACTAGTACTTACTACTAGTTCGACTACTGCTGGATCGTGTCCGCAATCGGAGTCCTTTGAATAGCCGTAGGTTGTATCGGAAAACATGCCCTTTTATATACTGGTATCATGACAAAGAACTTTCGTAACAATCAAAACATGCAGCTTTTTATGAGTCAGCCATCTCGTCATCGCCGTCAGATTCCACCTCGATCTCCTCGTCCTCCCAATCTTCCTCACCCTCCCCGGCCTCATCGTCATCCATATCTTCACCGATCTCCTTGTTCATCTCTTGGACCAATTCCAGTGCGTGTTCCTTAAGCCTCTCGTCCTCATACTGAACGAGGTCGTACAGCGTCAAGCTTTGCTTGAGCCACTCGCGGCTAGCCACGAGTGATGCATGGCGCCTGGCCTCTGGGGTGTTGCCGTCCTCTTCGTCGGCATCCTTCGGTGCTTGTTGCTTCCCGGCCAGGAGCTGCAGACACCATCCTCCAAGATACCATGCCTCTACACTTTGATCGTCCTCCAAGATCAGGCGTTCCAGCACCTCGAGAGCCTCAAGCTCCATACTGACCTCCATCAGGAGACGGGAAAGACTGATTCTTGTCGCAAAGTCAGGAATGGACAAGTCCTCGGGCGGTAGGTCTTTCCAAAGATCGAGACTCCTCCTGAGCGCTGCTTGAGCCTCTTCTGTCCGTAGCTGCGAGATCCGGATCGATGCGAGGGTCTGTAGTACTTCGGGCGCATTCGGAGCGACAAGGAGGGCTTCTGTGATGAGTGATTCGCAACGGTTTTCCGCATCTTCTTCCCACCTATTGACAGTCAGCACTAAAAGATCTGCGACCAACCCACCCATGGAAGAAAAATGAATTGGAGAGCCACTTACGAGAGATCGGTCATGTAGATCTCAGCAACAGCGCAGAGGGCATTCGCCATCTTGCGCTTCTTCTCGGCCAGCTCAAGCGCTTCCTCAGGGCCAGGTTTCTGCTCAAGCTGCTGAATAATATGCCTGAGCGACGACACTCCCTTCTCGAACCATTGAACGCTGTCCTTCCCACCCTGTTCGCTCAATTGAGCTAGCCATAGGAACTTCTCAGCACCGCCTCCTTCAGCCTCAGGGATCGTGCCATTCGGGTCGAGCTCGATGGCACGCATAAAGTGTTGTTTCGCAACATCGATCTCGCCCAGCTCAACGTAGATCTCTCCAACGGTATTAAGTGCCACTAATTGAGATGGAGAATTGTCCGGCGCATTGTTAAGGGCTTGCTGAGCTAACTGGAGAGCTGCGTCCGGTTGACCGGTCTGGAGCTGTATCGTCGCCTGCTCGAGGAGCTTAGAGGGGTCTTCGTTCATTTTTTGTTTCGAAACCGAGCCGCCAGCGCCCAAAACGGACTTTGCGCGAGATTTGGAGGCCTTCTTGTTGTGAGGTCTTGATTTTCCCATGATCTATAAGCTGTAACGGAATTATATGTCAAACGTACTTGAAGGGGTTATTTGAGGACACGGAGTAAAGGGTAGAAAGGTTTTATAAATAAGAATATTGAGTGTAAATGCTTGAAGCTTTGAATTTCGAGAAGGCGGAGCATAGAAATTCCCTTTTTCGGGCGGGACAAATTTGGGCGATTCCTTATCTGTTTGTCTGGTTTGCATGTGGAATCGCAGCGTATTCTACTTACACACCTAAGACCGAGGAATTCATTTCCCAAGCACGAGCCTGTCAACGTCTAGACCATAAGACCAGCGACTATTTGCTTGGTCTCTTCGATTTAACATATTGCTAGATTTTTGAGTGTCTGATTCTTGAATCTCCAGCCATCGCCCTTGTCCCTAAACCCAGAACCAAACAATACCCCTCCAGCCCCGCCGGCGGCAGAATTGAAGCAGCATGGGCCGCGAAGACCAGATCGAAGAGCGCGAAGTGCTCGACTCCATTTTTCCTGAGGAAATCACAGGTAAGAAGGCGGCACTTTAATCACCTTGCACGCCCCATTTGAAATCTCTCAAACAAAATCGCTGACCGGATCCCACCCCAGATATTTCTGACACCTCATACCGGATATCAATTGCTCTCGACGCACCCGAAAATGAGGTCGAAGAAACAGAGCAGCCTGTCTTGCTTCTGCAAGTCACATACCCAGCAGACTACCCGGATGTTGCACCGGAACTAGAGTTGAGTGCGCCTCCGAACGCACCGAAACACCCCCGACTAGACATCAGTGAAGACCGGGACCGGCTTCTCGAAGCCTTGCAACCGACCATTGAGGAGAACATGGGAATGGCTATGGTATTTACACTGGTTAGTGCTTTGAAGGAGAGCGCCGAAGAGCTCATGGCGGAGCGCGTGAATGCCGTTCACGCCGAAAAAGAGATGGAGGCGAAGAAGGCGGAAGAGGAGGAGAACCGGAAGTTCCAGGGCACTGCTGTCAATCGGGAGACGTTTTTGGAGTGGCGCGACAAGTTCATAAAGGAGATGGAGGAGGAAGAGAAGAGGAAGCGCGAGGAGAAGGAGGCGGAGGAGAAGAAGGCTACAAAGAAGGGTCCGGCAAAGGAAGAAAAGAAGTTGACGGGCAAGCAGCTGTGGGAGAGAGGTCTTGCTGGAAGGGCAGACTTTGATGAAGATGAGGAGGATGGTATTCCGGCTGCTGTAGAGAATATGAAGATAGCTGCTTAGAAGCTGGGGTCTCTAGATGAGATCTCTGGCGAGAATTCAGTCCCGTGCTTGATGGGGATCGAGCCACTAGAAGTTGGCATTCTTTGGAATTACTATATTGTAAATAATCCCGGCTGTATGACAAGGACGCTAGCTGTTTGACGTTGAGCAGTTGATAGCCAACCACGAAGTTTGGTGTGCAGTAAGCCTACGAAAGCATTTGTCTACTACCGCATAGCAGATGGAAGCAGTATGGATCCCTTGCGAGACATTGTACTTGACATTAGACTAGTATGTGGTAGTTATGATTGTACATGCGCCAGCCACTGTTGCACTATGCACATGTACCTGCCATACTTCTTATTTCCAAACGCACTCTGTTGGTAGTAGCGTTGACCCGTCATAAGGGACATGATGAAAAGCCGGAGAAGCGGCGTACCCCGTAAACGGTAGAAGATACGCCGAATTCAGCTCCAATTAGGGACGCTGGAGCATTCTCACAATAGTACCGTACTGGTAGCGTGGTGGGTGTGACGGCTTTGGGCTCATAAGGATAAAGTGCTGGACAGGATGATCTGCCAAGCGCAAGCTTTGGATGGCTGTAACAGAACATTTCTTCCGGCATTGATTCATCCCTCACTCAGCCGTTTCTTATCGTGTTCCTCTGCTGAGGAATTCGTTTTTCCTTCCGCTGGTTGCTCTCCGACTTGCTCGACCCGTTGCTTCTCCTCTTGTTCCGCCAGCTTGCGCTCTTCAAGAACGACTTTCCACATAGCTTGCGCCAGTTCCTTGGTCCTCCTATCGCCTTCTGATATTTGTCCCTGCACCTCTTTAAGTGACACTCTAACTGGCCCAGCCCACTTTGCATCTTCCTTATGGCCAGTTAAAAGATCCCATTGATCCTCGTCTCTGGCCATGGGCAACTCGGACTCGAGCCTTTTTAGGCGCTCCATCCTCTTCCAGCGCCTTTTCAGTTTCGAATCCAGCACAGCGCTTAGAAACTTAGGCTGGGGCTTCTTGATGAGGAGGAACGGGAAACCACGCGCATTCACGAGTACAGGAACTCGACGCTTCCCATTGACTACAGGCCGAGGACGTGCAAGAATAGAGGTAGCATCCGGATGCCGTTTCGCAGTCAATACTCGGTATCGTTTGTTTGCCTCTTTCTTCAGCTCCTTCCGGCTCACGGGCTTTACCGGAATAACCTTAGCTCGTTCCCTGTGCCATTCGGATTTCTGTCGCTTTGCCGCTTCACTTTCCGATATGAGTTTCCTTATCCGTTGAACGCCATTTTGGTCGCCTTGCGAGGCTGAGTACAGTAGGTCAAGAGCCTGAGTTTTTGCGAAATCGCGGAATTTAGATACTGAATGGTTGATTGAGAGCCGATTGTTAACGCACCTCGTAGCCTGCCCTAAGTGAATTGGCTGTTTGAGACGGACTCTGAAGCGTTTTGTATCTGTTGAATCTATTCTGGATGTACGGCTTGCACGCAGCGAGTTCGGAGGGAGAATGTGGTAGTTTGGCGCATTGTCGGAGGAGCGCTCGATAAAGTGCCAAAGCTGGAAAGGAAAACAGCAGTTAGTCAAACTCTTGTGACGCTCAGTAAATATTACTGTCTCTGAAGAAACTTACTTGCGAAACGATGAGCGGAAGACTGCCTGGGAACAACTGTTCTATGCATTATCGAGGAGGCAGCATGATCCTGAAGGCTTAAGTTCCGGACTTTAGTCGGAGACATGTGACTACTCCGGCAATCCGAAATACGTCACGTGTAACCGAAATGATATGCCTATACTGTGATTAAACAATAATATATTGTAATCAGGGCATGCAATGGTGTAGGAACTTTTAGAATTTTGACAAACGGCCGACACTATTACTTGTGAATCGATTGCACCGGAAGTTTGCAGTGCGTGCCGTGCAGCTGTATAGACTCTACTGTTATCCGATCTACAACAGGCGACGGAAGGGACCCGATTTCCGGATATTCCTCTATATGCTGATCATGGTCTAATGTCTTTCGCCGGTATGGTCGCTTCTGAAAGCTGTCCAAAATACCCGCCAAAAACAAGGGTACAAGGCCTTGTTAGTTCGGCAGATATGGCTTCGACAAAAGCGACACACGGTTCATACTGAGCAATGTTCTAAATCGATGAATTGCAACTAGGCTTCAAAGAAGACCGCGCCATGCCCGCCGTTATGCATAGACTGTACATGCTCTAATAAGCCATTGAAAAGAAATGCAGATGAAACTGACTTAGAAACCAACCATATACTCCGCTTTCGTGTCCCCAACCAGTCATGATACCGTTATTCTAGAAGTTCGAGCCTTCCGGAGGCTGCGGAAGCTTCTTGTGCTGGGGCAGAGCCATATATCTGGAAACTGTTAGTATAAAGACACAATGGCCTGAAGGTCAGGCAATGGTTACCTTCTGAGCTCGACTAGAATAGTTTCCATGGTATACTCGCGCTTCCACTGAGCCAAGCAAGGCAGCTTGGTAGGATCGACCTATATGAAGTCAGACTGGAAACCTTTCACGTAGTAGTGGTCGAGACAGGACGGATCCTTACCTTTCCGCTCCGGCCATCAACGCATGGCAAGTTGACTCGGGATACAAACTGAATAGTAGGGGGGTTGTCAGGGTAATCCGGACCGCAATGGATGTTGACGCTGTAAATTCTGTTCTCATGGACACTCTGCGCTCGTTCATAAAGTCAGTGACGCTACTGTGTAGTATAACGGATGCGAGCCGGAAGCGGTGGACGAACGTGAGGGGGGCCAAGAATAGTGCCGTTCCAGTTACTCATCATCATGTCTTCACCATCTGCAAGACCATAGGAGCATGACTCTAGGTAATAGCGATAGGTATACGTCAGCGAAATGGGTTTCTTATGACTATGAGTAGCATAGCACTTACCAGCTCCCAAGCCCTTCTCACCCTTCTCCAGCTCTTCGAGCAGTCTGAAATTTCTGGGCACTTTAGCTCCCATTGTGCAGATAAGAGGTAGGGTTAGGTCGAAAGTGAGCGAAAGTTAGATAGGAAGTTGTAAGGGAGACGTTTCGATCCTCGGGGCGGAGGAGGGGCACTGTGACCTTATCCCACTTCCGGCCGTTTGGCTGGGCTGCGTATCTGGTCCCGCCGGGTTCCTGAAGAACTACCGCACGTGATGATAACGGCTGTATATATCACGTGATAGCTCTATCTCCGCGGGTGCCTTGGCGCTCCCAAGATGTCACTCCTGATGCCATTGCTTTTGAGTTGTTTTAAATGAGCCAGTCATTGTCTGCTACAGCTGCTGCAAATTTATATTGATGCGGCTTGTATCTAGAACATATTGGTCTGGTATTGTCGTGTTTCAAGTGCTTAGCTTTGTATTCCGTCGTCCAACCAGCGACCCAACCACATGAAGCCACATCTGCCTAGTGATACTACTATTTGATCGATAAGGAGTGGCATCGGCCATGTACTGATTAAACACTCCGGTGGAAATGTCCTCTCAATTTTTGCAGACAGAGCTCTTGAACCTGATTCAGGAATCCAAGAGAAGAAACTCTGAATTGCGTAATGTATGTTTAATCGCTCAATTAAAAGGGATACGCAAGTGCAGTACTGACTAAATTGTAGGCAGCTGAAGAGTCCCTTAATGAATTGAAGGCACTGCCTTCTACTTCTGAAGCGCAGATTTCGGCAGGTGAGCGTTTGCAAGCCACCAGCTTGCACCTCCGTCAAGGGCATACGCTGAACTTTCTATAGACTTGGTGCGCAAACCTAAGTTTGCGAATCCATTTATCCTTGCGTGCCACAGCCGCCATGCGAAGCTTGCAGGCATTGGGGTCGTCTGTCTGCAAAGGCTAGTGGCCTCACGATCGCTGCCATCTGAGCGGCTGAAAGATGTACTTGCTGGGTTGAAGGAGACAACGAACATGAGTAAGTTACCACCTACAAACACTACATTCCATACTGACATTGCGAAGGCCTGGACATTCAGCTCAAAATATTGCAGTCTTTGCCTTCCCTACTGCAGCACTACTCCAGTGACCTGGGAGGAGACCTCCTAGTAAGCACTTTGGAGATCTGTGCTACTCTGCAAGGGAACAAGATGCTTGCAGTCTCCAGTACCGCCGCAGCCACATTGCAGCAGCTGATCGTATCAACATTTGACCGTGTATCGATCGAAGACAGTCAGTAACCATGTACTTTCTATTCCTCCCAACGCGACACAGGCCTGACTAGAGAACCAGAGAATTTCGATAAAACAACTCCAATGACGACTGTTAAGGTCGACGGGAACCCTGTGAATGTAGGGTATTTTGCATACGATGCTCTGCGGGTAGGTGGCCTTCCACTTAAGCTGACATGATTTCATGGCTCACTGACTCACAAGGTCCTGGACGATCTCTGTCGACTCATTGATGGCGAACCCTTGTACTTCCTTCGAATCAAATCCCTCTCTTCATCGTTCACCCTTGAGCTTATTGAGAGCATCCTGGTCAACAGCGGCAAATTATTCGTTGTCCATTCCGAGCTAACGCAGACTTTGCGAGTTCGGCTCATGCCCTTGATCGTAAGGTATCTGTCTGAACGGCATAGCTTTTCGCAGACTGTTCGAGTCAGTCGCATCCTCTTGGTGCTCCTCAAACGCCATATGTCACTCCTTCCCGCGGAGTGCGAGATGGCCCTTGGTCTCTTGACGCATCTCCTTGAGCCAGACGGAAACTCCCCTTGGAAACGAGTCCTCTGCATGGAGGTCTTTCGAGGCTTATATGCCGAACCAGGTCTAGTAAGGCTCATGTATTCGCTGTACGACAGGGATGACCGGAGAAAGAATATCCTCAAAGACCACATGGCCTCTCTTGTCCGCCTAACTTCCGAAAAGCCCACATTGATCGGAGTTAGTAGCCGATCGACCGTCCCTTCCCGAGTTGAGCATGCGAGATCTATCACTGAGGAGCAGATCACACTCGAGGCTGGTGGGGTTGCTGGCGTCATCGGAACCACCGTTCCATCAACGGACACTGATGTACCAGGAATCAGCAGTCAGTGGAGTGTGGTTCGCACACCGTATATGGAGTTGCTTGACAAGACTGATCCTCCTACTCCTCCCGATACTTATATCTATAGTCTTGTGTTGAACTGCATCGGTAGCTTTGCTGAAGGACTCGCGAAATTCATACTTCCCTTGACGGTGCCCGATCTGAAGCAAAAACGAAGAAGTCGTGTCATGAGTCCCCACCCAGATGGTGGCTCTTCTCGGCCTTCACAGGACCTTCAACGGACGAACTCCTCGAAAGGATTGCAGCCGTTGGGTCCCAAAAAGTCCTCTGTACCGATCAATCCCCTGCTGCTGGAATCTCATCCCCAACTCCCAGCAATACAAAGCTGTGCCGGAATCATTGAGACATGCTGGCCTGCTATCCTTGCCGCTTGCTCAACATTTCTATATGCCTCGCTTGATGATGACTTCTACCACAACCTTGTTCGATCAATTCAGAAGTTAGCCCACGTTGCTGGCCTTCTCAGGTTATCTACGCCTCGCGATGCTCTTTTAACAACTATAGGGAAGGCAGCCATGCCTGCAGACGCAACTTCCACAAGGACTGCAGGCACTGCAGCGCCTACCACAGCCGCTTCTCAGTCTAACAAATCATCAGATGAGAAATCGAAGGGGTCTCAGGCGTCGCTTAGTGGTTCTCCATTACCGGCTGAGACTTCCAGTGCGCCTTCGGACGTTGCGCTTGTGTCCCTCAGTACCCGGAACCTCCTGTGCTTGCGGGCGCTGCTCAATTTGGGCATCGCTTTAGGCCCTACACTAGACCAGCCGGCCTGGTCAATAATACTAGGGACCCTACAAGACACAGATTTGGTGATCGGTATGGCTTCCACAAAGTCACAAGCATCAACCACTACTTCCGGAGAAACATCCTCTGCCGCTGGTGTCGATGTGCCTAAGGCTAATCTCAATTCTGAGATATTAGCCGTGCAGGCAGCATCAACTAAAATGCTAGAGAGTACTAGCGAATATCCCAGCGATTCATTTCAGGAAATCTTGACTGCGCTCTTAGATCTTTCTGGAGCACCCGAAGAATCGACGCAAGAATCGGCTGAGACAACAAGCACCGTTCTTTCACCTCAGTCGCGCTCATATTTGATGCGCAAAAACACCCACCGTGTATCTCGCTCTATGGGAAAGTCGAAAACGCAAGATGAACTCCTGAAATTTGTCCTCGAGAAGGCAAACGAGCTAGCCAGGGCAAACCTTGAACGTTTCTCATCACTAGCTGATACCGACCAAGACGCTTGGCAACTTCTTACGGGAAGATTGATGTCAAGTGCAGCGGACAGATCAAATATCCAAAAGCTTCGTCTACGAGCCAACAAGGTTCTTAATGACGTTGTTTTCCAGACACTGAAGCACACGGATACCGGAGATGCCTCCGAGCGGAATGCACGGCAATTGAGAAACCTCCAAACACTCAAGCTTCAAGTTCAACTGCTCTATGATTGTGGAGCTTGTTCGGCAGGGTCGCCTTCAGCGCCCGTGGCCGAAGTTCATGAGCAGAGCTTGGAAACTTTAAAGAGCATACTCGAACAATATGCCGAAACATTCGTTGATGGATGGTCCGTTGTTTTCGATCTCATAACAAGCGTTTTCGGCGAGCCCAACGGCACCGAAACACCAAAGAAAGGGCGTCAGCCATCATCGACAGCAAATTCGCCGCGACTTGTTCGAGTCGCGTACAAGTCTCTGCAGCTCATAGCTTCCGACTTCATTTCCTTGCTTCCAGTGCCCTGTCGGTTGAGTCTCGTGGACTCTTTTTCAAAATTTGCCTTGCAACAGCAGGATTTCAATATCTCATTGACAACTACCTCATCTTTCTGGAATGTCTCAGACTTCCTCCAGGGACAAATCGAGCAATTTTGCATTGAGGTACACATTGACTCCTCCGTGACTGAGGACACCCTTGCAGGGCTAGCCAAGGGGGAGGATCCTTCAGTGTCGCGAAACGCATTGTGGCTATTGCTCCTTCTACGAATCGTTGACCTTACGACGGATAGCAGGCCGGAAGTTCGGAACTGCGCTGTTCAGACACTCTTGAGGATCTTTGACGCCTACGGCCAGCAATTGTCGCCCAAGGCATGGCGCTTGTGTCTGAACCGTGTTTTATTCCGAATGGTAGAGGAAATCGAGACCGAGCTTACCATCACCCGAGAGGAGAGTAGCAATCGCACTTCCGATGATCTCAAGGCTTGGACTGAGACCACTGTTGTCATGATAAAGGGGGCTTCTGATCTCATCACTACTTTCTTCGAGCCAATCGTTCAAGACGATCTATTCGACCAGTCTTGGGAACGGCTGCTTGAATATTTCCGAAAATTGATCAGCCTACAGCTTCTTGAGTTCAGCGAGGCTGTATACGCCAGCCTGTCGAATATTCTTCGTCGTGTGCAGGCATCATGTAGTCTAAGTACACAGGCCCTGCGTTCTGCTTGGCAACTCTGGGTAGATGGACACCCGGCAGATAGGGAAGATATACTTGACTTGGAACGCCCCAATCAAGATGCGGCAATAGCATATCTCCAGTCATTCCAGCAGATTTATCGACTATACAAGGATGAAATCGCTGGAGAGCAGGTGGAAAGCATCCTCGGACATCTACGTCTTCTCGCTTGGAATTCAATATCCCCTCCATACTCGCCAGATATTGATCGCTTATCCCGCCTTCAAACCATGATCATTGAGTGCTTGAAGACACTATGCCTTGAGAAAGACGACTCACAACCAGAGATTCTATCATGTCTTGCTGATTTTGCGGATGCACCGTTGACGAAGTGGGACTCTTCGAGTGACTCAAAGAGACCGACTTATCTTGCCTTCTCTAAAGCCGCGATAGATCTCCTGAGCTGGTACATCGCTGATCACGGCATCAAGAAAGACATCTTCACGAACGGTTCACTGGCTACGGCCCTAGAGCACCTCGCAAACCCTATTGTCCAAAGATATGAATGGTCAGGGAAGGATCGGGAACCGAGTCTCTGGCGAAAGTCAACAACGGCCTCTTTGAACGTTCTTCAAGTTGCAATTCCTTACGTGGAGACACAATACGGCGACTCGGAGCGTCCTGAAATCACACAATTCTGGAAGAGCGTCAATGACATCGCAAGCGGTATTGTCACTGCTCGAGGTTATCGAACCACTTCCGTTCCCCGGGCCACCATCCTGGAAGACGAGTCCTTTGACGTGGCTGCTTTTGAACGACTGAAGAAACTAATCATCCCATCACTCGGAGCATCCGTGATCCCGGACTCAATCCGCCGGGACTTTTCCTGCGCCTTATTGCTCTCGTCCTTCATCTACCTCCCTCAGCGCTTCGACATCCCCGCCAAATCCCTCCAAAACCAACCCCTCAAAGACATCTATGAAATACGACCCGGAAGGACCTTCGAACCTCCACCCACGACACGCACCAGAATGGCATATGCTGTGATCGACACACTCTTCGAACTAGCGTCATCGCCTTCAAACCAAGCCACACAAGCCGCCTCCGAACAACAAAACACCGCTCTCGTCCTCCTTGCCCGCCCCATCACCCCATACCTTATCCTCCGCTGTGCCGTATCCCTGAAAGGCTACATCGCAGACCAACCCCTCCGCGGCCTGATGCCGCAGCCCACGCCCGCACGCAGATCCCTTCTACATCTCCTCCGCGGCATGGTAGACCTGCGTAGCGAGCCGTCGGCGATCCCGCCGCCCAAGACAGCGCCGAGCGAATCAGCCACCACCGCTAAACCTAGTTCTGACTCTGACCAGGATCACAAAAAGCATCTTGCATGGATCTACCCGCTTGTTGTGCGGGCCGTGCAAGTTGCCGGGAAGGAACAGGATGATGGTGAAGTCCTACATGCTCTCGGGAGGATTCTTCAGGAGGTTAATGGTGGTAGTGCTGCTGCTGGTTATCATGTATGATGTATAGGGTTGCCCATATGCCAGTTGTTGTTGTTTTCGCTTTTTCATATATATGATGCTCTAAGCTCGTTGGGACATAAGTATTACATAGACGATCGTGCCATCTAGCAAGCGTTGACGCTGTTGTTGTCTGTCCTTGGTTTCTTTACTTGTGTCTACTTGGACTTTGCTGTATGACTAGGTTGCTAATGGTTCTGTGTTCGATTTTACGTCGTGTCGAGCATTCTTCGGGTACTCTTAGGTCGTATTTTTCACCTTATAGCATTGACACCATAGTCAGGTAATAGGACCAGGTTGTTCCCATCTCATGTCACCACGAAGTTTACAAACAGAAAAGATAAAATACGGAACAGATCATAAAGTAAATTTCATGTTGCTGAGATTTCATCATAACACAGGGAGAAATACAGCCAGACATAGGTTAATACACAGAAGGGTATAATGGGTAAGGGTTAGGTAACATCAAACGGAAGTCTGACACAGCACAGCACAGCACGGCATCAGCATCAGTAGCAGCCCAAGAACAAAAGACGATCTATTTCGCTACAGCATGAGACGCGGACACAGATTGGATTAAGCCGCGGGGATTTGCTGAGTGAACTGAGGCTGGGTGTCAGTTCGTCCGGGGCCGGCCGTCGCAGAACCGGCGGGCAGCTGTTGCTGTTGCTGCTGCTGTTGGAGGAGCTGCTGTTGTTGGATCTGTTGCTGCTGGGCGATTTGAGGAGTGATGGCGATCTCGGGAGCTTGACGGTAGAGGACGATTTCGGATTGCTTGAAGTAACGGCGAGCGTCTGTATAGATAGACCGGGGATGTTAGCACGATGGATGTTTGAATGTGACGATCGAAACTTCCGGAACGCAAGGAAAAACGGGAGGGAACTGGGGCCGGTGGGGCTACCACGCGAGACCAGAATAGTTTGAGGTTTAGCGTGGGGGTTAGTCACGGGGGGGAGGGAAACACCCCAACTGTAACCACTGGCCAGATTGCAGCATTTCGGCCCGATTAAGGGTATCAATAGCCGACCGGCTATTGACTTGGGTGGTGGGATGCCGTGGGATGGATGTTGGCTATGGAGGAAGTGGGCCAGCTAGCTAGCCACCACCACGCCTTTGCAACCCAAAGCCTGGTCTCACATGCGTGGGATGGCCGATATGGTTATCCCACGCCAGACGGGATTCATGAACGGCAGTCGCCAAACAAGGCTAAAACGCAGATGAAACGCAGATGGATGCAGTATCACGTACCTTCGTCGATAAGTACCAGGCTGAGGTAGTAGCGCGTCGAATACTTCTTGTTCACGTCGCGGAATGTCGGGGTAAGGTCGAATCCTCCAAGGAACAGACGGATGGGGATAGTTTCACCTAGAAACAGGTCAGGAGAGGTGCTCGGTGGTGATAATACCGCAAGTGTGACGTGTTGCGATGTCTGAGAGCCAGGTGAGTCCGAGCCACCGACTTACCTCGGGAAGGTGATCCATCCATGATCTGCGTGCAGCAGGTTAGTGCTTTGGACATTATGCAGCCATTCTAGTTGTATGCAGACTTACCTCGAAGCGCACGAGTGTCTCACTTTCGTTATACTGGTTTGGCGGAGATCCGGTCGTCTCACGACGGATGATGGATAGCTCCATGTGTTTGATCTTCAAGCGCACGAGCAGGAAGTAGATGCGCCCTACGATGACATCCTTGAGGTGGTACTTGGATTTGGAGTATTCGAACTCAATGTGCAGGCAGTCTTCGATACCGACGTCCATCTTGATGGGGCTGTTGGTCTCGGGGGGCATGCGGTAGGAGTAGACCCAGAGGTCCTTCTCCCGAATCACGTCCGCCATGCGCCGGGACACTGTCACGCGGACAAAGTACCGTAGCTTAACATTGATACCGTTGTATGATTCGTATTGCTTCTCGATATTCTTGAAGTTGAACGGGAAGGTCTGGGGGTGCTGCAGTTCTCCGGGAGCTGCGAGCTCCTGGACCAGCGATAGGAATTCGTAATGGTTACCGCGATCGTAGAACATTTCTGGACAAGCAATTGCATGTTAGAATCGAGACTTGAAGCCTTAGAGCAACTGTGGAGTGGGGATGATGATGAGGCATGCCCGCCCCCTCATCAGAGCCATTGTTCCATACCGATCGTGCCAATGAATTGCACTTTGATGCCCGTGTGTTCCAAACGCTTTCCATCCTTAGGTCTGACCGTCACAGCACCCTTGACAGACTCTCCGTCCATGTAGAGGGGGACCCTCTCGCGACGGCCCTTGTCGAGCTTGACATCAACCGTCTGACGCTCATCGCTGTCTTCGAGGACCACATCGATGTCGACGGGAGTGGAGAAGAAGAGGGAGGTCATCGTAGGCGAGGAGTTCGATGGCGAAGGAAGATATAATAAGTTCAATCAGCTGGAACGAGCGTAGTGTACTTGGTGAATCGGCCTATGGAATGCGATATCACACAATGGCCATGTCGCACTCAGCTTCATCTGGTTAGGCGGCATCCCGACTGCCTGGCGGTGGGCAACCTGGCATATCACTGCTTAGGTAAGCAGTACTATGTCATCCGCAACTATACCATCATCACCACATAAAAGCCATAGTAGTCGCTCATTAGAAGCGAAAGCTCTGCTCTTAGAGGCCTTTCAGGAAGTAGAAAGCTGGAGAATTCATTATGCCGTGGCTGATCGCGACAGAACTGCCATACCTGTTAGGTAAGGGAGAGCCGGATATGTTCAAATTAGAAGAACAATGTACGCCCTACAATCCATGACACGATTGACATGGCACAGACGGAGAAATTTACCATTCGTGTTCGAGGCAAATTTGTCCGCCATCAAGGGTCGTGCAGCATATGACCGATCCTACGATGACACTACGAGAATGAGTCGGACGACAGCGCATGCTAAACCCGTGGGCTTTGATTGAACGGCCATCTAACTCCTGTCGGTCAGGAGGGGTAACCGCATCATCTGCCCAGCGTTGTTACACCTCTGTGCGCATGCAGACTGCTTTTTATGCTTGATCACAGTCTTAGACAGGCAGTCATCGGGCACACAGTCAACAGAAACACATGTCTATTGGTAGGAATATGCAAAGAGCCGCGGGCCCGTAACCTTAATTGGCATTGCTGGAAACATGTTTCCGTGTTGTTGGATGTACCAAGTAGAGTATCTAGGTTGTACTGCACGTCGTGCTGGCAGCAAGACTGCCTGATTCCTCCCAAGGAAGGAAGTTCGTCGGGGAATTCGACATCTGCATTATTTGACTCGCATGCCAGCAATCAGAGTTTCCCCAGACTGAGCCGCGGCCATCCATCTGCGCGCCACAGTCCCAAGCGGTGAGTATGCAGGATCAATCAGCGGGTGCCAGATATGTCCGCATGGGTTCTGACTGGTTCCTGGGAGGAATGGCGGTCTTCCGCAGCTTATTTTTGGTTTTTCTCAGTCCATGTCTAGCAGGGTAACACAGAAGGCAGCAAAATTCCAGCGAAAGTAACACCCGTGAGTTGTTGAAGACCCTGATTTGACCTGTCGTCTGGCCAAGTTGGGCCAGACTAGGCAGGCTTGATGGCCGTGGAGGCCACGGGAACGAACATCGGCAGGTTGAAGGTTCTTTGTTCTCCAGTCGGATGAGAGGGGATGAAAAGTTGAGCTTGGCGCGGGAAATGATTCTGTAGACTAAGTCATTTCAACCTTGATCCGTTGTTTTATCTTATCTGCAAGGACCGGGGTAGACATTGAAGTCCCTGTTCTTGTACTCGGGACCACTTTAGACGGTCCGTTAGCAAGAGTTAAGACTAGCATATGGCCTGGAAAGCGCACCGTGGAAAACGACCCTTTTGGGGACGGTGACCCAATACCGGGTTAGGAATAGCGTGGGGGTTCGAGCCATTACCCGTCCCGGTACCGTCAGAAACCAGAAACAGACGTACGAAATTACGGTTCCGAATCCCCGGTTGCAGCAGACCCAGTGACATCATGGCGGGAAGACCGGACAAAGTCAGCCAGCAACATTTCAATTGGGTGACACAGGGATATGATGGTCTCGCTGAGCTGACTGGTTCCTTCCCGGGCAAAATTCCCCCTGTTCCTGCTGCTGAAGAGTAAATGAGGCAATAAGGGGGGGGGAGGGAAAGGGAATGCGCGCGTACTTTTTATTATTCTCTCAGGCTTGTATGGAGGTGTGTATGCGACAATACGAGGAGAGTTGTTTTGCTACCGATCGGATCTCCCGCTAATGACCAGACCGCCGGACTCCTGAAAGTTGACTTGCTTGGAGTGAGTCTCCCCCACTCGCCCGTTTCGCTGCTCAATATCCCCCCCACTCGGAATGCCCTACTTCTTTTGCGCCTGCAAATAGTTTTCAGCTGCTTTGTGATTCGATGGCGGATGTGGTTTGGATCGGTCCCCGACTAGTATTCACCACCAGCCAGCCCATGACGATGCGGTGGAAACCCTTCTGGCAATTTCCGGCCCCAACCTGCTATTAATTCATTACTCAAAGCCGGGTCTCATATTTGAGTTGAGAAAAATCAAAGAAAATCAAGAGAAGGAATTATGAGAAATTGGCAGTCCCAATGAGATGACTGTGCCCCGACGAGGTGACCCACTTGCATTTCATACTTGAAGGAGATTTATTGATTTATTGATTTGTTATAAACTGCCCTGAAATCTATCTATCTACTATTTTTTATGATCTAATTCCCCTTCCTCTTGCTGGTTCCTTTTTCCATTCCTCTCTCTTACTCTCCCTTCCCCCCTTGCCTTTATACTACTTATATACCCCAAGTCACTGCCGAAGACTCCATTACCCCATACTATTCATACCACTTACCTCACCTACCACCACCACCACCACCACCACTACTACCACTATATTCAATTACCGCAATCTTCTCCTCATTCCTCGTCGGGTGACCACTTGCGCCGCTATAGGCTATTCGCATTCATCCAACATATTCATACTTCCCACCACTATTCCTCCCGGGTGGATAAAACTGAATTGAATTACAACCAACCCTATTTTTCCCACGGTTCGCAAGGACGTCATACAATAACTTCTCAACTCCCTCACCTCTCAAAAACCCTTTCTACTTGCTCCACCAACAACATCACCACCATGCTCTCCGCCGGCGAACGACCCCAACAACCCACCATGACCAACGCAGCAGCGGCAGTAGTAGATTCCACACGCGGTCCCGTCAGCAAAAGCCCATTGACCAACTCCGTGGTCAACGCCATGTGGGGAAGCACCAGCAGTAACACCACCACCACAGCACCGTCGGCAGACCAAATCCAACACATCTGGGTAGTGACGGGGCCAGCAGGATGTGGGAAAAGCACAGTAGGCAAGGGGATTCAACAAGAACTTAGCATTCCTTTCTTAGAGGGTGATGATGTACGTATAACCAACCAACCAACCCTACCTAACATACCATAACCACACCCACAACCACAACCACACCTAAATAACTAACCAACCAACCACCCAACAGTTCCACACCCCCAACAACAAAGAAAAAATGTCCAACGGCATCCCCCTCACCGACGCCGACAGATGGGACTGGCTCATCTCCCTCCGCCAAGCCGCCATCGAAGCGCTCTCCCCCTCCGAGACTAACAACTTCCACCCACCCTCCGGCGTAGTTGTTGCTTGTTCAGCCCTGAAGCAGAAATACCGGGACGTGATGCGTGTCGCGGCGTACGGATCCCCCTCGGTACAGATCCATTTCATCTATCTCAAGTTGGATGAGACCATGTTGTTGCAGAGAGTCATGAATCGACAGGCCCATTATATGAAGAGTAGTATGGTGCAGTCGCAGTTGCAGGATCTCGAGGAGCCCAAGGGCGAGTGGGATGCCCTTACGGTGGATGTGCGGGCTTCGCAGGCGGAGGTCCAGACGGAGGTGTTGGAGTTGGTGAGGGATACGTTGGCCAGGTATCGCTGATTGACCACCTGTGTCCGGGGAGAAGTGTGTATGTTGTGTCTGGTGCATGATGGATTTATTTGACCTTTATGGGGTTTTGTGTATGGAGTTGGGTATGATATTGCATTCTCACATGCATTTTTGGGCCTGAGCTGTCTTTTCATTGATTTCTGATATGGGAGTCTAAATTCTGGATTGATGTGCATTTTCGTTTTTGTTCGTGTTTGTTGATTGATACCTACCTACCCCCCTACCTATGTCTTATCTACATACGACTATGTTTAGAAATGTCACGAAGATCACACTTTCTAGTCCATAGCAATATACACTCCTGCCTTGGATATAAATAAGAGTGGACGGATACTTATAACAATATATTGACATGATATAGCTGGAGTCGGACTGGACGGGCTTTAGCTACTACTAGTAGCCTATTAAGTTCGCCGAATACATGCTGCAGGCAAGGCAGCGGGCTAGCCGGCTGCGACACTCGACTGTATCTACCTTGGATAACTACACTTCACATTACTTTTTAGTGTGTTTTGGTTTGTGTTTAGCTACAACAACGACTGGCTTTTCTACGTCGTGGCGTGCGTTGCTTGGTGATCATTGCAAGTTTGAGGGGGATTTATAGGCGTTCGGGGCGATATTCTCTGCTTGAAGAAGGTTGAAGCACCTACATAGCTAGCATCTTAACTAAGCCAGCTCGATCGGGTATCAGAATGTGAATTCATGACTTGCTTTGAATACTAGCCTACTAAGTGTGGGATGGAAGGAGAAGAAGGGCCCTACTGACTACTATGTTACGTCATGCTCCGGTTGGTGGTTTAGTCTACATTGCACTCTTGGTACAGAGTAGCTGCATGGGGTATAAGTTAGAGTGCTTTAGGGATAGACATCAATGGGGTATAAGTTAGAGTGCTTTAGGGATAGACATCAATGGGGTTTACAGATTGTGGAATTATAAAGTATACGCTGTATTAGTTAGATCCTTTCATGAGTATGACACTGAACTATGCCCTTAGTAGTGTATCATTCTGTTGTCTTTATCGCTAGCAGATCGATGTAAGAAACAAGGAAGCAAGCGGGTCATCTAAGAAAGAACACAAGTCTCAGCAAATACCACCGTGATAAAACTTGAACTAGATAAGAGGTTCTGAATAGCATCCTACCCATCCTTGCTATCTCTGTTCTTTCTACCCTGAGCATTCTGAGCTAGGAAAGCAGACGAATGTGGTAAGAATGCAAGCCGGCACAACATCGGAAACACAGAGTCAAGGCCACTTCAAGATGTAGGATATACTATCATTATTTCTTAATGTATCGTTGCCCACAATTGCCTATACCCCTAGTCTTCACAAGAAAGGCTCGTCTGTGTCCTGCACAGGACTTCTGGGCACGTTTTTGTTGGGAATGAGAGGCTGCTGTTCTTCCGTGAAAGGGTCCCACTCAGTCGACTTTCCTATGTTACCGCAGAAGATCTTCATCCAGCTCTCAAACTCGTTTCTCTCATCGCTTGTCTTCAAGTCGATGGTCTTACCTCCGGGAAGAAGGGGAATGAGACGTCGACTGGGGTCTGCATCCGTACACCGTGCAGCGATATCACGAGACAAAGAACTAGCATCGGCTCCAAGGGCTGCGGGCTCTTCACACCGGTGGACATAATAAAACAATCTGACACTCGTGGTAAAGGCCACCACAACAGGTCGTCCTCTAGTACTGACAGTATAACTCGATTTCTCCGATTCCTCTCGTTGATGAAGCTGGCGCAGAGTATGCTTCATCGTCAGGTCCCATTCCTCGGGACTTTCGTCACGCACATGGCGCAGAACGCAATACAACCCATTGCAATGAGTGATATCCATGACGAGCTCACGGTACCTAGGGGGTAGAAGGCAACGGAATGTCGGGCCGCGAATATGAACGATCAAATAGTCCGGAGTATCCAAACCACTGTTGAGCTGGTAGTTTCGCGCAAGATACCTGCCCCAGCCATCTTCGACAGACCCGACATATGTGTGTTCTTCAATATTGAATAGGAGCTCGGGTTCTTGGATCTGACTGCCGCCATAATAGTCATAGTACATCCTGCGGAGGAGGTTAGATACCCATAACCCAATTGGCCAGCAAAACTTACTGTTCGGGCATGTCTATCTGCTTTGTATAAGGAGAACGTCTGTGGACCACCTCCGAGAATACCATGCCCACAGAACTCAGAATACTTTGTCGAGTGTGATCGGCTATTCCGATCACAGGATTCAACTTTATCTCATCATCCTTGAGGGTGACAGGGAACCACGAATCTTCATTGGAATGCCTTACTTGGGAATTGCTCTTCTTCCCCGAGTGCAGATCTTCCAAGATGAAGCTTTGTTCGGCACTGTCAAAGCCCACAACAGCATAGTCATCGTTCAAGCGAAACTCACGGTTACCGGTTCTTCGGCAGTAAGATGACACTTCGCCAAGCGCGCGATAGGTCCGCGTATCGGAGAACTTCATGATGGCTCCAAGTATTTCATTGGGGAATACGCGCGACTTTGCATGCTTCAGGTTTTGATAGGTAGCTGCGTCAAAGAAACGTAACACCGCGAGAAAAGCATCGGTGTGCGTCTTATTCCCAGACCCATCACCAGTAGACTCTCCGTCATCGTCATCATATCCCATATCGTTCGAAATATCTGAACCGCTTGCTGGGTATTCAAGCTGAGACCCCTCTTGTATCTCAGAACTAGCAGCATCTTCGCTTCCATCATCAACATCCGGTGAATAGACTGGGCCGAAACCATGATCATCGTCAACGACAGGGTCTTCATGTACTGACAGATGTGACTCCACAGGCTCAGAACTCGAAGATTGAGGCTCCCGAACAAAGGCGGCCACATCCTCTGCACCAGAGACTTCCTCGTGGCTAGGGCTAGCGATGTTTTCTCGTGTAGACTTTTCTGAATCACACGGACTGGCCAAC
The DNA here is from genome assembly GCF_003184625.1 of Aspergillus neoniger CBS 115656. Lineage (NCBI taxonomy): Eukaryota > Fungi > Ascomycota > Eurotiomycetes > Eurotiales > Aspergillaceae > Aspergillus > Aspergillus neoniger. The sequence goes on from NW_020291130.1 coordinate 1,304,077, forward strand.
TCTAGGTTCTCAAAGTCATTTGTGGATTCCTCGGCTGTGCATGTATCTTCCTGCGCAGGGTAAGAAGACGACACCCTTGTTCGAGGGCCATTCGCAAAACCTGAGTTGTTATTATCAAACTGTATCAGTGCGGTAAGAGGAGACCTGCTAACATGCACGGTTCCATCCGGACACTTTTGAACACGAAGCAGCACGACATCTAAGATGGAGAATACCATGGCATGGAAATCCTTTAGTCCCTGCCTGAGGCCAGCTTCCACAACTTCGGTAACGGATGCCTCCTCGACCTCGACCAGATCCAGTCTAGTAACCAAGTACACAAGGACATTCCTAAGCCAGTAGATTTTGCTACTGGGTGCTGAGCCAGACTGGGTACCCGGGATGTGAGACTCGTGTAGAAACTGTGGAAGAACGGTTGGCAGATAGCCGGGCGCAGTCAGTTCGGGGGAAACATCCTGTCGAGCCAGATAGTAGCCTTCTGTCTGGTGGTTTTGGTCCAGGCTGCTAGCACATTCAAGTGTTATTTCACCAGCAGCAATAGACAGTATGGCAAAGGCTATCTCCCTGAACGAGAAACAACTTGGATCCCACTCTGGAAGATAGGCATCCAGGACAGGTCGATATCTATGATGCATGCGCGTAAAGATGGCAGCCAGTAGTGACTCGCGTGCATCAATGATGTCTCCTTGGTCGTAGAATGTATCCAGTGGAGCGACCTGGATGTCCAAGTGGCTATACCTATCTCTCGAGGCACCATCTACCTCCGGTTTCCAGCCAAAATTGGCGACAACCCCTTCAGGTGTGCACCGATCAGCTGCCCGACGGCCTCGACCATCTAGTCCAAGATACTTGATCCACCCCCCTGCACGGGGAAGTCTGGCTAGGTAGAGATGAAGGGAGTTGTCAACCGTCAATACCTCCCGGTCTAAATCGAGGGTGTAGGTCCATTCAATGTTCCACGCATGCATCAGCTCCGGGACGACTGTCTGTAGTGGGGGTAGTTGTAGTCGATCATCAATGGCCCAGAAGCTCTTTGCGTAGCGCTCTTTCAGAGCCACACTCGAGTACTCCTCTCGGGTGCTTTGAACCTTGACTGGAAGGGTTTGTGTCTCAAATTGGTGAACGAGCTGAGCATAGACATTTCGCATGAATCGAAGCCATTCTAACTGGATGTTAGTTACGTTGCATGCTGTTATGTAGGCGAAGAAACATGGACTTGCCTTGATATTTCTCCGGGTCTTCAGGTATATCATTCAAGATGGCGTCGCCTAATCCCTCCGGATAACTGTCGAATTGATTGTAATAGACGAAGTATCTACCACGGCAGCGGATAAAAACGAGGCCCCTGGTTCCCATAGTTGCTAGATGGTTGCTTAACAGACCATGAGATGAAATGTGAAAATCGACTGGGAGTTGGAGAAGATACAGGAGAGAAAGTGTAGATTAAGAGAGAAGAAGGCTGAAAGGAATTGAAAGGGAACAGGCGGGGTGAGAGTGGGAAACCAACTACAATTAAGTACATGCAGACGGCAGCCCGTTTTGGAAGCCACCCTAATTCTAGCATTCACTTCAATACGCGCGCGCCTAGATGAGACACTGTAAAAACGCAGATCCACGGTAATTTATGCTGATGCTTGGCTGATATTGATTCCGGTGTTATTACGAAGGGAGGAATAGAATACGACTACCCATTGAAGGGAGGAGGCAGCAATCTGAGATACTAGGCATCTACCGTGGAAGCTCCCGATGCCTCGGAAACAAATTCGGAGCCTACCTTAGTAGTACTTAGTACTTACTTTCAGCAAACGGAGACACCCAACAGCCAGTAGTAATACTAGTGCTCGCCTGCCCGTTTAACGAAGCGTGGAGGAAGCTTCGGTTCTGTAATGAGTTCCAGCGTTATCTTCGAATGTAATTGTCTGATCCCATTTCTGACGGTGAAACAGAAACTGAACAAAAAGCAGTACTGCAACTACTAAATACATTGGAACAACTGCTTCTGCTCAGGTTCCGGATATCCATAGCCATCCGTATACCATGCCAAGAGGATTTAGAGGACTAAATGTCGATGGGAGAGCATAGCATTTCATCTATGTAGAGGGCGATGAAATAATCCACGAAGACACTATAAGATCATATTGTTATAATCACCAGCTGATGTTATTCTATGCGGTGTTACTCCACATTCCCACATCCGCCCGCAATTCGGGCTATGAGTTGTTCCGCCATCGAACATGGCACGTGCGGGCCGATCTATACCAGTCCACAATTCAGATCTTCTTCATTCCCCCAAACTGACTGAAGGCGAAGGACATGGATCGAATTGGACCCCAAATCTAACAGCCGGGTGGTCCATAATTCAAGAAAAGATGTCTCCGTCTTCGCCTCTAGCAGGATCCCACTCATAGAGATATATTTTTGTCCTACCCACCATGACAGCAAACAGCCTAATGATCTAACTGATCCAAGCCTCGAAGATTTTCCCGCTGGCTCACAAACAACTATAAAGTAATTCAGTTCGAAGGGTAACTTGACTTGTATCAATAACTCCTTGCCACAAAGATGAAACCAACTGCCGGCTCAAACTGTCGTTCTCGATTGTCAGCCGCGGGATGTTGTATGCGGGTGGTGGATCTGGATTACGGAGAGCCTTACGACGCAGGGCTGATCATTATTAACCGCTTCAAGCACGCCCTCTGCGACGGCGGGGCCCAAAATAGCAAACATTGGCTTACGGGCTGACTTGCTAACTCCAGACAGTCCAATGCGCTTGCTTGTGCAGACCATTGAGCTGGTTCGCGTCTGCGTAGCAAACTTTCCAGGGCTCCGGTGTTCCGCCTCGGCAGGTGATCCTGGGCCAGTATGGGCAGTGGGCGCCGGCCTTTATTGGTGCAATCCCCATCGGGGGTCTTCTTAGTGTTCCATAGTATCCCCATTGCAACCAGGCACCCCCAGCCAAACAGACCAATTACGGCCCTTAATCTAACCCTGACAGGCTGATACTTCAGCCTTTTCCTTGGGATCAGTTCCCCTTTGCCAGCCTGCTAATTATAAAGTCTAGATTGTCGGTCCCGTCCGTCGGAGATCTGTCCTAAATGCCGTGTTCACTACGCCGTCCACGGAGACACGACCCGCAGAACAACGCAACACCGGAGCGAGTAAATAGTAAAAGAACCAAGAAGATGGTGGCCGAACATCTCACTATTCGCAATGTCACCTCCACGCCCATTACACTGAAGCGCATTGAGCGCTTCCGTGCCCCCGATAGATCGCTTGGGGTTCAAACTTTTGCAAAGAATTTCACACGGGTCTTGACCAATACGACCCGTGCGAATGCCCCAGTTGCTGCTGTGAACGATGATACGAAGCCTTTTGCAGAGAAAGAAGTTGACATTCATGTCGCGCCCTTCGAGTCAGTCCAGACAGAGCTTCGCTCGTTCATCGAGTCGGAGAAGGAACGTTTACGCTGGGTCTTTGAGGTGGAAGGAGAGCGACATCAAATCCAGACCCCAGTGCCCACCACTGAGACTGCCACCATGAAGGCACTCTGTGACAATCCCAAGTTCAAGCTCACGGGGATCTACATCACCGCCGCTTCCCATCTCACCATCTTTTCCTCCGCCAATCTGAATGCCTGGATGGGCGAACTGAAGGATGACACCTTGCTCTCCTCTCTTTCAATTCCAGGCACGCACAACTCCCCAACCTGCCATGTGGCAGCACCATCCGTTCGTTGCCAAGCGGTCAGCCCCAGGGAACAGCTCAGGAACGGCGTGCGTTTCTTTGATATCCGTGTGCAGCCTCAATATCCGGAAGATACATCGAAGGAGGAGCTTATCCTCGTACACAGCGTCTTCCCCATCTCACTAACCGGCAACAAATACTTCCGGGACTTGATGCACGAAGTGAACGACTTCCTGGAGCAAAATCCCTCCGAAACACTCATCATCTCTCTCAAGCGTGAAGGTCCCGGAAACCACACCGACGAACAGCTAAGTAGAATCGTGAACGACCACTACGCCCGCCCAGGGAGCAGATGGTACACGGAACCAAAGATCCCCACCCTAGGCGAAGTACGTGGAAAGGTTGTCCTTGTCCGTCGGTTCGAAATCCTCGAACACCTGAAAGACATCCATGATGGCAAAGGATGGGGCATCAACGCCAGTGGCTGGGCCGATAACTGCGCCAGTGCCACCTGCCCCAGTGGACAGCTTTGCATCCAAGATTTCTACGAGGTCTTGGAGACCACGAACATCGATAAGAAGATCGAATACGTGACCGAGCAGTGTGGACGCGCAAGCAAGACCCAGTACCCGTTTGGGGTGCTTCCAGGACCCTTGGCTACGCGTGCCCATCCTTTCTACATCAACTTCCTGAGCGCCAGCAATTTCTGGAAGGTCGGGACTTGGCCTGAGAAGATTGCTGCTAAGCTGAACCCTGCCACTGTTGAGTATCTGTGCAGGAAGCATGGAGAGGGTGATGGTGATTGGTCTACTGGTGTCCTTGTCACGGACTGGGTAGGCTTGGATGGCGACTGGGATCTTGTACGATGCATTGTGGGTATGAATTCTCGGCTGCTACACAGGCAGTTGATGCATGCAGAGCAGAGCGAGCAGAGCAATGGCAACAGTTAAGGAGGACTTGTTGGGTATGAAAGGAAGGACTGCCGGTTGCGCTTCAATCCCGCTCCGAGTCTCTTCAAGAGGATTGTCAAAAGAACCGCACCCTGTGTCAGTGATAGACCCAACAAGAGGGCTACGTGAACTAGGTATCATAAAATAATACCCGTATTTTCAACGTAGGTCACGATACGCAGTGTACAAGCGGACGCCACAGCCAAAAAGGAATATGTATGTATTTGTGACCCAGAACTATGACTCCGGTTCTAATGAAACTTCATGTGCTAAAACAATCATGGTCTTGAAGGGTAAAAATGGGAACCAAAAAGGAAAGAAAAAAGGGGGGAAAGAAAAATACACGCGACATTTTATTATACATGGCAAGCCAGGCAGAAGAATTCAACAGCCTTAGGCGGTTCAAGCAGAATCACCCTTGTTCTCATCCTCGGACGCCTTCTCCTCCTTCGGCTCCATATCCTGCTTTCTGCTCTCAAGCGTAAAGTAAAGGCTCTTTCCAGCGCCCTCCAAAGCATTCGTGATGCTGGATCCCATGCTCTGCAGAGCCATAACGAGCTGTGACCGCAGGCCATCCATACCGCCCTCGATACTGGTGACCCACTTGGACTGCTCAACATCGAAGACCTGTCCATCCATACGAGCAGCAACCAAAGACAACTTGTTCAGACCGTTCTGAACAGGGAACTCATGCCAGCCCGGGTTAGCCTTCCGGGTAGGCAAAGGAAGACCGATCGACTTAGGGGCCAGGACCTGCAACGCGGCCTTCAAGTGTTCGGGGGAGACGTGGGGGATAGTGAGGACAGCCACAGGACCAACCAGCAGCTCCGAAAGCTCATGTTTGCCCTTCATAGACAGGACGGCATCATGAGCGGCGCGGGAGAGGTCATGGGAGAGGGTAGGGTCATCCCGGGAAGCGGCAAGAGGGATTTCGGCCGATGTTTGCGTGGCAGGGTCGACAGCTCTGGGGACCGGGGTGGTCTGCTTAGGACGGAAGTATTCGACGATGCGGAGGGCGACTTCGAAAATGCGCGTCTGGACAATCTGGACCTTGATGTGCGGAGCCAGCGCTGGGGCCTTCCGGCCCTCCGAGGCAATCTTCTCGTCCACCTTCTGCATGGCTGCGCTCAGCTCTCGGCGGATAGCGGCCCACTCGACCGATTGGAGGTTGTCGTGCTGCAGGAAGACCATGAGAGGCGTGGTGCGGATGATGGAGGTGTATTGCCGGAGGAGCTGGGACCGGCGGTATTCGGGGTTGCGGTGCGAGGGAGGCTGCGTAGGAGGGTAGTGGGCGATGGGGGCGGGGGAGTGTGTCATTTGCTCGATTGATGCGGCCGGGGTCGTGGCCGTGGCTGCTGTGCTGGCATATCTGGCAGCAATTGGGAGTTCATGCTGGTAAACGACCCTTTGTCGGCGGACCGACTGAGTGATGCGGCCGCTGGAGATGCGGACGCGAGGCGGCATTGTGGAGGTGGGAAGAGGAGTTTCGGGGGGTGAAAGGTCAATTGGGCGTGGAATAGTACCGCGAGGAAGTAGGGGCCGGACGAAAACCTCCAAGACCGTGAAATTGGCGATGCCGGCGACAAGAGCAGCGTGCTGGAGGATGTCCGGCTGGACGAAAATATGGCACGAAATCTTGACTTCCTAAAGTGGATTAGCCGGGATGACAGGCGGTGGGATTCTGCCAGACGCAAAGATGACTCTTTGTTCTGCGGTCAGCGGGCATCCGACCAAACTCCGAACCTTCCTTCCTTTTCATGCAGGTAAGCTTGAAAGCTCGGTGAGTAAGTTGTGACTCATTGCTTATATAGGAGCGTGCGCGCCGTTCCGTTCTATCTGCTAACATTCAAACTAAAGGCAAAATGTCCGCCTCAATTCATGACCAGAAACCGCAACATGTCTCCATTTCACCCCTCCTCAAGAGACTCGCCTACCCCGCTACGGAACGCCGGGTCGAAGCTTCGGAAATTGCCTCAGCTTTCGCCCTGATTTTTGAAGATGGAATTTCGCATATTCAGACCGCAGCGCTGCTCACGCTTTTGCATTCTACGGGATTGGATCGCGATGCTGAAGTCATTGCCAAGTGTTCGCATCGCATGCGTGAGGCCGCTCGCCAGGTCGACCGGCCTACTCTGAAGGCTGCTATCAAGTCGCGCGGGAAGAAGGAGGGCAACTACAGGGGTGGTCTGGTGAGTGATGCTGGTTATATTGTACCTCAATTGGATCATACGGCTGACGTCTACGTTGCTTCTAGTGCGATATCGTTGGTACCGGTGGAGACATGCATTCTACCTTCAACATTTCCACAACCTCTTCGATCATTGCCTCCCCTCTCCTCATGACCGCCAAACATGGCAACCGGGCCCAGACCTCTTTCTCCGGATCCGCCGACGTCCTGAACGCCATTACTCCTGTGCCCCCGAAGATCGGCGCAGTTAACGCCGATAACCTTCCCCAGGTCTATGCGGAGACCAACTACTCCTTCCTGTTTGCTCCCAACTTCCACTTTGGCATGATGTACGCCGACCCTGTTCGGCGTGGGCTTGGACTTAGGACAATTTTCAACTTGATGGGACCCCTTGCCAACCCAGTCGACTGGGCTATCGAGGCGCGTGTTGTTGGTGTGGCCTACCAGAGCTTGGGACCGGTGTTTGTGGAGGCATTGCGGCAGAACGGATGCAAGAAGGCGCTTGTTGTTTGCGGTGAGGAGGATCTGGACGAGATCAGCTGCGCAGGAAAGACCAACTGCTGGCAACTAACGGAATATCCTAACCCCGCGTACCAAGGGTCCCAGGAGGATGAGTGCTCGTGCGATGAGGAGGAACACCCCCGCACCTTGGTCAAGATGGAAATGTTCCAATTGCACCCGTCCGATTTTGGCCTGCCGACTCACCCGCTATCTGACGTTGGCGGCAGGAAGATGCCCAAGGACAACGCAGCCAAGCTGATGAGCATTCTGCGGAATGAGTTGCCCCGAGATGATCCCATCCTGAGCTTCGTTCTTATGAACGTGGCTGCCCTCCTAACGGTGTCGGGTATCTGTGATGCGGACACTAGCAATATGGGACCTGGCGATGACGGTCTGGTCATCACTGAGCGCGGCCCTGGTGGCGGGCGCTGGAGGGAGGGTGTCCGCCGAGCTCGCTGGGCCGTTGAGAGCGGCGCTGCTCTCAAGTCCTTCGAGCACTTCATTGAAGTCACGAACCGGCTTTAATCATATCAACGGCTTCCATATCTCTAACCACTCATTCTCTTCTGACTCTCGGGTTTTTCTGTGGCTCTAAAAAGTATAGGCCAACTTGTTCTTTGAACAACAGTATGGCCATAATTTTTCGGGTAGTAGTGAATAGTTTATGATACCGTAACCATCGAAATGAATACTGTTCAAGACACTCAAACCCCAAGTAATGATCCATGAACATAGTTGAATTAACCGCCTGAATCAAAGACGAGGGGTATTTCCGCACAAAATCCCATCATCACTTATCTTCACTCGACAATAATCCCACTCGTCCACCTACTCCCCACCTCCCACTCACACCAACATCCAACCCTCCCTCACCAAGACAAATACCTTTCACAAAGAAATACATAACAACAAAAAGCAAACTCCAAGCGCCACCAAATGCACCCACCCCATCATACATAAAATGAAGTCAAACAAGCCCAACCAGACCATATCTGTCCAGCCCAGTCCAACTCAACTCAAACCACTTATTCTATCGAAACCGAATTCACCGCGCCTCGAACTGAACCATTCTGCACATCGCGAAGTAAACCAGTTAGCACAAACTCACACACATTCATCCAATCATTACAATTCCCACATCTATTCTCCCCAAAAAACCCCATCCCCACCCCAGGGAAGAAAAAGAAGAAGGAAAAACTAACCTCTTCGTCCTCTCCTTATACAAAACCCGATGACCGCACTCCTTGCACCGAATCTGGTCTCCCCTCTTCAGCGAAACGCGCGAGTTGCACTCGCCGCACAGGTACGCGACGACAGGGCCGTCCATGGGGCCACCACCGGCAGCATCACCGAAGGCGTTCTGGGCGCCGCCGCCCAGGTTGGGGACTTGGTATTGTTCGCGGGACATGGTGGGTTGTATTGGTTTATTGCGGTAGGTTGAGATTTGCGTGGTGGTGAGTAGAGGGTACGTATGTGGTCGGTGTGCGGTTGGGGAAGTAGTGGAGGGTGTGGTGTAGATGGTGATGGAAGGTTTGGGTGGTTTGGTTTGTTCTGGAACTTTTTTGCGTTGGAGGTTTGTTGCTGGATTGGGTTAGGCTGGGCTGGTTATGATTGGATTCATGCTTGTGTATAAGGTGGTTGTAGTGATGTGATTAGTAAGCGGGTGGGTTGTGCAGTTTGTGGTATTTGTCGGAATATAGTAGTACTCTAGGTCGTTTTTGTTTTGTTCAGGAAAATATGGGTGGGTTTATATATTTCGTCAAGTGCGATTTCTGTCGACCTTGAGTAAATGATTGCTTGATTTTTGGAATGTAGTACGTAGGATAAGACACAATACTATACATCTCCCACGACTTATCGTGCTGCCACCGATTCCACCAGCAAACATGGTATCTCTCTATATAATGTGCTGTCCAAATGCAAAGACTGTTGTCCCGATGAAGAAAATGCACGCATAGCTCATGTCATCCAAACATCACAGGGTATATGTCATAAATAAGTGAAAGAAAAGAAACAGATTTACCAACCACCGCCAATCTTCCCAGCAAGCTCAGCAACGCGAGTAGTATCGTTCGCGACAGGCTGGGACTTGCCAACATCACTCTCAACCTCGCGATATGTGGTGTAGGCAAGCTTCGAGAGCGGGATGCCCATGGAGTCGGACCAATAACGCATGGCATTATGGACTTTGTCTTCTTTCTCAAGAATGGATAGGGGCTGCGACTGGCTTCCGGCTTCCGACTCGGAGTCCGACTCCGCAGAGTAATATGCCTCGTCTACACGAGCAAGCCAAGCGCGTTGCTCATGTGGTGTCGGCTTCGACGAGGTGTCGGGCACTTCGCCCGAGGTTGAGGACTGCACGCTGGAGCTAGCTTCGCGGGCATCTTCAATGCGTATCTGACCTCCTCCATTAGTACAGCCTCCAGGGCATGCCATGACTTCTACATAAGCGTAATCTGTGCCAGAACCACCAGAAGCAGCGCCCCGTCCGACTGGCATTCGTCGACTACCGCCCGGAAGACGAGAAGCCCGGGCTGGTTTCAGCTTGCGAACAAGATTTTGAATATTGCGGAAACCGTAATAGCGAGCAGCTTTCAGGATAGGCGTGTGCTCCGACGACATAAGGGTGTACTCGACTACATCGGCGTTTCTTCCTCGTTGAGTGACAATCTCACTGCCTGGATTACGTGCTTGGAAAGTCTGAAGCACGTGGTGGAGGTAGCCTCCGGATGTACCTGCGGCATTTGATTGTCCTGCGGAAGACTTTGAGAACAGAAATTCGTTCAGAGTGGTATCTGGAAATGGTGGTATATAAGGCTGAGGAAGGGATTTGAACGGTAGGTTGGGAAGCGCAAGGTCCCTGGAAGACGCTAGGCTTAGAAGTTCGCGAGTGGTGATCACGCAATCAACATCACGGACGGCTGTGTGGTCTTCGTCCTTCGCAGACAGCCACGAAGCATCAGTAAGCTCCTCACGACTGGCTTCAAGCTTCTTGTCAAAGCAAGGCATGACGGCCAAATGCCATATACGAGAGGCCGGGATGCCAAGTGATTTACTGAGGACGGTTTTGAAAAAGGTGCCAGCCAACGCTTGCGGTGATTTGAGTCGTGACAGATGTGGGAGAACAAATGGATGTGTCTTTTCCGCATAACATATCCAGCCTGGACATGCGGACGAGAGGATCGGCCGTTTGGGAAGAGTATTGGTTGCGCTGTTTGTGCTAGGGGAATCGGGGTTGGTCGTCAAAGTCTCGCCAACTTCGTCCGCCGTAAGAACCAAGACAGCCTCGCGCAGAACATTGGTGTCGACAACCCATGTGAAGCCGCTGCCATTCTTGCCTCCAGCACGCAAACCGTGGGGACCGCTGAGGAACTGCTGGATCATGTATGATGCTTCCTTCTCCGTGATTCCATAGGTTGCTGCTAGGCTTGCCCTCACCTGAGGGCTAACACTTGCGACGAAAACTCGGCCTTCGTCATTGTCCGTGCCCAGACCCTGTGCTAATGTCCCATTTTCATGATTGATCAGCAACTCGGGATGCGCATCCAAAGTGTTGAGGACTTCCGCATGCGATTGCAACGAGATGAGTACGGCCTCAGCTGAAGTGACGCACCCAGAGCATGCGAGGCAATCAGTCAAAGAGATTTGTGCCGGTGGAAGATTTTCAGGCTGCAATTTGTCTTCTGTGGTCACTTCATAGGGGTTCTGAGAGATTATAAATCAGCGCTCATTCATTGGATGGAGTGGGGTACAAGCAGGGAGAAGGTCGAGCACATACATCTGTTTTCGAGGGATCCTTTGCAGGGAGAGTTTCCACAGGCTTGATGCACGCAACTCCGGGAGAGATGAAATCGTTCAAGTCGTCTGCAGATAGAATTGCACTCATTGTGGCGGCAATTGAAGACTCCTAGCTAGATGAGCAGGTATAGCAGCGCCACTCCGCAGCGGGCTCAGAAGTCTGCGCTGCAACTCGGACCGTGCTGATTTAGCAATATGAAAGCTTCGACGGCAAGTTGAACGCAATGTGCAAGACTTCAGTGTGCATGGAATATGAGAGCAGGTAGAAGAAATGCGACAGTGACAGTGATGGAAAGAAAGACCAATGCTTTGTCATCTGCAGTGGCGACGAACTCTGATGTTACTGGATGCTTATCGGCAGCCCCGCGATCGGCGATGATAAGCTGACCGCCTTTCGGCACCGCCCGCCAGGCACTCGTGTTCTGCCGCTCGTTCGTGTTGCCCCTCGGATTTCCACTTGGCTGGCCGCTCACCAGGCACCCTGGTGCTTCCAGCCTTGCTGCCTAAGTCTGCTCTTACTGTCAAGTCATGCCACACACTACATTAACAGACATGTAGCCAGATTAACCTTACATTCTGCTTACATAGTTTCACAGCAGACCACAAATACAAAGATGAGCCAAAAGTTATTACCGGACTACTTCCGACCGGTCAATGTGCGACCACGGCCTATGTCGGGAGCTGATAGGAGAGCAATACTAAGAGCGACCGCGGAAGAGACTCAAGCCCTTCTCCCCGGCATTCTAAGTACGGTGCCTCGGGCACCTCCAACAGCACAGTACTGTCCACGCATCAGATATCCTTCTTTAAATCCAAGGCTCAGTCCAAAGCTATCAACCCATGTCGAAGTCATATTTGGAGATACGTTCGACATCGCCATTAGGGTTAATAGCCCCTCCAGGCAATTCCGGCAAAGTGACACGCGGAACGTGTGTGTCTTGAATATGGCCAACGAAAGGAATCCAGGCGGCGGTTGGCGTAATGGAGCTATGGCTCAGGAGGAGGCTCTTTGCTATCGAAGCAGCCTCAGCTCCACCCTTAAATACCGATACTATCCCATAGGAGAACGAGACGCCATCTATTCTCCGACCGTCGTTATCTTCCGTGAAAGTTTCACACAGGGTCATGGGCTGATGGACCTGCAGAAGCCTGAACATCTCCCTATTGTGAGCGTTATTAGCGTTGCTGCCCTGGAAGGACCAGAGGTGGACTATACGGCAAATCCAGCGGCATTTAAGTTTCGTTCTGATCGAGAACTGACCAAAGACAAGATGCGGTCTATTCTCCGCATCGCAGGGTATAAGAAGCATCGGAGAATAGTCCTAGGAGCTCTGGGTTGTGGCGCATTTGCGAACCCAAATGCCGAGGTTGCTCAATGTTGGTTCGAAGTCCTGAAAGAAATCGAATTTCAGGGATGGTGGGAGAGGATTGTATTTGCGGTTTTAGATGACATGTCGAAAGTTGCTCAGGGTGACAGCAATTTCGATGTCTTCCGGGAAAGGCTGCATGGATTGAAGGTATGAACAGGTAGACCAGGAAAAGTGGTACATAGTATTATATAAAACCGGTATAATAACGTCCGTCACGTCGTATCTCCCGATACGTCGCTAATATGGTTATAATGGTACAATGGTCGGGATTCCTACTTTCGAAGTCGGCCAGAGCGCCTTCTGGTAGTTTGTTGTGCTTCTACCGGCTTAGTCTCTGTCTCATCGATGTCTTCCTTCTTGACAGAAGCCCTGCTTTGCCTTTTGGGCCCTGTCTTGGGCTTCAAATCCTCTTCGCTAGCTTCCGGTTCGCTCTCCTCCTTTTTCACTGAGGCCCGCTTTCGCTTCGACTTTGCCGGCGCATTACTGGCGTCTTCACTGCTGACGTCCTTGGCTACTGGCCCAGTCTTCTTCTGCACGCTTGGAACCACTGCGCTGGTTCTGCCGCCTACCGTAAGGAAAGTGATATTTTCCCCGTTTGGCAGCACTGATGGCGTGTTCTTCTTGCCTTTACTCCACCGATGTTTGAACAGCCAGTCAGCTGGGAATTTCTCCGAATCTGCCAGAAGTTCTACGGAGGTGGAGCAGATATAATGTATCGCTGAATGCAGCTCTTTGATCTGGTCATCATCAAGAGTGTTGCTGTATTGCTCAGGGTGTATCTTAGCTTGATAGAGAATTTCATCGCTATAAAAGCAGTCAGCTGGGTGAAATTGCCATAAGGGGAACCTGAAGAAACGTACCCCATCCAGTTGCCTATTCCGCTAATATTCGCTTGATCAAGGAGCAGGGCTTTTACAGGTACCTTCTTGCTTCTCAGCTTCTTTGCCAGCCACTCCTCCGATACGATGTCTTTATCGGTGACAGGGTCTGGGCCATTCTCTTTCAGAGGACTGTATTTACGGATTTCCTCCGCGGGACAGTCTACCAGACGTATTCTGGCCAGTCGGCGAAAATCAACAAACGCAGCCTCTGTCTTTGGATCGCCGTCGGTTTCGAGCAAGAATTTCCAGTACTTCGGCGGCCACTCCTTATCTTCTGGTTTGTCTGTCCGGTAGTAGTATGTGTCGGCGTCCCGGATCTTCAGCCAGCCCGCCATACCAAAATGCATAACTGCATGGGGTGGTGATGACATAGCAATCCAGAAGTATTTGCCCTGCTGTCCGGCACCAGTAACTTTCTTCCCTTCCATTGCCTTTTGAAACTCGGCAGCAGTGGTGCCCGCTTTGCCGTAAACAATGTCATCGTTTTGCACCGACACCTTGGAAAGCGTTTTGCCGACAAGATGTTGACGAAGGAAATGGACTATACGTGAGACTTCCGCTAGCTCGGGCATAATGTTCAATGTTGACAGTCTCTGTCGGGAACGGATTGTGGCGTGAACTTTTGTCTCCTTGGTTGGGACCTCCTCCCAGAATAGGCTCAAAGATGTGTATAAAGTTAATTCAATGAAGTCACGCAAGTCGAGCAGAGGCTGGAGCAGGAGGTCGTGGCGCGCGCGTCGACCATCACGTAGTCCCGTGATTACAGAATGCTAACCTAATCGGGTAATATACTAGGAAAGTGTGAAGTACGGCATGCCAGCCGAACCTCGTGAGAACTTCAACATTAGCTTGTTGAATTCATTGCATTGCTGCATTGCTAGCCCACGGCCCTTTTGGAAGTTACCATAGCCCCGGACTAGTTACCCGGTCTTCCTTTACCTCAGTAGCACAGTTGTTATTTGAACTACTTCTTTGCAGCCAAACGATCCGCTGGCCGCGGTTCCACATTGTACAGCTGCCAAAGTGGAGTGGTTCTGGACGAATACTTCCAGGTCAGAAAGTGACTCTGGAAAGGTGGAGGATCGGAATATGTCTCGAGCATCATCAACCTCAGCTCCTCAGCTGACACCCCAATTCTGTTTCAATGAGAGGCTGCTCAGAGGTATGCTCAGCTACGGCCACCGTCAAGTCCATAGACAGTAACGGGGCGCGGACTGACCCGGGGTATCCTGGCTGCTGTACAGATTTTCTACGAATCTCTAGATCGACCATAGATGACTCCATTACGCAAAACCTCAATGCCTTGTTCACCCCATCTCGACAAGGATTCGATCCCTCCTCCACAGCTATTCGACAAATAGACGCCAGTGAAGGGAAGCAAATCGAACCAGCTGCTTGCCAGGGCTTCAAGGATAAGGTCTTGTTTCCATCATGGCAAGTCCGTTCGGATGTGCTCAACTATTGCGCCGGGGTGGCCACAAGTCCCGACCCGGAAGACCCGGACCTCATTCTCCAGCAGACCGAATCCGCAGAGGATCGCGAGCATATTGTCGATGATCGCCTAGACCCATATGCGGCCCGGTTTTTGCCTCGGGAGGCACGGACTGAGTCGTTGGCCAACCTTGTCCGCACTCAACGGGGGGTTGAAGACATTATACGCACGCGCACGTGGGGTCTGGTAACGGAAAGATGTGGTGGCCCGTCGGAGGGCTGGGAAGAGGCGCTGAATAAATGGCGTGAGAATAAACAACGAGAGCAGGCACCACCGTTGACAGAGTGATATGATCTCCGGGTCGAGTAGTAGTCACCGCATTGGTTATGGTTGAGGGCCTCCAATGATTGGGGGTCCCATTTCCAGCTGCTTATTGTCTGGTTACTTACCTGACTTGATGAGACTGGACTTGCTATGTATATGATGTTGTAAGATAGCTGCATATAATAGGCGTTCTTGGTTGGAGCCCAGGCGGGATGTGTGAATCAAAACATGAACTTGGCTTGAATCGCGTACTCTACCATTTGTTACCAATTAACAGAACAGACGGCATGCTGTGAATACTCATTAGCAATGTCACTTGTCGACAATTGGGTGATATGGAGGGTAAGTATCAGGGCCGCCAGGTTGCATCTGCAGGGCCGCTTCGGATAATAATTTCGTCTGGTGCCGGGCAGCCCTCGAGGACGGCGGTCGGCAAGAACTTTACGAGTAAAAGCAATCATTTAACCATACCATTTGAGCCGCTTGAACGGGTGAACCAGAGGATTGGATAGGGGTCAAGGATAATTCTAATATCCCCTAGGACGTGCATGCTGTCAGAGTGTTGGTCATAGCTTATCGCTGCCTGATCGACTAATCGTCGTCCATCGTCATTCCTCCCCCGCGCACTTCGAGCTTCCGTCTTCGCACAGTCACTTGGCAAGTCCTTCACAGACCACCATCGGCCAACCACACTCACCATGCCGCAACCATTGAACTCCAAGGATGCATCCTTGTTCCGCCAAGTCGTTCGTCATTATGAGAACAAGCAACACAAGAAGGGTGCGTTTGCGATCTCGATTGGACACGCTGGAGGTCTCCGCAAGTGGGCAGGAAAGCTAACTGTGCTCTCTTCCGAACAGGCATCAAGATCGCCGAACAGATCCTGAAGAAGAACCCCAACCATGGTGATACCTTGGCGATGAAGGCTCTGATTATGAGCAACATGGGCCAGCAGGAGGAGGCTTTTGTGCTGGCCAAGGAAGCCCTGAAGAATGACATGAAGTCGCACATCTGCTGGCATGTGTACGGATTGCTGTATCGGGCGGACAAGAACTACGAAGAGGCAATCAAGGCATACCGGTTTGCATTGAGGATTGAGCCGGACTCACAGCCAATCCAGCGGGATCTTGCGCTGCTGCAAATGCAAATGCGCGATTACCAAGGCTACATTCAGAGCAGGAAAGCCATGCTGCAGGCTCGCCCGGGTTTCCGACAGAACTGGACGGCTCTCGCGATCGCACACCACCTCTCCGGAGATCTGGAAGAGGCCGAAAAGGTTTTGAATACTTACGAAGAGACGCTAAAGATCCCTCCGCCGACCTCGGATATGGAGCATTCGGAGGCCGTTCTGTACAAGAACGTGATCATGGCCGAGGCTGGTAAGGTGGAACAGGCGTTGGAACATCTGGAGAAGGTGGGACACAGGATTTCGGACGTGCTTGCTGTGATGGAAATGAAGGCGGACTACCTTCTGCGACTGGATAGAAAGGCTGAAGCGGAGGCAGCGTACATTGCGCTCCTGGACCGGAACCCGGAAAACTCGCTCTACTACGATGCCTTGGTCCGGGCGAAGGGTATCCCTAGTGATGACCACAAGGCCAAGAAGGCCGTGTATGACTCGTGGGTCGAGAAGTTCCCCCGTGGTGATGCTGCTCGCAGAATTCCCTTGGAGTTCCTGGAGGGCGATGATTTCAAGCAGGCCGCCGACGCCTACTTGCAGCGCATGCTCAAGAAGGGCGTTCCCTCTCTATTTGCCAACATCAAGTCACTGTACAGCAACCCCGCCAAGCGTGATACAGTGCAGGAACTTGTTGAAGGCTACGTCGCGACGACGCCTCAGTCGAATGGCTCCGCGGAAGGTCAGTCCGGCGCCGACAACACCGAGTTCCTTTCTTCCTCCTACTACTTCCTCGCCCAACACTACAACTACCACCTCAGCCGCGACCTGTCCAAGGCCATGGAGAATGTCGACAAGGCCCTTGAACTATCGCCCAAGGCTGTGGAGTACCAATTGACCAAGGCGCGGATATATAAGCATTACGGAAACCTCGAGAAGGCGGCTGAGGAGATGGAGAAGGCCAGGCTGTTGGACGAAAAGGACCGCCACATCAACTCCAAGGCTGCTAAGTATCAACTCCGCAACAACGAGAATGACAAGGCTCTTGACAACATGAGCAAGTTCACTCGTAACGAAACCGTTGGTGGAGCTATGGGTGATCTCCATGAGATGCAATGTGTCTGGTACCTGACCGAGGATGGTGAGGCGTACCTGCGTCAGAAGAAGCTCGGCCTCGCGCTGAAGCGATTCCATGCTGTCTACAACATCTTCGACACCTGGCAAGAAGATCAGTTCGATTTCCACAGCTTCTCCCTTCGCAAGGGTATGATCCGTGCGTATGTGGACATGGTTCGCTGGGAAGACCGCTTGCGCGAGCACCCCTTCTACACCCGGATGGCCGTCTCCGCCATCAAGACTTACCTCCTCCTTCACGACCAGCCCGACCTGGCTCACGGACCTCTGCCCAGCGCCGTTGCTGACAACGACGAGGAACGTAAGAAAGCGGTCAAGAAGGCCAAGAAGGAGCAGCAGCGCCTGGAGAAGATTGAGGCGGAGAAGCGTGAGGCCAGAAAGGCCGCAAGCACAAAGAGCGTTGACGGAGAAGTGAAGAAGGAAGACTCTGACCCGCTCGGCAACCAGCTTGCCCAGACGCAAGACCCGCTCAAGGATGCGACAAAGTTCCTGACACACTTGCTGGAGCTTAGTCCCAAGAGCATTGAGGCCCAGTGTCTCGGATTCGAGGTTTACCTCAGGAGAGGTACGTTCACCCTTTACTATCAATCATTAGCACATACTAACCGCAACCCCAGGCAAGCACGCGCTTGCTCTCAAGTGCCTCACCGCGGCCCACGCCATCGACGCATCCAACCCCACCCTTCATGTCCAGATCCTCCGATTCCGCAAGGCCCTGGATAGCCTTTCCGAGCCACTTGCGCCCCAAGTAGCCGAGGTCGTCAACACCGAGTTCGAGGCCTTGCTTCCCAAGGGCCAGAACCTCGAGGAATGGAACAACACCTTCCTCTCTACCCACAAGGAGAGCGTCCCCCACCAACAAGCCGGCCTGACCAGCCGTCAGCTCCTGAAGCCTGACTCCAAGCCCCAATGTGAACAGGACCTCATCGCCACCCTCGACTCCAAGGACATCACCATCGACACTGCCCTGGCAGGCCTGGAGCTCCTGAGCGAGTGGGGAAGCAACCAAGCCGCAAAGTCTGCTTATGTTGAGAAGGCAAGCAGCAAGTGGCCCGAGGCGACGGTGTTCCGCATCGACTAAAGTGATAGGACAGTTTTCTTTCTTGGACTACTCATATTCAAAACTTACCTTATACTCTGAACCTCTGTAACATGATTGGCGGAAAGGACGCTTTTTCTCCTTGTCTCATTAGCTTCTTCTTCCCCCTCCTACTTCTCTGTCTCCTTTTCCTTATCCTTACCATTCTTCTATCCTTAGAATTTGATCAGCTACGAATTTGTAGCTGTAGCTGGATCCTACCTGGGTGTACATATCTAATTGTACTGAAGAACCCTGGTATGTGGTGTGTCTGTGAGACGAAAACTATACAGCAAGAATGCTTCTCGAGACTCATCGAGGCGTATTGTCTTAGACTTTTGCAATAAACAGAGAATAGCCCAGTCAGAACAAGCGGTCTGGGGCTAGGTTTGGAAGTCTTTCACGTGAGAAGAAATCATCGTACTGAAGTAGGGCCCTCCGGCGTGAGTTTACACAGTTACAGGGGTTTGAGAGAGATGTCTACGCTAGTTTTGAAAAAAGTGACCAGTCAAGATCATCTTAAATTCGACTAATATACAATTTGAAAAGGAGATGTCAATAGTTAATACATATATACCCATCCATCCAGACAAAACACGTTTCCCATGCAATTGATCGTATCGACCCCAAAATACCAAGGACCAGAAAAGAAAAGTAAGCATGTGTCTATATACCTCTAGCCCAAACACAGATAGAGATCTAATAAACCCTTTCTATTTATGGTGACAACAAAACCCTTCTCGCAGATCGTTTCTCGGAGGATGGATTACTCCTCGTCAAGGTTGCCCAGAATGGGCTTTCTCCGCAACGTCTCCTCATCCTCTCCGTATCCATACTTCACCCACATGCGCTTCCAGAACGACACAGGGATAGGGCGTTCCTGACCCAGGATGTATTCCTGGCCGTCGCGAATGCGCTGAGCGCGGGCCTCTTCCTCGGGCGAGATGCTGAAGCGATGCATGCGGGAGGCAAGGCGCGGGTCGATGACGATGTCGTCGAGCCACTCGCGTTCCTTGTCGGGGTTGGCTTCGTCCTTGCGGTGGACGGACTTGTGCCATTCCTTTTCTTCCTCCTCGAGGACGGTCTGTTGTTCGTAGGTGGTGCTGCCAAGGGTATCGTCGGAGATGGGGGAGGCATCCGAGGAGCCGGAGCCGGTGTGGTAAGGGCGGCTGTATGAGGCCAGGACGATGGCAGCGACATCGCGGCCTACGCTCTCGGCCATGTGGCGCTGGTTAAGGTAGCGGTAGAGTCTGATGGGGGTGTTGAGGAAACCCAGGATGTGGGGGAAGGCGATGGGGACGGAGCCTGAAAGAGTCTGGGGGATAGTACGGGGGAGGGGTTGCGATGAGTAGTCGGATGTGGAGATGTAGGCTGGTGTCGGTCCGACGGGTTTAGCAGGCTTCTCTTCCTTCTTTTCCTGCTCGGAGGCGTTGGCGTCGCCCTCCTTGGTCTCGGAGGAGGTCTCTGCGGCGGGTGTGCTCGATTCCACAGGAGCGGGTTCCTCCGTGGGCGGAGGCGGATGGGGAGGATCGAGAGGGCCCAGCCAGCCTTCGTGCAGACCGCGAATGTACTCCTTCCATGTGTGACGACCGATGACCAGATCACCCTTCGGTCCGGGCTCCTCGATAACGCCCATCTGCGTCCTGGCGGCGAAAACGACGTCCTCGACCGTGGGGTCCTCCACCACTGTGCTCGGTTCGCCTGCCTTGCGTCTCCACTTGCGAATGCGCTCCGCGTAACCAGCACGGATATCGCCTTCCCTCCTGCCTTCGATGACTTGGTAGTCCAGTGCCGCCGCCACGAGGATCGGCTTGACGTATTCTTTGAAGTGGTCGCGAGCTACACGGATACCGTCACCCGGTGGCGCGGACAGGAAAACGTTGATTTTGCGTCGGGTTTGCTCGATGGGAAGATGCTCTTTGGAGATGTGGGCGACGAGGTCACCCCATTTTTGTTGCGCGCGGCGCTTCTCTCTCCGGTCGTAAATGACAGCTGCGGCGAACGAGCCGGTGATGGTGAAGAAGATCATCCAGTTCCGGGAGGGGAGTTTCATGCGGAGATTCGGCATTCCTTGGAGACTATTAGGTATGAAGATATTGGTTAAGGGCAATGGGGATCTATACCAAGCATTCTGAAGGCTGGGTTGGAGGGCTTGGGAGCGCTGGTGGACGCTGCGGACTGGGCCGGGCCTGAGGCCGCGGCGGAATTGGAGGATTCCGCCATGGTGTAGGGGGATGGAGAAAAAGGGTATAAGAGAGTTTGGGGTATATAATTAAGATACAAAATAATAAAACTTTTGGTACGTAACAGGGAGCAGAAAGCACTCCCTCATGGCATGTCGTGAAGGGAAATGCATGATTGCCGAAAAAGTTCGGGATGCTCTGCGCAGCTCCGGTCGGGACGAGGGTTTATCCGGAGGCGAGGATGCCGAGTTGAAGGCGGAATCTGGAGGAGCAGCAGAAGATGCACCCCAGCTAAACTCAGTGTTGCATACCACGGAGATTTAGTCTAAAAAGACCAGGTCTCAGATGATCCCTTGGAGTTTCAGATTGTAATTTTCGAACCCGTCCAGCTGAATAGACGTCTAGAAGGAGACATAAATCGGTTCATGCTGCTGGCGTTAACATTCATCATTGCTGGAGCACTAGCATTCCCTTGATGGTATTAATCTGTCACAGTGAGGAATACACACGCTAGATCTCTAATTCTTTATACTCCTTTGAAGGCAGTGAAGACATATTGAAGATGAAGATGGTACTAGCAGCGAATACATTCAATCATTGTGAGACAGCATTCGTGGCACCAACCGAGTGCCGTATGAGTCTGGAACATTAAGCATTAAACATCGGTCTCTTTTTCCAGTTCCCCTCCTTCCCCCCGTGCTGATCGGATCATCAATCCTTGAGGAGTAGTGGTTGCAGTAGCATCGTGTCTTTTCTTTGGTATCCTTATTATCCCTGTCTCTGACTTCAATTCGGGATCGTGAACCTGAAACACAAAGCTGGTTGCCCGACAGATACTTTGTTAGAGAGGGTAGTACTTAGTAGTAGTAGTAGTAGTACGGGACTTGCCGCCACTGGGGCAGAAGAATGAGCCAGCCAGCCTCTGGTTGTTGTGCCTGGACCTCTCCACTGCATTTCCCCCCCTCTGCTAAGCCAATCTCAGGGACAACAGCGAGAAAAGCGCTCCTGAAAGTTGCTTGTCGAAAGCCCCCCTTCGCCTCCTGAGGCCACCGCTCCTTCGGGCTCTTGTTTCCCCCTCCCCCTTGGATTATTCTTTCCCATCTCCATCCATCCTCCCCCAATTCTTCATCCACTCGCTCTCAACTCCCCCCGCTTTCCCTAGCCCTCGTTTGGTAGTCGGGGAGGAAAGTTTTCCATCATGGATCCCAACAACAACAACCGACTCCACCTGAATTTCGGGTACAACGATCGTGGTTTCAATGCGGCGGCGGCCAACAACCGCGCCTATCCCACTACCCCCTCCGCCTTCCCCCAGCCGATCTACCAAAACCAGGGTCCCCAGGATTATATGGACGCCCAGAACGGTGCCTATGCTCAAGGTGGTTATTTCATGGCCAATCCTTACCAAGCTCAGGCTGCCTACGGCCAGCCGCATTATGGCCAGAACCTGCAGTCCCCTCAGCCCGCCTACCAGTCCCGCATGGGTTACAGCGCGAACGATGGCACCAACGGCTTGATCCAGCAGTTTTCGAACCAGGACCTGAACTCTCCTCGCTCGGGTTTCTTTGCTCGTTCTGCCTCGCCAGCCCAGCGACCCCGAACTGCGGGCTCCCCCGCCCCCGGGCAGCAACAGCCGGGCCACCTGGCGCCTCCTATGCCTCGTAGCCCTCGCACCCCCGCGGAGAACGAAGAGTTGCAGCGGTATCCCGAACGGTACTCGGAGAATGTCCACAAGCGTGGTAAGGCAGCCAAGGAGCTGGTCAGCGTCTTCTTTAATGAGAACATCGAGCGCGCACGCGATCGCAACATGCGGTGAGTATTCCACAAATGCCACAGCCCCTCCCCAGCATGGAAACTGGTATCGCTAATTCGGTGCGTTTCCTAGGTCTGCTGAGCTTGACAAGATGATCCGTGAACCGAGTATCCCCAAGGAGAACAAGTGCAAGGACGCAGAGGTGCTTGCTAAGAAAGAATCGAATTTCCTCCGATTCCTTCGTACCAAGGAGACCCCGCAGAACTTCCAGACCATCAAGATTATCGGAAAGGGTGCATTCGGTGAAGTGAAGCTAGTACAACGGAAGACCGATGGCAAGATTTACGCGCTGAAGTCGTTGATCAAAACGGAGATGTTCAAGAAGGACCAGCTGGCTCACGTTCGCGCGGAGCGTGATATCCTTGCTGATTCCAAGGACAACCCGTGGTTGGTGAAGCTGCATGCTTCTTTCCAGGACACCGCATACTTGTATCTGCTGATGGAGTTCTTGCCTGGTGGTGACTTGATGACCATGTTGATCAAGTACGAAATCTTCTCCGAGGATATTACCCGATTCTATATGGCTGAAATTGTCATGGCGATCGAGGCTGTTCACAAGCTCGGCTTCCTTCACCGGTAAGTGCTAGGCGCTTGATGCAGCGAGAAGATGCAAAGTCGACGTGCTAATTGTTTTCGTCTATAGTGACATCAAGCCTGATAACATTCTTCTGGATCGTGGTGGTCACGTCAAGCTGACGGACTTTGGTCTGTCCACCGGAGGAAAAAAGACCCACGACAACTCCTACTACCAGAACCTGCTGAAGAACTCGACGTCAAAGGACAAGAACCGCAACTCCGGTTACTTCAACGATGCGATCAACCTGACAGTCTCCAACCGTGGTCAAATCAACACGTGGAGAAAGTCTCGTCGCGCAATGGCATACTCCACGGTCGGTACTCCGGACTATATCGCCCCCGAGATCTTCAACGGTCAAGGATACACCTACCTGTGCGATTGGTGGTCTGTAGGTGCTATCATGTTCGAGTGCCTTGTGGGTTGGCCCCCGTTCTGCGCGGAAGACACCACCGACACCTACCGCAAGATTGTGAACTGGAGAGAATGCCTGTACTTCCCTGAGGAACTCACTCTTTCGCGCGACTCCGAGGGTCTCATCAGAAGGTAAGCTTTATGCGCATCATTCGCTCATGCATCATGCTAATTCTGGATTAGCTTCCTCTGCGACGCAGAGCACCGTATCGGAAGCGATGGCGGCCAATTCGGCGGCGCAACGCAGATCAAGAACCACCCCTTCTTCCGCGGAGTCGTTTGGGAGCAACTGCGCAGCATCCGTGCGCCGTTCGAACCGAGACTGAGCTCGAACATTGACGTGTCGTACTTCCCGATCGACGAGATTCCTCAGGAGGATACCAGTGCCATCCACCGCGCTCAGGCTCGCGCCATGCCGGACGAGCAGGAGGCGGAGATGAGCCTTCCATTCATCGGATACACGTACAAAGCGTTCAACGCCTTCCAGGGAAATTGAAGATACAGTTGACATCCGAGTGTCCTTGTGAACCCACGATAGACGTCATTGAAGAGTCCGACAGCGGGCGGGCTTGCATTGATGGCTTTTCAGTGGCGCATTTAGGTTCTGGTCTCGGGCATCCCCTTGTGCATCAGTTTCATCCAGCATCTAGCGCATTTGACATTTCGCCTCAGTTGGTCACGACCTAGCATTGTTCATTTCCTATTACCTTATTGATTTTGCATCCGTGTCGCGAGACGACGATTGCTAGCTACCGACTGTATCTAAACGGGGATACATATGAGTGGATATCATATCATGTATTAGAAAAGCCCGCGAATGCAGGACTGTGTTCCGTAGCTATTAGCATTTAGCCAATGCATAAAATTGCGGTAGAAGTTTGCGTCTCATGTAGAACTAAAACTCTCATCGTGGATAGATTGTATCATTAGAAGAGGAAGAAAAAGAGGGCATGGTATTGATGCGAAGCCACTCTAATGCATAACACAGCAATAGAATAGAAAGAACGATAGCCACAACATTTTGCCAGCAGTGCAAGCCCATGAAACGCCATACCCGACCTTCAACAGGAAACCAACAACAGCTACAACAATAAAGAAACATTCACTACCCCAAGGACTTATTCCTTAAGAGGCGCCAAACCAGGCACACCCGAAAACCTCTCCTCTCTCTCCGTCTTAAACATAATCTGAACCCAAAACTCCTTACTATCCTCATCAAACCACGTCCAATACCGTCCCTCCCGACGATCAATCTCCCTCGCCTGCAACTTAAACCCACAAGTCTGATACGGCTCCGCCGCCACCACCAAATACTGGAAATTCTTATCCGGCGGCTCCTCAACCTTCTGCTCAAACGCCGACATAAAGCGCACCTTGGGCGTCACTCCCGGCGTAATCTCCTGATACTGCAACTGGAACAACATGCCCAGCTGTCTCGTCAAGGGGTCCCGAATCTTCGTGATCTTATACCCGGGCCGTCCAATCTTAATCGTCTGCTTCTTGACCTGCACGCCCATCGCCCCGGGAATGGACGACGGATCTTGGTTCTTGCCCTCGCGCTGTTCGCGCGCCGCGCGCCGCGCAAGGTTCGTTTGATGTTTCCGCCCCTGCGTGTGGGCTAGGTATGACCCGTCGTTTTGGTGTACCGTTAGACATAGTCTGCATTCGAAGCTGCCCACGTGGTTCTTGAAGAAGTAGGGGTCTTTGTCCAGGTCGATGGTTTCGAGCGCGAGTTTGCGTAGGCGCTCGCGTCGGTCGGCGTTCGTGGCGGAGTGCGAGGCGACGCCGCCGCCGCCGAATTTGGAGCCCGCGCGGTTCTGTTGAGGGTTTTTGTTAGTGATGGAGTTTTGGGTGCAGATGGTGGGGGTGAGATGCTTACTTGGTAATCCATCCTGGCGGGTTGTGGTTGTGGAGATGGATAGCAGTGGGATATGGAGGTGATATCGTAGTAGTGTCGAAGTTCTGCTTCGCCGATTTGGAGATTAGCTTCTGCCTCAGGCAGATGGAGTTATGTAAGCGGGGGTGTGAGCTGCCATTGGTGGAGCGGGGAGAGTGGGAAATCCGTCACATGCTGGGACGCTCGTTGTATCTATTTGTTCGGAACTGTATGTTTAGGAGGCATGGTTCTCGGCGATACTAGAATGGAGGCTGCTTATGTAGGTCAGAGACGGTCGTATGCTGGGGATTTGTGTACCGTGCGCTACGTGGGTACTGTTGAGGGCACCTCTGGGGAGTGGTTAGGAGTCGAATGGGATGACCCGACTCGAGGAAAGCATTCGGGAGAGCATCGCGGGGTGAAATATTTCACTTGTAAGTGTCCTCTTTCGGGTTGGGACTGAGATTCGAGATCTGGTTAGGACGTATGCTCACATGTTGCAGGCAAAAGCAAACACCCAACAGCGGGGTCATTCGTTCGTCCGTCTCGTCCGGCAGACAAACCTCGAGGGTTCATCGAGGCGCTGCGCGAGAAGTATGCGTCTGAGTTCCTCGAGCAAGAGATTGCCAGGCAAGGACAGCGTAATGGCGCTACGGGTGATGTTCTGCACAAGCCCATCGAGATCAGCGGCAAGGTCGTTGAGGAAGTTGGCTTCGACAAGATCCGGAAGCAGCTTGCTAGGCTCCAGGAGCTGAAGATCGTGCTTCTTGATGGACTGCAAGTTGCGGGTGTGCTGGGGCATGATGCATCAGCTGAAGAGATCGAGTCTGCATATGCAGAGGTTGAGCAGACTTGTCCCCAGATTACCGAGTTGGATCTGAGCCGGAACTTGTTGACGACTTGGAGTGGTGTAGCTCGGATTTGTGAGCGGTTGAAGTTCCTTAAGGGGCTGAAGCTGATGTAGGTTCTCTTGGACTGAGACGGTTGATTTGGATTGGGCTAACATGATAACAGAGGAAACCGGCTCGGTCCTCTTGAGGAGGGGTTGAAGTTCGAGGGCATCACGACACTGCATATTGATGAGACGCTTCTAACATGGGAGGAGATATCAGCATTAACCTATCAATTCCCCGTTCTCAACACACTTTCCGCTTCAGCAAACCAACTCTCAAGGCTGACAACCCCCCTCTCCAACACCATTACCCGCCTTACCCTAGAGAACAACGACATCACCTCCCTATCCTCCATTAAATCACTCGCCTCGCTTTCAAGACTAGAGCACCTCTCCCTCCGCGGAAACAACATCTCCACTATTCACGACGCCAACAACACCTCAGACACAGCCCTCCAATTCCCCCAAAGCCTCCACTCCCTCGACCTATCCCGCAACAAGATCACCACATGGGACTTCATCAACCACCTCCCTACTCTATTCCCGGGTCTAGACACCCTCCGCATATCCGGCAATCCACTATACGATCAGCCCGTCGGCCCATCGCACATCACAGGCGTGCCCGAGAAACCCATGACAGTCGACGAAGCGTACATGCTAACCCTATCCCGCATCGGCTCTCTACAAATGCTCAACTACGGCAAAATCACCCCCAAGGACCGCAATAACGGAGAACTATACTATCTCTCCCTCATCGGAAAGGAGCTATCCGCTTCCCCAGAGACAGCAGAAGCAGGCATCCTTGCTAAGCACCCTAGATACAAAGAGCTGTGCGAGCTGTATGGCCAACCTGATATCAGAAGGGCCGAGTCAGGGGCTGGTAATGCTGCTGTGAACCCGCGGTCTGTTGCTGCGAGGCTGGTAAAGTTGGTGTTTCGTCTATCTCAGACCGAGGATGCCAGGTCAGAGGGAGTTACTAGCAAGGTCAAAGAAGTCCCTCAGTCGTTCGATACATATCAGCTCAAGGCTATTGTTTCTCGGCTTTTTGGGCTACGGCCTTATAGCTTTAGATTGGTTTGGGAGACTGATGAGTTGGACCCGGTGAGCAAGGAGAAGATGGAGGATGATGAGAGCTGGGATAGTGAAGATAATGGGGAGGGAGGTGTTGATGGTGCTAAAGAGCAGGAAGTGAAGGCGGCTGAAGAGCCGGGGTTCGTGAAACGCGAGGTAGAGCTCGTGGATACTACGAAGGATATTGGGTTCTGGTTTCAGTCGGATATGGCGGAGGCAAGGATTAGGGTTGAAGTCGTGGCCTAATGTTATCCGGCGTATAGCTAGAACTTGCTGTGTGATAGATATGAATACCCTTCGGTAGAATTATGTTATCATGTAAGATGTAAAACATACAAAGAAGATAAAAAAGAATAACATACTGGCAGGTTAAAAATTCGCAAGCTCGTCAGTACTGTTCTTACACCAGAATAAACATCTGTTCCATCATGCATATATAAAGCAGCATGTATAGTATCCTCCAGCAGCAAGAAGAACAGAAACAGCAATAAAAATAACGTTAAAAGCACCGCTCCTAATTCATAACGCACATGTATGTAGCAAGCTACTACAAATAGCTCCCAACAACACCTCGATCTACCCTCCCCTACAAACACCCCGAACTAGAATCGATCCTACATATGCACGCGTCCCCTATATACTAACCCTACCCTATATCTGCAAAGACCAATACATGAACTGTGCGACCGACAGCCCCTAGCCGAGTTCCGATCAGGGTAAAACTCTATCCAGTGCTGATGCGAGATTCACCCACATCTCGCAGCCTGCTAATGCACCTTCGGATCTCGACATGCCGCGATAACCTAATTCTTACGTCCGTTCGAGCTATGAGTTAGGATTATTTCGATAATTGTCTGGTCATTTCTCACTGTTTCGTCGTACTCCAATGATCTTGTGAAAGGTTTTGATGGGCGAATTTGCACTATAAACGTTATGCGTAGTATGTGGTGGGTGGTAACTCCATATACTTACTAGTACTTTGTAACTATATATATATATACTTACTACTTCCGGAAACTTACTACCCAAGCGCTTACCTCAGTACAGCACAACAAACCCATGACACAACAACAAAACCCTTACTTACACAGACGGTTCAAATAAGCTCTACCACCAAGACCCGACCCTGGACGCCACAATGAAATACAACTGGAGACTGTGTGGGTAAACACGAGGCCCTAAGAGCGCTCCGGACCGAGTTATCCGTATCCCCGAGGAAGGAGACCGTAACGGTTGAGCTCCTCCGAACCCCGTTTGGGCCCACATACTAGTCCAAGGGATTCGCCTACCGGAGAAATCATCAGCCGTGGTTGTTAATGGGTTTCGGCTTCTCTTTTCTTTGTAATCTAGGGGCTGGGGAAAGGGATGTGGTTAGGTGCTTACTTAAATTCGAAAGGCTAGAATTGCGAGACTTTCATGGCTACATGCTTGGAGTTGGTTTGGATGCTTAGGAGAAATGGAGAATATGTCATTTTGAGATGCAGTTAATCATTTTGATAGCTCATTTCTTGTGGTCTTTCCAGCATAAATTCATTATTGCAAGAGGATAATTCATGCACCTTTGTTGTTGTAAGACACCTGCCAATGCGTGATCATGGTCATTCTTGTATGTTTTCTTTTTTCTTTTTCTTCTGGGTTTCCTTTGCTTTTGTCATTACCCTTTCCCTGATGGAACCTGACCCAATGCGAGACCAATAGCCGTAACGACCGTATCATGCAAATGCAAGCAAGTTATTCATAAGACATGCCTGATGCAACTCATAGAACGAACCAAGGTCCTCTCTTTCTGATCTGCGGACCCTTCCAGGTGAACACCGAGATGCAGAAGGGATACAACACTATTGGTAGTGCTGCGAAAACTATATAAGGCACCTTTGCTCCACCGGGTTGCTTGATCCACTGAGGGAGATAGAAAGGGGGATGGAACGTCTGGACAGCAAAGAAGAATTGGAAGACAATAGCTACCTCTGCTGCATCATCCGGATAGCACTCCGTCATGTATGTCAGCAGGACAGTGACGAGGACTTCCTGTCCGAAAGTGAAGAGACCGATTCCAGTGAGGGCTGCAGCCCAACTGTCACCATATTCGAGTTCGAGTCCGTACAGGAGGAGACCAGCCTAGATAGGTATGTCAGGCTTATCGTTCGTATTTCAGGTGCTTTACTTAAGTCATCAACTTACCGATATGGTGATGAGAGCAGACCAAGCAAGATGGAGCAAACGCTCCGGTCGCCACTCCTGACCTCGTCGCAAGGAGTACTTGGCGACCATATCGCAGAGTGGCCCACCGAAAAACTCACCAATACCGGCACCAATGACACCGGAGAAATAGCAGAAGCCAACTTGCGCCAAGTTAAAGTGGAAGCGGCTCTTGCTGCCAAAGT
Source organism: Aspergillus neoniger CBS 115656 (assembly GCF_003184625.1). NCBI lineage: Eukaryota > Fungi > Ascomycota > Eurotiomycetes > Eurotiales > Aspergillaceae > Aspergillus > Aspergillus neoniger. The sequence continues at coordinate 1,333,741 of NW_020291130.1, forward strand.
TGAGCGCAAATCCCGCGGTGTTTCCGACTTCGGTCATGTTTGCAACACCAAACCAGAAAGACGGAAGAACAACGGCGGGATAAGCAAACATCTTGTATGGCTTGCGGAAGGTCTGGCTCCAAGTCTCTTCCTTGGGAACCACTGGCTTGCGAAACCCCATGCGAGAGATGAATGTGGTCTTCTTCTTGTCGGAAGGCTTGTAATCGGCGCTGGATTTCTCGTCTCGTGTATAGATGGTTTCGGGCACTGAAGGGAGAGAGTAGAAAGCGATCAGTAAAAGACAAGCCCCAAAGTGCAATAGATAAAAGAGAGATCAACGTACCAAAGAAGACCTGGGCGAGGAATTGTGTGGCGTAGAGGATGGCTGCGATGTACATGGACCACCGCCATCCCAGGCTCTTGTTGTATGCAATCGAGCCACCAGCGACACCACCCACGTACGGACTAATAACGAGCAAAATGCTATTTACACCCATCCGCGACCCCTTCTCATGCAAGAAAAACATATCAGAAATAGCAGCGGGTCCGATGGACAACCCAACGCTGCCACCTACATTCATGAGCATGCGACAAGCTAAACACTGTGCGTATGTCTGGGATCGAGCCACCCCGATCGCGCTGACCAAGGTCATCAAATTGCCAATAAGAAGTACAGGCCGTCGACCTATTCGGTGGCTTATCGGTATCCAGAAGAACGAGGTTATTGCGTTCAAGATGGAAGGAACAGATCCGATGTACGTCGCAGTTGTCTCGGGGACATTGAATTCTGCGGCCAGCTCCAATGCATCGGGAGCCTATGGGATCTATTAGGAGAGAAGACAAAAGAAGTAGAAAAAATCAGTAGACCTACAATCAACGTGGCCGAGAATTTGACCAGGAATGATTCAAAGGCGAGGACCACAAGAGCTGCAATTTTGGTGAATTGGCTCCAATTCTATTAGAGAATCCCTCTACTGTCAGAACATCATTGATCAGTAGTTTTTTCTGAGGACAGTAAACGAACCAAGGGATCCTCTGGATCATCACTGGGCTGGGGGACCAGAGGGATGCCATTAGCGGTGGTCTTGATTCTAGCATTGGCCTCCGGATCACCCGATGACCTGGACTTTTCTTGAAGAACTTCCACAGATTGGAGCTCCTTTACGTCCGCCATTTTGACACCAAGCAAACGTTCTTGCTGGATAAATCGGGAAGAGGAAGACAGGGGGGCATTCTTCAGAAATTTATTGTCCCCGACCAGCGCCGAGACGCTATCGCGGGGGAGAATATTGACGCGGAGCTCCAGAGGCAAAATCCGGAGCCAAGTCACGAGTAGAAGTAATGGTAGAGTAGTCGCAGGAGCAATAGATTAGAGATCTTCGGAAGCTGTCAGAACTGAAAAGCGAACGTGAAGACTGGACGGCATGCATGCTTCCCGCCAATATTGTGCGTGGGCTTAATCTCCAACCCGCGCTATCTGGACCGGTCGTTCACGCTAAAAGTCGTGGCTGCATATCGCCAGCAATTTGTAGCTCACGCCGTCTGTTATAGCGTGCTATACCCCTGTCAAGCTCGAAAATAGTCACCCACCCCCAAAAATACATAATCAACCCCTCCGGGACACACCGGCTACATGCAGACCGCAATTCCTCCTTCTCCTCCATTCAGCCCTCCCGGAGGATCTCCCGGTTGATCCATCCACAACCCAAGATGGCCACAACAAGCAAAAAGTCAGATCGACGAGTTCCACCCGAGCAACGGAAACGCACGGAGCACAGCTGTGACCGTTGCAAAACAAGAAAGCAGAAATGCAATCGGATTCCGGGTGAAGAGCGCTGTGAGCATTGCATACGCATGAACTATGGCTGCAAGGTCACCAGGCCCCGAAAGCAACGGCTCTATGGCAGCGCAGAGCTCGTGCGTTACAAGATTGCACTGCTTGAGGCGCTGGTGAAGGGGCTCTATCCTAGTGCAGACCTCAATTCTATTGAGAGCATGCGAGAACTTGGAGAGTCCTTAGGCATTAAGCTCCCGGAAGAGGTGGATAACTCGTATCCACCCCTGCTCGAGATGATCCAAGCAAGTGAAGAAGCAAACCATGACAAGAACGAAGAGCTGGTTCGTGACATGGAGGGCCAGGAGCAGTACATCGGGCCTGCGAGCTCTTATTTCTTCCAGATGAAGCTCCGTGCCCTCCTGGGGCTTCATCGCCAGGCCCAGGGAGGAAAGTTCCAGATGTACCTCTTTGGCCGCAACCCTTCCGAGGACACCTTGAGATATGCTAGAGAGATCCTTACGGAAACCGATATTCGAGCAGTAGCAGAACCACAACAAGTCGAGGTCAGCGCTAATGCCGTCCATTATCCTTCCCCTTTGCTTGATCGCTCCGTCATTAATGGGCTCATTCGAGCTTACTTCGATAACGTCAACATCGACTTCCCAGTCCTCCACGAAGCCTCTTTCTTGGAAATATACGATGTGTGGCGACTTTCCCCGCAATCCGTTGATCGAGCGTGGGTGTGTGAACTGTTGTGCGTATTGCTTCTGGGTCGGCGAATTGGTCCGCTGGGGACAACGGAGACCCAGCAGACGAAATGGTGGACCCACGTGGAATCCCTTCTACCCACAATTATTTTCACCAACAATATCCTTTCCGTCCAAGCTTTGATGCTGGCCGCTTTGCATCTTCATAACACGAATCATCGTGATGCCTGCTGGACCTTGACCGGGGCAGCGGCCCGCATTGCAATCGCCATTGGACTCCATCGGGACGAGATCATTTGTGAGGGACCTAGACTGGCTAAGGAGCTCAGGAAGTCACTATGGTGGACATTGTATTCTTTCGAGCAGATCCAGGTCTCTTCCCATGACCGGCCCAGTGCCATTGATAGCACCATGTGTTCTACTACCTCGCCCCATGAGAGAGTCCTTGGTATGGGATCCTCCAACTGGCCCCCGACCTACACGCTCTGGTCTGCACGGCTTGTTACTATCTTAGGCTTAGTATGTCGTGCCTTGCCAACTGCCACGAGCGAGAATGGTCGCACAGGTCTCCTCTCTCCGACGGCTGGGTTGCTCCGGGATTTGAGCCGGTGGCTTTATTCCCTACCCCAGCACCTAACACTCGGCGTATTGAGGACCTTGCCAGATGGCTTCAAGAGACCTGTTCTCTTGTTGCACATCCAGTATCATTATACTGTGTCTTTGCTCACTCGCTGTGCCTTGCTGCAACTCCTTGCCTCTGTATCGCAGAACTCAGGAGAAGCTAACTCCAACGATGAAGAGGTCAAAGCGAATGCCAAGGTTTGTTGCGAGTCTGGTAGAAAGGCCTGCGAGCTACTGCTGCAGCTGGACGAACTCGGTAAATTCAACTCAGTGACCTGGTGGGACGTCTATTACGTGTACTCCTCGACCTTGGTCTTGACTTTGAGTATTCTGTGCGACCGAGCGCGGCCCGACAGCGACAAGACTGTCACTGATAAGGACATTTCGTTGCTCCACGACTGTGCGAGTATGCTCATGCGCCATTCGTCCAACCCAATGATGCCTGCTACCATGCTTCGCTGGACCGGCGCGATCCGGGACGTTGACGTGCTTCTTAATGAAAGGTCGGCCCCTGTTCAACCGCCACCAGTCCGCGATGATCCGGTCAACAACGAACCGGTCTCGGAAAATGCTCTGGTCCCTCTTGGTTCGTCGATGAGAGAGATCACCGCGCCATATTCTGGTATGGAAGTGGCACTAGGCCCTAGCACAGAGCTCGCCGTCTCTCAAATGGGTTTAATCAATATGCCCTTCCAAAATTATGGAGCGGGCATGGAACCCCTCACGGAGCAAAGCGTGGCTCAGATGGATCCGACTATGGTGTATGCTAATGGCGGCCACATGGACCAGATGATGTCGATGCCACTCTTGGGCGATGACAGTGCTATCTTCTCCTGGGATTCAATTGGATCCATGTTACTGGGGACAGAGGCATTCAACGGTCAATTGGACTGTAATATGGGATGATTGGGGTGGCGCGGGGCCCTATTCAGTGGTGTACTAGATGATACTCCTCTGGAAGGGCCCTAGAGATGGGGGGTGTGCGTAAGGTAGATTGTCGTGGAAGCAGAAGAAGCGCTTGCAAGTGAATGATACGTAACATTTGGCCTTCATCGAAGTCGCTAGACGCATATACCCAAAACAAAGCTAGCTTGCTCCCGAGCTATCAACCAGCGGCCACACGATCCCGACTAGCCATGCTTTTGGACGTCAGACTGTTGAGGGAATTTGATGACCGAAATGCCTAGGCGTCAGGCAGGAATAATTTTCTTCTTGTTTTTAGATTTCTGTTTTTCCTGTTTTGTGATTTTTATTTGTTTTCCCTGTTTTTGTTTTTCTGAACGATCACATGTCTTTTCAATAGCTTCGACACTAAGAATGGTACAATCAATGTTAGAAGTGGAGATTTCAGCGTTATAATCGATCATAATCGTGGCTGAGACATCTGTACCAGGGCTATAAACCACCGATGGGCAAGCTCAATATCGGCTTTCAAATCGTGATCCCAGATCCACAAAAAGCGCTGATTAAGATTTGCGACGATCTCGGCCAAGTCCGTGCCCAGCTGCGGATGCGTGAAAGTATAGAGCGTCCCCGCCTCTTGACTCGTGGTTACAACTGCTTGCGCCCGTGGCCGTCGAATACTGTCATAGACTTGGAATGCGTGTGTAATTTCGGAGCGGTTCTTGGCAAGACCCAGAACGTGAGACATGATAAGTGAATCCTCGAGACATTGTCCAGCGCCGGCGGCTTGATGAGGCGTAGTGCCGTGGGCCGAATCCCCCAGGAGACAAATCCGTCCATTGTAATAGGTGGGAGTATTAGGATGGTGCCATAGAGACCATTGTAACGGTTTGGCCCACTGGTAAGGCTCATTAGCTATTCTAGGCAAAGAGAATAATAAGGGCTAACACGCACGTCTAATAGTTTGAGAAGGTGCTGATCAACCTCCGCAAAATCGGCCACCATCTCCTCCTTAGTGACATCCTTGGTCCATTGCGGATGTGTCCAAGGTCCATCCATCATCTTGATGGCTACCACATTGAGCTCGGTGCCGCGTGAAATTGGAAATGTCATGATATTTTTTTTATGGCTGACAAACGCTTTCGCGTCTCCAGCATGCTCCCCGAGAAGCCGCTGGGCATCTGCCATTGGAACGATCGATCTGTAGACATACTTGCCACTAAAGACTGGTTGCACCTTTTCTGGGTATAGTTTCCCTAGGACGGCTTGCCTCGTCGGACCCTTCACGCCGTCACATCCAATGACCGCATCTGCCTCCGCAATACTGTCGTCTTCAAAAGTGATAATAATTTTGCTGTTCTCTCCCGTTTGATTGATATGCTTGACCCTTTTGTTGAACTGTACACGCTCTTGCGGAATTAAGCTGGTCATTATTTCTAGGAGATCACGGCGATGTGCGCTGGTTCGGGTGTAGAACTCCGCACCAAACGGAGTCGGCTGCCAGCCCCGTTTGGCGCCGAATCCTTCTTCGGCATAGAGCACCTCCATCGCTATATGCTCCTTGTTCGGCGTCAGATTTCCGGAAGATATTTGATTGTACAATTGTCGAAATCTTGTGTCTATCAATTCCATCGCATGAAGCGCATTTGGCCCCAGGCCGATCCCTGCACCCACTGTACTAAATTGCGCGGCCGACTCATACAACGTGTAAGAGACGCCCCGATTAGTGAGTCCAATGGCTAGAGCCAGTCCTCCTATACCTGCTCCGACGATAGCAACATGCATGGTATCCAATCCTGCTTGTCCTGACACGATCGCTGTTGGCTGCGCCATAGTGTATTGGCCAATAATGGCGTTCTCGTAGCAGCCTTATGCCAGGCTAATCAAGCGCGAAAGACAGGTGATTAAAGTGCGTAGCGTTTAGATTGTGTCGCGGAAGTATGTCCTGAGCCGATGCTTACCGCAAAAGAGCAGGGGGGCGCCCGGCTATTTTTCATCGACGCGAAAAGCTCTCATCGGATGCATGTAAGCCGCGCAGCAACGTTCAGACACTGAAATGTCGGTTGTTTGCAAGCCGCAACACCCCTGTCAGGCTCTCAGGCACACAAATTATCGGTTACCTGTATGCCGCAGCATCCAGGTCTTGGCGTGATAGACGTAGCCCTACACCAGGTAATGCTTGTTCGTAGGCGCAGGGATGCATGAGAACAGGGCCTTCGAGACAGCGATGTAGTATACTGTAGTAGTGATGGTTAAAGTAGCAGGTCCCCCAGGCCTCGAAGCCTGGAGGGGAGTTGAGTTGAGCACATTCAGACAGAATCAGACATATCAATATGGCTGCTTCGGGAACCAGCATCTCCATTGACAGCGGTAGCACCTTCACTGATATCTACGCATCGGTTCCTGGTAAATCTGAAGATATCACTTTGAAGTTGCCTTCCGCCGACCCGCAAAAGTACCATGACGCACCAACAGAGGGTATTCGTCGTGTACTCGAGATTGCTAGCGGGAGCCAGATACCACGCGGACGGCCACTTGACTTGAGTGAAGTGAAGAGTATCCGCATGGGTACGACGGTGGCGGCAAATGCTCTGTCAGAAGGAAAGGGCGAACGGTCTGCTTTGGTGATCACAAAGGGATTCCGTGATATTCTCTTGCTTGGTGACCAAGCACCGCTTGACCTCTTCGGCTTCACCGTTCCGAAGCCAATGGCGTTGTACGAGAAGGTTCTTGAGGTAGACGAGCGAGTAATCTTGGAACCCCCTCCAGACTATCCGGGAGGCAAAGTGGCCAATGTTGAACCGGGTACAAAATTTGACACAGGCATCTCGCAGCAAGTTATACGGATCGTGAGAGAACCGTATTGGGGTATCGTTGAAGAGCAGTTTGTCGAAATGCATGACCGTGGCATCCGAAGTGTAAGCATCTGCCTCATGCACAGTTCTGTCTATCCAAACCATGAGTTTAGACTGGCAGATCTGGCCAGGAAGGCTGGTCTCAATGTGACAGTCAGTTCCCTTCTGAATCCAAAGGTATGTCGAATTCCCTATTGTGTTCAGAGGTTGAGCCATACTTCTGTGATGGTAAGGCTGACAGTGGTAGATTGGATTGGTCTCACGCGCCGAATCGGCTACCTTGCACGCATACATAACACCGATCATACGAAAACATGTCGAGCATTTTAGAGACTTGTTTGTTGGTCAGCAAAGGGATTCCACTCTTCCCCCGTGCGAATTTATGCAGAATGATGGAACAATGGCTCATATACACGATATTGTGGGGAGCAAGGGTATTCTGTCCGGTTCGGTGGGTGGCCTGCTAGGATATGCTTCGACCTGTTATGATCGATCATCCGGCAAGCCGCTCATTGGCTTTGATATGGGCGGTACATCAACAAGTAAGCGGTTTGACTGAACAACCCTGATGGCCACTCCTTGCTGACCATGCACTAGAAATATCGCGGTTTGCGGGTGAATACGAACGTGTAACGACAACGCTGGCCGGTAATACCATCGAGTTGCCTCAGCTAAACATCAACACTATTGCGACTGGCGGGAACTCTCAATTATACTGGTCAAACGGGTCAGCGGAAGTAGGGCCAGACAGTGCCGGTGCACAACCTGGGCCAGCTTGTTATCGGAAAGGGGGACCCCTAACAGTCTCAGATGCGAACCTGCTCTTGGGCCGCTTGGTACCAGAGTGTTTCCCCAAGGTCTGTGGACCAAATGGGGACAATAGGCTTGATATTTCAGTGACCAGAAGGATGTTCAACGGCCTATGTTCAAATATTAACAATAGTGCTAATCCAGAGGCAACTAAGTTGACCCCAGAGCAAGTGGCACTCAAGTTCTTGCAGATTGCAGAAGAGAATATGTGTCGCGCTATTCGCAGGCAGACAGAAACACGAGGTTACGAGGCTAGTAGCCATGACCTCGTTGCATTTGGTGGTGCTGCAGGCCAGCATGCTTGCTTCATTGCATCCTCTTTGGGCATCAACCGGGTCATCCTGCATCATCGCAGCTCTATGCTATCCGCGTACGGCATGGCCTTCGGAAATCTGGTCTCGGAACTGGAAGAGCCGCTAGAATGCGTCTTTCGCAGAGATACCATTTCTCGAATCCGGGATATCGAGGGCTCATTACGAGTTAAGGCGGAATCCGAGCTTCGCGAACGGGGGATTGGGGATGCAGACGACATCGAGTTCAAGGTCGAGATTCTTATGCACTATGAAGGTTCCGATACCATCATCGCGATCTCGAAGCCGGAAAATGAGTTGGAGCTCACAACGAAGTTTGCAGACGTACACAAGAAGAAGTATGGCTTCATAGCAGCACGGCCGGTAGTTGCCTGCACCGTTCGATTGCGTGCAGTCGGGGTCAAGAAACCTCCCAGTGATCTATCTCCAGCCCAGCAACTTGCACGCCTAGGGGAGATCCGAGCTCCATCATGCGAGGCGAGGGTGATGAGTAAAGATGTCTATTTCGGGGAGCGCGGTTGGCAGCGCACTCCAGTATATCGCCTTGAAAGCTTAAGAACAGCCGACCGAATCGAAGGACCAGCCTTGATCGTCGACAACACCCAAACCATTCTCGTGACCCCGAAAGCGCAAGCAACAATTCTGAGGAGCCATGTGGTGATCGACATAGATTCGCCAACGGCACGTCTAGCCGCTCAAAAGATAGCGATTGACCCTCTCCAATTTGCAATATTCGATTATCGATTTTCATCCATGATGAAGAAGATGAGACGAATGCTGCGGAGGACAGACATGAGCGATGAGATGAAGAAACACTTGAAGTTATCGTGCGGCATCTTCTCTGCAAATAGCAGATTGATCGCCTGCGGTAGGAAGGCCTTGTTGAAGACGACCTATAGGTACAATCGCTGACCTCATCATACTACTTAGCCCCCTTCGGTCCATCGCACATCAGCACCTTGAAATGTGCCGTGCAGTCCAACCGCGGAAATTGGAAGCACAAGCTACAAGACGGAGATATTCTTGTGTTCAGGCAACCCAGTAAGTCGGATTCGAAGGGTTTCCGACAACTTGTGTGACATGGCCTAACCAAGATCCAGGATTGTGCGGGAGCACTCCTCCTCTCGATATTACTGTGGTCACCCCTGTATTCCATGGCGGCGTCATCGCATTCTACTGCGCGTCCAGTGGTATATATACCAGTTCATCAGAGTTGATATCGAAGGAGCCCTGGCAAGAGCACGGAGAGATTATACCAGCTGAATTAGTGCAGGACGGCGCCATCAACGAAGAGAGTATCGAGAAGTATGTCCTGTCAGAGCGCAATCAACATTGCGACTGCAGTGATTCGAGCTATAAGGCCGACAATCTTGACAACCTTCGTGTCTTGGTTGACGCGAACCAGCAAGGACGGGAAGCTTTAACGAAGCTCTTGAAGGGTCAAGAAATTAATGTAGTATCGGTGAGCGGCAAAGATCCCTTATCAGCGGTTGGCTGAATCCGACTAATCAATGGGTAGGCGTATGTCAAGGCTTTGGAAAGAAGGCCCGAGACCGCGGTTCGTCAGCTGTTAAGAATTGTTCACGACAAACGTGGCGGTAGGCCGTTAGTCGCGACCGATTTGATGAGTGATGGTAGTCCCATGTGTCTGAAAATCACGGTTGATTATGACAAGGGAGAAGCCGACTTTGATTTCACTGGCACTGGTATGCTCCAAGCTTCCCACTTATGTGCTACGATACTTTCGGCTAATTATACCGTGAAGCCAGGACTAATTTTCCTGCACACGTGGCTCAAGCTGCCATAATGTACTTGTTGCATCATTGGATCCAGGGAGATCTCCGGTTCAGCCAGGGTTTACTCAACCCAATTAACATCATTCTTCCATCACAAGCTGGAACAACGCCAATGCCTCAGTCTGGTGACGCCATGAGGCAAAGACGGGTCGCCTCGCATCACGTTCTCGAGTTGATGTCGCAGTGCTTTGACCTCTATTCCAGTGGACGTCTTCATAACCTGATGTTCAGCGTTAGGGGCTGCATTGCTCCCGATGGGACGTACATACCAGGCTTCATGCATCAAGAAACAATTGTTGGGGGGGCCTGCGCTGGTCCTGACTGGCACGGGCAAAGCGCTATGGAAGTAGGCACAACGAAGACACGAATCATTGATGCCGAGCTATTGGAAAGACAGTACCCTTGCCTAGTCTGGGAGTTCAGTGTCCGGCATGGCAGTGGTGGACGGGGTCAGTTTTATGGTGGCGATGGGTGCAACAGAGTGATCGAGTTCTTAAGGCCCGTCAGCCTGACGGTCATGTCAGAGTGTCAACCCCCAAGCTCGGATGGTTTCCACGGGGGCTGTCACGGCGAGGCTGGCGTCAATCTGTTGATCAGGAAGGCCACTTCCGACTTGGAACCAAACCGGGTTGTCGACCTTGGCCCGAGAAGTACAACCAACGCACGCAAAGGTGACACTCTGATCATCCAGACATCTGGGGGTAGTGGGTGGGGGGAACCAACTGCCAGCGATGCGAGTGTGTACAGAAGGCGGAGTCAATACGTTCTCTCTCCCAGGCCCTCTACCGCCTTGGTGACCGCAAACTCTCGCCAGCGAAACTTCGAGTACACTTATTGCGATTGCAGGTCGACTTTGGTACGCAGATATACACAGTGAACATGGCAGACACGCAGGCAGGCTCCGTGCGGATAAGTCACATACTAATATACATGTACTAATACTATCAGAATGAATGTTGCTATTTTGAGGTTTACTAGGTCCTACGCCGAGCACCAACCTGGAAAGGGCTCGTCTCTTATATTTAAGGTAGTATAGAACTTTGTCGAATCACTGCCTCTTCTAGAAGGGTGGTCATGTAGAGCATTGTAGTATATGACTTAGCTTTGTCTCGTCTACTCATTTGGGATCTCGTAGACATTGAGTTCTGCCGGCAGAACGATGGACTCCGCACATCAACGTGTGGGATGCCTGCGTGGGGGTAATGTTGATAGGGTATCTGAGTAGTGAGTACAGAGTAGATAAGGAATGTTGCTTGACTTTGCTTTGGCTTAGCACAACATGAAGAATATCACATTTATTCCTTCCCAGTCAAAAAGATGACAACCGTAGTAGATCTGGAATGAAGGAAAACACTAGATATAAGGCCCACTTATGGCTGGACCAGAGCCCACCGTTGATCAACAAACGCCGATCAACGCTAATCCTAAATCGGAAACCAACTCAACGAACTCAACTTTATTGCCGCCTCAACCCCCGCCTTTTTTGTCCTCCACACTGTTAAAGCAGCGTCACCACCAGCATTTAACTAGCATTTGATATCAAACAGTGTGTCCACCACGATGGACCATCCATCCCTCCCATCCGAAGCTGATACAACATTACACTCTACAGCTTCGACTCTCCTTCATCCCTCACTTACTTCTGTCGCTGAAGATGCGTCGACCCTAGCTGCCCACCAGGACCCGCACCTAGTTCCAACCCATCGACAAGGCCAAGTTAGCATTGACGATGACTCGCTCCACGGTCTACAATGTGCCGTTGAAGAGCTCGACTACACTCGACAAGCTCATCAGTCTCATCATCAATACCATCATCAACAACCCTATCTTCAATCTCTCGTAAAACGACCCGACCAACATGTCGACATCCGCACCATTCTTGATCCTCCGAACCTTGATGCATGGCGAGAACGGCTCTTTAATGTCGATGAGTTGATCACTCTAAGTGAGGAGCAGTGCGTTTCTCCACCATTTCCTGCAGATACAACGCCCTTATTGACAAGTCCCAGATTCCTTACATACTTCCCACACATCGACAACGTCTATTCCCACCGGTCAACTCAACATTACAAACGTAAACCGCTGATTTCCCACTACTGGGACTGTCGCCTGAAAGGTCGACCTCCAGGGACACCGAAATCCAATGATCCCAACAAAAAGAAACGTAAGCGTACTGCCCGCCAGCGGGATCTCTGTGATGTAAAGATCAAGATCACAGAGTACTTCCCGGGCCACGATGTTATGGGGTCAGATCTAGGTGTCCTTGATGGACTTGGGGTCCCCGGCCCAGTACTCCAGGAGTCTGCTGTCAGAGAGGAAGAACAGGCTCAAGGCCAGCAGTTTGGGTTATTAACGCCGAGCCTGAACCCACCTCTACCAGAGGGTCATCCAGGGGTCAACGGCCAGAGATATTTTACTATCCAGCGAGTAAATGGGAATGGTGCGAACGGGAAGAACGATGGTGTGAGTGGGGGTCATCGTCATACGCTGGAGGATAGTGACCGCGTGAAGAAGAATAGTGTGCAGCGGTTCTTATTGCAGGAGGTGAAGAAGGAGAAGAGGTCACTAAATGTAAGTTCGTTTCTATATTCTTGTTGATTGATCCTGGCACAAGCGTGTTACGTCATTCGGCGGAGAAGTGCCTATCGCCGACTACCTTCCCCGCTCGTGAACTGCAACTTCTCTTTCCATCCATTATGCTCCGAAGATTCATTCTTGTGTTGAAACCATTGCTGTTTGGCAATCTATCCAAGCGTGCTCCCTCTGCGATTAGGACTCGATTGATTGATCTCCCTTCTAATTACCACCGCGCACAGACTAGAGTAATGGCTACCCAAAATCAAATTCAGAAACAGTACCATACCAAAGCCACCGGCCTGGCTGCCCAGACGGTCGCGCACCGCTCACAAGACAATGAACTGAAATTGTATGGAAGTTGCTTTTGGTACGTTCACTCTAGTTTATATGCATATATACATCGCCAGCGCTGACCACTGCTAGCCCTTTCGTACAGCGCGTATGGGTTGCCCTTGAGATCAAGGGAATCCCCTACCAGTATATTGAAGTTGACCCCTATAAGAAGCCCCAGTCATTGCTGGACGTGAACCCCAGGGGACTTGTTCCAGCCTTGCGGCACGGGGATTGGGGCTCATACGAGAGCTCCGTGTTGCTGGAATACGTAAGACTCTAACCCTGCGCCACTGAACCAATATGATCCTAATACGGCTTTAGTTGGAGGACCTGAATGTTGGGATACCGTTGCTCCCACCCGGAGACGCCAAGCTGAGGGCGCATTGCCGACTATGGACAGATTTTGTATGCACCCGTGCTTATCATCCCTTTCACTTCTGACAATCACAGATCAACCGCCACATCGTCCCAAACTTCTACCGTGTTCTTCAAGAGCAAGACACACAAAAGCAAATAGCCAATGCACAGGAGCTCCGAGATGCATTCAACACGTTAGTCGGCGCCGCAGATGCGCAGGGCCCGTTCTTTCTGGGCGCTCAGATCTCGTTCGTTGATGTCCAGGTCGCCCCTTGGGTTATCCGCTTGCGCCGTGCCTTGAAGCCTTATCGTGGGTGGCCAGACCCGGAACCTGGCAGTCGCTGGGGAGCCTGGGTCGACGCTATTGAGAACAATGAGCATATCCAGGCAACCACGAGCACCGATGAGCTCTATCTGGATAGTTATGAGCGATACGCTCGTAAGTGGATTGCTGATACAACGCGATCACAAGCTGACGTCTTTAGAAAACCGTCCAAACACGTCCCAGGTTGCCAATGCGATCAACTCCGGAAGGGGCCTTCCCTAGCTTGTTGCAGGTCACTGCTATACCATCTAGCATCTTAATACTATTCTGAGCAGCGACCCGGAGTCGCGTCCCACCAACACAGACAGGCGCGATGCGCCAATCCTTGGTGAAGGGATAGCTGTTTCGTTTTCGTAGTCTAGCCTCCACGGGCACCCCTGTGGCCCATTCTAAACCCGCCCCTTCCGCTGCTATCAGGGCCACGAGGACTGCGGATCGGCTGCCTCGGAGATTGAGAATCATCCTCCTTTCGGACATTGCCCTGCTTCTCCCTCCGCGGCCCAAAGCTCGAGTTCGGTTTAGGAGACCCCGGATCGTAGAGTTGCTTAGACTTTCCGGATGCAGCAGACGAGTCCCGCTTGTCACGGTTGTTGTCTCGCCCATTCCCACGGCTTCTCCCTTTGCCTCGGCCCTCGTGTTGTTTAGGCGGGGTAGCACTGCGTGGCGACGACGCGCCAGAAGTAGGGGCAGACGGGCTACCGAACAGCCTCTCCCGGACTTCTTCATATTTGCGTTGCTTCTCTTCCAGATTGCGCAGCGCAATAGCCTGTCGCTCCTCAGGTGTGGGCTGAGGCGGTCTATCCTCATCAGAGTCGTCATCCTCGTTCAACCCCAGTCTTCTCATACCGGCGCTGGCAGCGTCTACAGAAGATGATTGACGCGTAGCTATTTGTGGGTTGCGACTGAGAACAGTGACGGTGGGTTTGAATTCCTGCTTGAGCGGGACATTCGACCGCGCCTCTAGATAGTGAAACGTCTGAGGTGATTCTCTGTAGCGGGAAAACGGTCAGGCAACGTCCGCATAGTCATGAAAGTGATATACGTACGCCTCGGCCCATAGCTGGCGGTTGAATTCAGCCTGTTGGGCTCGGCGCTGGGCCTTGGTGACTTTCGAGGAGACTTTCTTCTCCTGTGGAGGCGGGGCGGATTCTGCAGCGAAAGTCTAGGGGAGCGATTAGCCAGAGAATTGAGGTAGTCGCACAGCGGCATTCAGGGGTAGTGGTGCACATACATCAGCCTGACTCTCCCAGTCCTCCTCCCAGGCGTCGGGGCCACTTGAGGGCTTTGCGCTCATGGCCAAGGGATGTATCGCTATAGCGCGTAAAACAGGTTCTGAACGAGTGAACGACGAGACCCAGAGTCAGTGGGGTCTAGCAAGTAAACCAAAAAGAACAAGTCCAATGTATTAGTCGGGTGGCTTAGTTTAAAGGAGGGAATGGCCGAGGGGTAAGTAAGACGAGGGGAAGAAAATCGTCTAGTTGGAGGAGGAGTTCAGAAAAGCGGAGGAAAATGGCGGTTGCCGCCTTGTGCTTAGTTAAGATCGCCGACCTCAACTTATCCCCGATCCTACATTTCCATCTCAACTGCACATCAACGAATTGTCTCGCTTTGTTGTTTTCTGTTGCAGCTATTGCTTGATTGATTAGCTTACATTACTTACTTGATAAAATCATATATCATGGCTACCGGTTTGTGCTCATACCAGCCCCTCCACACAGTTCCCCGCTGCCATCACATACAACCAACCTCCACCTGTCTCCCCACCACCCACACACCTCATTAACCATAACCAACCATCACAGACCCAGACGGCGACTCCCAAATGGCTTCCTCCCCGGAATCATCCCATGGCCTCTCCGAAGACTCTCACCCGGGTACCCGCACCCCAACCAACAAGCTCACCAACCCGCGTCCTCCTCCCTTCGGCGGCTCAGAACTCTCCCCGCCCGGCTCTCAAACACAAACCGCTACTCTGAACACCCAGGGACAGATGGCCTTCAACCAGAGCCTAATTGACTCTCCGCTCGCGACGCAGACAACTCTGCAGGTACAGCAACAGCAACAGCAGGCACAGCAAATGGATGCGCCGGGCGCGGCGTGGATGAATAAAAGGGCAGAGGAGGAGTATCAGCGCGCGATGGAGTACGTGGTTGATCATGATTTCAATCTGGGTATGTTGTTGATATTTGGACTTCCATGGCTGAGTTGGTATGGGTTGGGTTGGGATGTGCTAATTAGTGGATGGTATAGATGAGTTCGGAGATCCATTTGATGAGAGAGATGTCGAGGAGAAGTTGTTTTGAGGGTGATTCTTGCATTGTGTGGGTATAGCGGTGGTGTTTGGGGAGTTGGTGGCTTTGATTGTCTTTCTACTCTTGATTCTGTGATTTAGGGTTGAGGGTGTATGCATGAGTTATGAGCATGAGATATGAGTTTATTGCATCTGTTCTTACACAGGGGGGCTGGGTGCTGAGAGGGTCAGTAATGATAGAAACCGGCCAAGGATTCTTAAATAGTATTTGACGTTGTAGGAATAGCCAGGGACTTGACAGGCAGTCTTGCGTGGCTAGCAACACCTTGCAGTATTAATGTCTGTCTACCTCTCTCTATCCCATAGAACATGTCAACAAAGCAACATATCACACATCATATCCAACTACTACATACCCTTACCCGCAAACACAAACCCTTCCAACTCCCTATACGCCCCCGAAGCCGTACCTCGAGCGCCTCAAAGTTCGGTGGCTTAAATAAAAACACACCGAGCATCGATACTGGGATTTGCCTTCATCTGTTTCACACCGTTCATCTCGATATCTAGCACAATCAACCGTCCTTTCTCCTTTGATCCGAGATCGTTCTCTTGCTTGTGCCATACTAGTTCCCACCGAAGGTGGCATAGTCCACGAAGGCGTCCTGGGAAACGAGGTCCCCGAACATTGCCTTCTCTATAGAGAAGTAATTCTTGCCGTGGATTTTGCCGACCCGTGGTGCGCGGGTCGTGTGGGATACAGTGAATGCGAATGTGTCCGGATGTAAGTCGAATAGCTTCTTGACTAGTGTGTCTTCGCCGACGCCCGAGGGGTATATTACTATTGGGCGGGGGTCGGGGGGTGGTGCAGGGGGTTGTCTGTTAGTTGGGTGATGGATGGGGGGGTGGGTGGCAGTTGATTCTATGAGTGTTGGGGGTTGCTTATGTGTGAGGGCGGTTTAGTTTAGTATTCATTGGTGAATACTGCCATCACAAGGAGGGAGGGGGTCTAGATGTAAAGGGGTTGTGGCGGTCGAGCATCATGTTCGGCTAGTAGCATATATTCGTTCATTACATGGTGAATTTTTATCAGTATGGCTTGCTTAGCAGTCGTTATGGTTAGCTTGTGCGTTGTCTAGCAAGCGGAAAGCAATGGCTATAGTTGCGAAGCCTGCTACTAGATATTTCTGGTGAGATGAGTCGACCCTGTTTACGTCTACTGGTGTTGAATACCTCTTGATCATTAAATGATATGCTCGGGATATATCATCGAGAACCAGCACTGTACTATATGGAGTCGGAATGAGATGATGGATAATAGTATCTCATGTGAGAAATCGCATTGATAAATCTCAAAGACACAGATGAACATTATCCTAGAAACAAAATACCCTTCATGCAAACGTCCAGCTATATCCTAATAACAAAAATGCATTTCTATTCCAAAACCCAATACATACCAAACAAGCAACAAGTATAACCCTAACACCCCAACCATAAAACTCCATCAATGTCCCATCACACATAACCATAACCCGAGAAAGAGGACCAGACCATAAGCCCTACACCGGCGACGTATTACTCGCAATCTTGATTCCATTATCTCTAGCCATCCAATGCAAATCCCTTAGTCGTAACTGACGCATGTATATCCTCTGCTCTGGAGGGAAGTCGAGGTTCCTCTCCTCACCGTAGAACCCATTAGTCGCAAGGTAATGGATAGAGTAGCCGAAGACAGAGACTACCACGCATCCGAGGATGACGAAGAAGATAATGGCTTCTTTGGCGATGTAGACCATTTTGATTGATTTCTTGTGTGGGAGGGAGAGGTGGTAGTGCACGAGGCAGATTGTCGTGGGGACTGTGAGAGGTGAGGGTTAGAGATGGTTTTTAGGGTGAGTGGGTGGGAGACTCACTGTTCTGTAGCAGTATGTATAGTCGTAGTTTAATGAATACAAAAGTAATTCAGTTGTAGTATAACCCTCTCAGAGGTATAGAAGTAGTAGCGATATAGATAGAAAAGTATGAATGTAACGAGCGACTGCACACTGAATCCAGACAGATGTATAGGTATAGAAAGAAGGACAATAGTTGAAGGACGAAAGAATAAAACTCTGCTTCTCTCCATCCATCCTACCTCTCCTGCTCACCTCTTTATACCCTCCCATCACCCAATTCCTCCAATTCTCACCGTGAAAACAGACCCTATCGAAAGATCTATTCTGAGGTATAGATATCGCACCATCTCAAAACGGGTATAGCGTATGGCCCCTATGATGTCATTAGCGAGTGGGCCAATCAGATGTTTATAATTTTCATACAGATTGGGTTTAGCGTGAGCATTATTATAACTCTGAAGGGTATATCAGAGCTGGAATGCCCCGTTGATAGGATGCGGACTTTGTTAGACGTATCTGATGTTCGGGATTTGGTTGGTGAGGAGGATTTGGGGTATGTACGCGTCCCTACTTTTATTGTGTTAAGTGCATGGCTCAGCGTTAAGCTAAGGCTACCTACCTATACTAGATGACTACTGATAAAGTCCTCTTTAGCTGCACAGCTGATAAATCAATCATATCAAAATTATCTTTGTTCATTTTGTGCAATGTCAGCACTATGCAGTTAATGCATACAGTAACATCTCCCCATCTCTAACCGCATCTTCAACCATCAAAATCACCATCAACACCACCTAAATAACACCATCCATAACAAACACACCACATCAAAACCCCTTACAACCCCTTCCCATGCTTCTTCTCCGCCTCCCTATTCTTGAAGGGAAACCCCGTGGTCCTCTTATCCGCCCCGGTCTTCCGACTAATCTTCCCATTACTGCTGGCAAAAAGCGCACACCAGATACCTAACGAAGCCAGTGCCCCCGACACCACCATCCCGACCCCAAACGCCAATTGGCCCTTATCCGCGAACCAGGCGTACGCATACCCGGCCGAAATAAAGTGGAAGATGGTGGTCACTTGCATCGTCGGCACCGCGTAGGGCGCCTTGGGATCAGAGTCATCGGTTGTGACGGGGTCGGTGATGGACGCCGTGAGGGGGATGGAGCCGGTCAGCATGACAGTTAGGATGGCGATTGTGAGGAGGCTCATGCCCAGGCAGCGAGAGAGGTAGGTTTCAATTGCTGTGATGATGTTAGTTTGGGTTACTGGGAGTGGTGATAGGTGAAGGGGAGGGGAGGTACAGGATGGCTGTCTGCTTTCTTGTT
This sequence comes from Aspergillus neoniger CBS 115656, assembly GCF_003184625.1. Taxonomy (NCBI): domain Eukaryota; kingdom Fungi; phylum Ascomycota; class Eurotiomycetes; order Eurotiales; family Aspergillaceae; genus Aspergillus; species Aspergillus neoniger. Next base: position 1,352,569 of record NW_020291130.1, read on the forward strand.
CCAGCATTGTGGTCATCATTTCGGGCACGGCGATTAGAGCGACGCTCTGGAGGGAGAGCCAGCCCGCTGTTGAGTAGGTGTAGGCGTAGAATACCTGTTGCTCATGGTTAATTTGTGAAGAGATTTGGTGGGGGGGTAGGGGATTGGTTTAGCTTACGTCCATGGTTGTAGATCTGATATGTTTCTGATTGTGGTTCGTGATGGATTGTAGTATCAACGTTAAAATTGGAATTGAGTAAAGGAACCAACAATTGAAGTAGCTGAGAACTGCCGAGCGATACCTAACTTATAAGTAGAGCTCGTGAGGTCATTGCTAGCTCAAGCGCCCATGATGTCATTCATTCCCAGTTGGCAGATCTACGGCTGACTCATCCAGCGCAGCAATCCAGGCACCGTTGCTTTGTTATTCAATCCAGGTTTGATTGAATGCAGGGATTATTGCGATTTGGAATGGATTGAAAGTGTTGGCTGTGTGATGGTGTTCTGACTGACTGGTCTCGTGAACGATGTTGGTGTCCCGTTCCGCAACGGGAGAGCCAAGATCTTAAGGCTACTTAATCTGCGATGATATGCAGTTCCACGTCATTAAACTGTCTTTGAGCCTATTGGCCTGGGAATGGAATTTATATTAGCTAGATGGATTTGATATGATTATCAGTCACACCTAACTATGGACTTTGCCATCTACGAACTCCACTGAGAACTGGTCAGTCGAAGAGTATGCTTTTGAATTAAATTCTAATCATTTATTCATGATGATAAGCCAATATCAACGCCTTCGTACACCGATATATGTAGAGTCAAAATGCATGTCCCGCGAGATCATTTCCTTCCTAGTTAATGTTGCTCTTGCGCAGGTATCTGGCGAAACTGTGATCCGCATCCGAAGGAGCGCTCTGATCTGCCAGCGCATCCTTGTACCGCTGTGAGAGTCCTTCATCGTTACCCGCTGGGGGAGCACCACCATATCCATCATCATCGGAATCGTCATCGTCGTCAAACCCTCCCTGACCAGCCGCATCTTCTGCCTCTTCTTCCGCTTCACTGACGGTCTCGGCTTCGTCCTTGCGCTGACGACTAGAGCTGGAGACGCTCATATCCTTCATTAGCTTGCCCAGCTCCAACTCCCGTTGGGCGGCCTTGGTCTCCTCGCGCTCCTTCTTCTTGCGCTCCAGCTCAGGCTTGTAGTCACGCTCGAACTCCTGGCGCTTCTCTTCCACGGCAGCGAAAAACTCATCAATACCATCACCCGTCATGGAACTCACACCAACGACGTTCAAGTGGCGATAGAACTCCTCAAGCATCAAGCTCATGCTGTTCAGTAGCGATCCCATGTATCCACTTCCAGCGCCGAAGCCACCGGCTCCACCCTCTGCACCAAACGCACCCGACTCCTCTTCTTCCCGCAGCGCCTGCTGGAACGCATCGAAGTCGGACATCCATTCCTTGGCAAACTCGGCATCCTGCACGTCGGTCTTGTTGAAGACAAGGATCATCGGCAGCTTGGTCTTGTACAAGATACTGCAGGCGTAGAGCATGTTGCTCATGAATGTGCTGGTGGAGCTAGTGCGGGGGGTATCAATGACATAGGCGATGACGGTGGGGAAGGAAGATGCCAGGGTCTCGAGGAGAATGCTTCCAGATGCGCTCCATACGAACACCTCAATCTGTCCGGGGGTGTCGACGAGGATGTGCTCAATGGGCTTGGCGGAGGGGTTGCTCGGATTCGGGGCGGTGCGCTTCTCCAACAGGGCGATGATCTGGTCGACCTTCGTAGCGAACAAGTTGAGGGAGGTGAGAATGCCGCCGTTGGGGCCGAGGTTGTACTGCTTCATGACTTCTCTGTAGTTGATGGAGTCGCGGATGTCAATGTTGCTCTCGAAGGGAACGGAGTAGACGGCGGGGTCCAGGTTCAGCACGTAGGGAACCTTCTTCTTCGAGTGGAGATGCGAGTTGATTCTCTGCATGAAAGTCGTCTTTCCGGAGCCTAGGTAAGAGAGCTCGTCAGAAGATGAAATTGAGATGGGAGAGCAGTATCGGCATACCTGCCATGCCGACGCAGACGACGGCCACCGGTGATTGCGCCATGATGAAAGATTTGTAACGGCAAAGCTATCAAGCTCAACAGTGGTTTATGTGAAGCTCGACAAGCTAAAAGCTTCAGACAAGTCCGGATAGGGTGGTGTTGACGGCGAACAAGTGAAGCGGGGAGCCGAAGAAAAAGGAAAATGTTGCGTCGCGGGGATGGAGAGATCGGCTCCGGTGGAGTCTGGACCGCCCAGACGTCATTCCGTCCGCAGCCTTTTCTTCGCTTCTTCCTCATTTCTCTTTCCTCAGCAGCTCAACCACCACAATGACACTCGAGGATTTCGAAAAATCGCTAGCGGAGGAGCAGGAACACAGACGCGAGAAGAGCGACAGGAGTCGGCATCGCCATCACCGCGACCGCGACCGTGACCGTGACCGTGACCGTGACCGTGACCGTGACCGTGACCGTGACCGTGACCGTGACCGTGACCGCAGCCGAGAGCGCAGACACCACCACCACCGTCGTCACCGCTCGTCCAGGTCGAGAGAGCGCGACCATGAGAGACGCCGGGATTCGCGGCGTAGCGAGGACGACGGGCATCGCCATAAGCGATCGCGCCACTCGACTGACCATGGAGATGATCGTGAGCATGAACACAAGCGCCGACACCGCGACAGCAGAGATGAAACGGACGCGCCTGCCCCGGTGGAGGAAGTCGTACAGGAAGAGCCTACGCGCATGAAGAGAGATGCCTGGATGCAGCCGGATGGACTTGATGTCGACTACGTTCAGAGACGCAATACGACGCGTTTGGAAGAGGAACCAAAGCCGAAGATGCTGCAGGCGGACTTTGAGCTGAAAATCCACGGCAAGGAGCTCAACACCCATTTACACGATTTGAAGGAGGGCAAAGTGCTGGAGGAGATTGAAGAACAACCAGCGCAGCACGAGGTGGACTATACGTTTGGTGATGAGGGTGCTCAGTGGAGAATGACTAGGCTCAAGGCTGTTTATCGGGAGGCAGAAGAGACTGGCAAATCGGTCGAGGAGGTCGCCATGAACCGGTTTGGAGACCTACGATCGTTTGATGATGCACGGGAGGAAGAAGCAGAATTGGACCGCCGCGAACGGTACGGTGAAGGTTACGTGGGCAAGGAGAAGCCTACGGGTGAACTCTTCCAGGAGAGAAAGCTGGAAGAGGATGTCTACCGCGATCCCCTCGAAAATCTCCGCAGTCCCGGCAAGGAACTCGATGCTCAGGGCCAGGGCAAACCAATGGAAACTGTGCCACCGCCAAACACGACACAACATCTGGATCTGACGGCTCTCAACCGATTGAAGGCTCAAATGATGAAAGCCAAGCTCAAGCGCGCCCCAGATGCAGCCGAGCTCGAGGAGCGCTATAATGCAGCCGCAGCTGCCATGTCAAACCGGAAAGAATCCGATGTGGTGGTTCTGGGCGTCATGGAGAACCGGATGCTGGCTGGCACTCGGAACGAAGTGAAAGCGGTTGATAACCGGCGCGGCCGTGTACGCGGCAAGGTAGAGGATAACGACGAAATGACAATCGAGGACATGGTCCAGGAAGAGCGTCGCACCCGGGGGCAATTTGGAGGCGACGGTCGACGGATGGCGGAGCGAATTGCCAAAGACTCGAAATTTGAGGTGAGTACATTACCAAAATACTCACGAATACAATGCTAACGTAGACAGAATGACCTGGAATACATGGACGACAATGCCTCCAAGCTGGCCAAACGTGTGCACCGATCCGAGATCGACATCAAGAACATCACCATCAACGAGCTGCAAAAGATGAACCGCATCCTCGACAACTGTCCTCTCTGCCACCACGAGGACACGAATACGCCGCCCGTTGCACCCGTAGTGGCATTAGCAACGCGGGTCTTCCTCACCCTTCCCACGGAGCCCGAGCTCAACGAGGGCTGTGCCACCATTGTTCCCATCCAGCACCGCACGAACCTACTCGAGTGCGATGACGATGAATGGGAAGAAATCCGGAATTTCATGAAGAGTCTCACCCGCATGTATCATGACCAGGGCCGCGACGTGATCTTCTACGAGAACGCAGCTCAGCCGCATCGCAAGCGACACGCAGCCATGGAAGTGGTCCCTCTGCCCTACAGTCTCGGAGAGACATCTCCGGCCTTCTTCAAGGAGGCCATCCTCTCCTCGGACGCAGAGTGGTCCCAGCACCGCAAGCTGATCGACACCCTAGCCAAGTCCAAGCAAGGTATGGGACGGAGTGCCTTCCGGCGGTCGATTGCGCGGGAAATGCCCTACTTCCATGTATGGTTTGAGCTAGACGGCGGACTGGGCCATGTGGTGGAGGATGAGAACCGCTGGCCTCGGGGGGATCTTTTCGCCCGAGAAGTCATCGGAGGAATGCTGGATCTGGCGCCGGATGTGATTAAGCGGCAGGGACGCTGGCATCGCGGTGGAGATCGGCGGGTGGCTGGCTTTCAGAAGCGATGGAGAAAGTTCGACTGGACACGCGTGTTGGTGGAGGGCGCACCCTAAACTCTGGTGGAGTTAGTTACTTAGTCTGTATAATGAGGGCGCTTCGTATGACTCACTCAGTCATCCTTGACTATAGCCATTGATGTCTCTATATACTCTACATCGCACCAACCGGAGATGAAGCCGAAGTGTCAACTCGATAACGGGAGCGGGGCCGTGGGGGGTTATTTCCCTATCTCTGTTCTGTATAGACTGTTATCCTTCCATTCTTCTCTCATTTTTCTTCTTTCCTATCTGGCATTTAATTTCACTCCCTCTCAGTACTCCAAAGCCTGTAAGCCAATTCCCGTTCCCCAAATAGTAATCTCCTCGTGGAGTCCCACCCCCACTCGGTATATAACCGCCCGAGGATCTATCTTCGGCACCCCCCACGACATTTACCTCTCTCCAATACTTCTCTCACTTGCTGTCCTCTTCCTTCCTACTCCCTAACGAAAACCCATAATCAGTCAGTTACACAAATAAAAAACAATGGGCTCCAGCGACCCCAAACCTAAAGTCCTCCTCCTCGGAGACATCATCCAGTGCGTCTACCCTCCACAACCCATCAATCACATCACATCATCATCCCCGCACCCAAACACTACCCCTCCAAACAACCAACCCACCACCACCTACTAACAAGAATAATCTCTAACAGCGCCCACAAAACCTGGTCCTCCCTCTCCGACATCGCCGACCTTATCCGCCCAACAGCCACGAACCGCACCGAATTCATCCAAGAATGCCAATCGGGCGCCCTGGACGGCGTCATCGCCGCATACCGCACCTTCGACAGCGTGAAAATCACCGGTCTGGTCGACGAGGAACTCGTCAATGCGTTGCCTAAGTCGTTGGTTTATCTGGCTCATTGCGGTATGCTCACTCCTCCCTAACATACAATACACTATAAACCCTCCAACACCACTACTTAAAAAACAGATATACTAAAGAATGGCTCTGAATGCAGGAGCCGGCTACGACCAAATCGACCCGCACGCATGCAGCGCACGATCCCCAACCCCCATCCGGATCTCCAACGTCCCCACAGCCGTGGACGACGCCACCGCCGACGTAAACATGTTCCTGATTATCGGGGCGTTGAGGAACTTCAACGCGGGCATGCACGCCCTCCGCGAGGGCAAGTGGCGGGGCCAGCCTGCGCCGCGACTGGGACATGATCCGCAGGGTAAGGTACTGGGGATTCTGGGGATGGGAGGGATCGGGAGGAATTTGAAGAAGAAGGCGGAGGCGTTTGGGATGCAGGTGATTTATCATAATCGGAGGAAGCTGAGTGAGGAGTTGGCGGATGGGGCGAGGTATGTGAGTTTTGATGAGTTGTTGGCGGAGAGTGATGTGGTTAGTTTGAATTTGCCGTTGAATGTGAGTGTCTTTTTCCCCAATGGCCTTTGGGTGGTTTGGGTTGGGGGTATGTGCTGACGATGGATAGAAACATACCCGCCATATTATCAGCACGGCTGAGTTCGCCAAGATGAAGGATGGTGTCGTGGTTGTCAATACTGCGCGCGGTGCTGTTATGGATGAGGAGGCGCTCGTGCAGGCGCTTGATAGTGGGAAGGTGTATTCCGCTGGGTTGGATGTCTTTGAGGAGGAGCCGACGGTGCATCCGGGTTTGGTCCGCAATCCGAATGTCTTGTTGGTGCCGCATATGGGTACTTGGACTGTTGAGGTGGGTGTTCCCTTACTATCTATTGTAATGATGGTGATTTATCTGAGTACTAATGCTATGGCTGCAGACGCAAACTGGCATGGAGGAGTGGGCGATTGAGAATGTCCGCATGGCGCTGGAGACGGGCAAGTTGAAGAGTCCGATCCCAGAGCAGGCGGATCTATGAATACCATATTGTACACAGTACATACACTAGACTACGATAGAGGGTGCCAGTCGCAGGTACATATATACAAGATGTTCATTATTCATTCTTCTGCAAAAAAAAAACTCGCAGCTTGTCAGGCAATCCCCATTCAAGCAGGCGAATTGAGCCATGATATAGATAGATAATCGACAAGAATGTAAACCACCACCTTATCAGCAATGCAGCCGTAATAACGCCATGATAACTGCCATCCAGCTGCAGCGAAACTGAAGCGAATCAACTCCGGAGTCGTGATGCGACGGCTTCCCCGTATGTCCGCAGTTTGGGAGAGAGAGAAGCATGGCCCACCAACCGATTCCATCCAATCTGGGCCAGAGTTGGGGAAAATGTGAACAATAAGCTGGCAACAATGAATGAGCAAAGCAAAGTAAAGAGAAAGGAAAATCTAGTTAAACATCATCAAAGGTAGTCGCCAATCGCTTTTTCATATTACAGGTCGCAAATAGATATCGTCAGTGCATGCCAGCCGGCTCGGATCTACTCCCGCGAGACAATCCAGGACCGAACCACCATGCCGCATATGCGCTTGATCACCTGGGTGGTGCCTTTGCCGCCCGCTTCCTGCTCCAGGAACTTCTGCGCCACGTACAGCTTCGCCCCCGCGTCCTTCTCGTTGGTCGTGATTGGTTGCGGGAAGCTGCGTGGGAAATCCGCCCACCGCTGGCCCAGATGCCGAGCAATGGCAATCGAGTAGATCACGTCACGGTTCTCAAAGGTATCCAGCAATGTACGACACCGTGCGAGCGTGTCATCGATCTCCTTTGCCGAGCTAGCTTCGTTGTCATGCAGCGTCAAGAAGTGTCCGATCGAGCTCCAGAAATCCAATGAGCGCTGCGTCAGCTGATCGGGCAACAAAGGAGGGTTGGCCGCTGGCTCCCGGGTTGGAAACTGCGCCAGCGGGTTCGAGTCCAGGTGTTCTCCCGTGATCATCGACTCAATGACATCCAACCGCTTGGCAGCAGCCAAAAGATCGAATTCTGGTTGAGTTCCCGTAGAGACATTCATCACATGGCGACACAAAGTCATGGAGCTCCAGACGACCGACGCTTCGAAGCTCTCCAACCGCGCCAGCACATTGGGATCGCCCAGGTTGGGATCATTGAACGCATCGATCAACGCAGAGTACTCAGCCATGAGCTGCGCGTTCGCCAAAAGATGTGTCAATGCCTTCTCCTGGAACCACCGAGTCTCGAAGAACTTGTCAATGGCGGGGGCGTACGTCGCCAGGAAGACCGCCTGAATCTCTTCCAGACGGTTTGGCGGGAGGGAGGTAATCGGGTGAGGGGGAGGAGGCGGAATGCCGCGTAGCGCGAGAAGGTCGCTGATCTGAACTTGTTTTACTGCTCACAGTTAACAGACGTACCGCAAAACACTCTTGGATGAAGCTTACATCTGACGTTGGTCGGCTCTGACGGGGTAGCGCTGGTGCTTGTCATGGCGGGATTGACCGTCGGCTGCAGACCTCCCTCCACGGCGTGCTGAATGCTGGCCATGTTGTTATTGTTGTTCACGTCCAGCGATGGGTCAATTGCAGTGCCGTAATCGTAGCGTTCACTCGGCGGGGCAGGCGACTCAGACGGGGCAAACGGTTGGGAGGCAGCTGGCATGTAACCCGGAGGCGCAGCGGGATATGAAGTGGAGGGATCCTGAGGATTGACCACCAAGGAAGGATGAGGATTGGGAGCAGGCTGAATGGCGGAAGGCGTGGGTTGCTGCTTAAACACTGGGTCGTAACCTAAGCATTCACGCTTGCTCTTGACACAGTTGCGGCAGACAGGATGCCCTTCGTCACACTAATAATAACGGTCAGTGGCAAGTCTCAGCCGACAGAGAGTGGTCTGCTAGAGCTTTGGAAAATAATAAAACAGAAGAATAAGCACGAGGAAGGAGGTTGAGGGATGGCAGCGAAAAAAGGGCAGCGCAGGCAGGCGGGGAGCACAGCGATAGGCGAGTGGGCGCAAACAACAACAAGCGACCGGCGGGGTTGCTGCTGCACAAGCGAAAGGCCCGCCCCTCCGCCATTCCTTCCTCTCCCCGCCTCTCTGTGCCTTTTCTAAACTCAACTGCATCCCCCTTTCTCTTCCTCCAATCCCGTCGCAATTATTGCTGAGGGGTCGAATTTCTTTCTGTCATAATTTGCTGGTACGTACCTTGATTCTTCGCTTACGACAGGTGAGACACCCCGTCTTCGTCCGACGTTTCACCTCTTTCTTATGCCGTCCGCCCGACAACAGCTTGTTGGGATCTCCCGGTAGCTGATAGCGCATCTGCGCGTTTGCATTCATGCCCATTTGCCCGACATTGGTAGGGTATCCGGTCATGTACTGGCCCACTGACGGCATCGGAGGCATATTGGATGGCATCGGTGAGCCAATAGGTGCCTGGGGGATCTGCGACGATTGTCCCGAAATGGCATGATGATCCATGGGCTGCATCGAAGGCGCATTCATTGAGGGGGAATGGCTCTGGTGGTTGTGGTACATGTCCGATCCTTGTTGCGGCTGCTGTTGCTGCTGCTGATACTGATGCGGCTGTGGCTGCCCCGGCGTATATTGCTGCGGCTGCTGCGACGGTGTATGTTGTGGCGCAGGCGTAGACTGATGGGAGGGTGAATGTGAATGCTGCGGTGGCTGCGCATATTGCTGATGATATGGCTGCTGCGGTTGGGGGGTGTGACCCGGCGTCGTCTGCTGCTGCTGCTGCTGCCCTGGCTGCGGCTGATGTTGTTGTTGCTGCAGTGGTTGCGAATGTTGCTGGGCTGGCTGTTGCAGCGGGGTGCCATTCACAGGAGACTGATACGTAGGAGCAGGCGTAGATGACTGTCCGGATTGCTCGGTAAAGTCAAAGCTGGATGTTCCTGGTCCTGAATGCGTAGGCTCCGACATATGACCTTCGTTGGTCAACGACTTGGTGTCAGGAAAGGAAAAGTCAGGCTCTCCGCCCGGCAAATGCCCATCTGCAGCCGGCAGTGTGGTGTCCAGTGGTGGCAGCGAGGTGTCAATGGGCGGCAAGGAGGGTATTGTCGCATCGATCGGGGGCAGCGAATGATCAAGGTTTGGTAGGTGATCGTCCATTGCCGGCATAGTAGAATCGATCGGAGGCAGAGATGTGTCTATCGGTGAAAGGGAGTGGTCTGTCGTTGTCGACTGCGTGGTTTCAACAGGTGGTAATTCGGTCGATTCAGGAGCCGGGTTAGGCGGCTCGCCCGACGTGTTCGTCGGATCTGTAGTGTCGGCCATCTCAATGGTGAAGTATATTCACTTGGGAGCTCGAGAACACTGAATAAATGAATGTTGAATAAGATCAAACCGACAGTGAGAGGAAGACTTGTCGAGGACACGTAGAACTCTGCGGCTGAAAGAACTTGCAGGGGTGCAACGATCGCGAGGTGCTATTTTCTCTAGTCTGGAAGACAGGCGTGTTAGTGACCAGACCTCGGCCCAGAAATTCCATGCACCCTCAAAAGCACCGCAACTGCCGCCCGAAGTGTTATCTGACTGTGAATGTAAGGGACAGTCAACGGGTTCCGGCGTCTGGGTTTGCGCATGGTCGCGACGGAGTGAGCTGCTGTTGATGCTCCACGGCTTGACCGCGCATCGGAGGACTTTCATAGGCCACGACTCTCGAGTCGATGGCCAGAAACTCAACGGAGCAGTCTGCAGGATGGTCTTTCTCGAAATTTGCAGATCCGATGGCAGTACTGGTATCGGAACCCAGGTGACGTTGAATGCGACCGTCAGGGAATTCCCTCCATGTCGCCCAAACGTGGCACTTCAACGGCGCAACCACCACAGACGTTTGCCATCTCGTAACATCCAACGGCCATCCCGGACCTTCTTTTCTTTTCTGCGAGCGTCGACTCTTGTGCGAACGGCCAAATCCCCGACTGGAGAAGGGAAGGCAGCGGAGTTGGGCGGGCGCGTTTCGGGAGGCAGGCAGATCGGGGCAGGCAAATGGGAAAGAAGCTCTCGTTAACTTACCATGCACTGGGCCAGATAAGCGAAAAGAAGCGAGCCGAATGACTATAGCACCAAAACACGCAATTCGGCACCAGACAGTCTCCGCATTAGGGGTGGGGGTTGGAGCTGGGATTGCGATTAAAATTGTTGTTGCGCCCGCAAAAGAGAAAGAAAGAGAGAAGAGCTTCGGGCCCGCTTGAAGACTCTCTTTTCTCCCCCGGACTTTTGCCAACGCTTGCCAGTTTTGCGCCAAATTCCCATCGGCAGCGAAAAAAAAAAAAAGGGAACCGGCCAGTGGCAACTCAACCCGACAACCATGAATGGCTGCACGCGTCTATTAACAACAACACTCATTTAGATTCAATTTAGAAGCTGTGTGAGATTATACTAATTGATAATATTGATGGAACACTATATGACCTTAGAGTCTCAGCTATCTTCATCATCATCATCCCAGCTAGAAGCCTTGGCTAAACCTCGGCTGGTCTGCAAATACGTTCCCTATGATATATGAACCCGCCGTTCTACTTGTGTCTATCTGACAGTGTCATCTCTCTTTGTATGATGTCGATATCATATCATTCTTGTAGACCAGCTTGGTTGATGGCTGCATGTATCCCCATGGAAGCAGTCCAGCATCTGTTACCGGCCTGTGCACAACTCGGACCAGCTGTTCAATTAAGATCCAGCTTCAGGTTCCACATTTGTAATTCTGTAGATGCCAGATTAAGTTATCTGTACGCTGCTAGGCTTCGGATTCCTTGAACACGATCAAGACTTGTCATCGTAATCGCATTACCATCCGTCCTTCTTCAGCAATGTTTGCTAGACCCCAGCCGCCTGGCAGATGCGATCAACAAGTTTGATTTCGCTGACGGTAATGCATCGTCAATTTTGTACTGGAGTAATGATGAGAACCGCCAACACGTAACAGCTCCACGTGTTTCCGTAAAATGCTGGCCGTGATGGGTGCCGTTACTTTCTCATAACCTTGGCCTTGCGCTTCTTGAAAACGACCCCCGCAGCTGGAGCGTCTTCCGGCTCCTCTTTTGTCACAGGAGCCGAGGGAGCAGTCTCACTCTCCTGCTTGACCTGAGACGGCTCACCGGTCTCAGGAGCTGCTGCATCCCCTTCTGACTTGACCGGCACGAACTGGCCTTTAACGGTTTCCGATGCATTTTCAGGCTCTGGCTCCGGCACCGACTCAGCAGGGGTTGAAGGTTTACCCTTTTTGATATCTTTCGTAGACTCCAAAAGAGCATCAAGATCAGTGTCCTCTTGGGCGCCGGGATAGACTCGGGTCCGGGAGCCCCAGCCCTTACTGACGAATTGTTCAGCTTCTTGTTTTGCCTCTTCCTCCTCCTCGTCACGCTCTTCATGCTTTCGTTTGCGTACTCCTAATGACTGGCTGGCCTTTGATTCCTCCGAAGGTTGTACAACTTTCTCCGACAACGTTTGCCAATCTCCGGCCAAAGCCATCTCACTGCGGTATTCATCCGGAATAGCAATACCCATCTCCGCTAGTTGTGCCATTTGTCGCTTCCTTTCTTCCAAAGAAACAGGTCGCTCCTGAGGTTTGGGCGCCGATGCGGGCGCGCGTTTCCAGGGCGCAGCATCCCCATCTTTTCCACCCGCAGATCCGGCCACGGTCTGGCGCAGTCGCTCAACCTCATTCTTCGCTCTTTGTGCTTCGCGCTGTTGTTGTTCATTGTTCCGATGGATGTCGCGAAGGAAGCGCTTCAGATTACCCTGATGTTTGGCCGTAGCCTCATGTTGAGACTTTTCGAAGGCGGTATCGCGAATGAAGATCTTGCATTGCTTGCACCAAAACTTGGGCTATGTCGAAGTCAGTGCTGAGACACGGGAGATAAGAAAGCTTCTGCCTACCGCTGATTTCCAATACTCCGCCATGGTTGTGGACCACTTGGCTGAATTCTTTCTGTAATCGGCCGGAAGATGGATAGACTGCTGGTTGCCAAGATGATATCACGCTGCTCGCTGCGTTCCCGACCCGGTGCCGCTAGTCCCAAAGGGGCATTTAGTTGTCGCCTGCCCTGTACTCTGTGAGACTATAAAGACTCAAAGAGACCTTCAGGTCTTTAGATTGGAAATAAAATATTCAACCACATTGATTCGTCTAGCACCCAATTACGCCTTTCTGGCGATATATTACTTGTTGTGATGGCTTCCTCTACGGTGGTTGAGTACGAGTTTGGTGGACCGTAAGCACAAGCCTAACCCCGGGCCTTTTGGCCTTGATATATTGACGAATTACCGGTAGCTTAGGAGCCACTGCCATCACCATTGGCCTACCTCTACTCCTGACTTTCTTTGCCTTTGGCTGTAACGATGTATCGGGCTGTCCTGTACCTTCGCTGTTGAGCCCTCGCACTTTCACTTGGGAGAAATGGGCCGCGGAGACCGGGTGGCCTCAAGGTGGAATTTGGGCACTCTTCGACTGGAAAGTGACCGTTGCAGTGCTGACATACTATGTCTTTGTTTTACTCCTCTGGAGACTTCTCCCGGCGCAGAAGGTTCATGGCACTAAACTGGTCCATCACGGTCGTCCCCTCGAGTACCGCATGAATGGTAATTATATACATCCATGTCCCAGGCTGTCATGTGCTTCGGTTGAACTGCGCTGACAATCCTTAACAGCATTCTCGACCAGCGTTGCCGTTTTCGCTGTTTGCGCAATCGGCACATACTTGCAAGGCGCCGAATTTCCCGTGTGGACGTATATCGTGGATCACTATGTGCAAATTTTGACGGCCAATGTGTTGATATCATTTGCCCTCGCCACCTACCTCTATATCAGCAGCTTCAGCGTGGACACCAATTACCCCAATAAGGATCTTCGCGAACTAGCGGCCGGTGGGAGGACAGGCAATATCATCTACGATTTCTACATTGGCCGGGAGTTGAACCCCCGCGTCACTCTTCCACTCTTCGGGGAGATCGACATTAAGACTTGGTGCGAGATGTATCCTGGCCTGACTGGTTGGATACTGCTTGATCTTGCCTTTGTCGCCAAGCAATATCTCAATTTTGGCTATGTCTCCGACAGCATTCTATTGATCACCTTCTTTCAGGGGTTCTACGTGCTCAACAGCCATTATAATGAGTTAGGGCTTCTGACTATGATGGATATCACCACTGATGGCATGGGGTTTATGCTCTCCTTTGGCGATCTCGTCTGGGTGCCCTTCCTATACTCAACACAATGTCGTTATTTGTCTGTATATCCGCTGCAGCTGGGGTGGTTGAACATCGCAGCTGTGAGCGCCGTCTTTGCTCTGGGACTGTATATTTTCCGGGCCGCCAACGATCAGAAGCACATGTTCCGCACGCACCCCAACGATCCGAGTGTGGCAGGCCTGTCGTACATTCAAACCAAGCGGGGAACTAGACTACTCACAGCTGGATGGTGGGGAATGTCACGCCACATTAACTACTTTGGGGATTGGCTACAAGCATTGCCCTTCAGTCTGCCCACGGGCATGGCAGGGTATCTCATCTACCCGGCAGGGAGCATTGTGGCGGCCTCTCAGAGCTTCCAGATGATTGACGGGCGCAAGGTCGTCCAGGGCGAAGCCCAAGGCTGGGGAATAATCTTCACCTACTTCTATGTGCTGTACTTTGCAATCTTGTTGATGCACCGGGAACGTAGAGACGATGCTATGTGTGCGGCAAAGTATGGCGAAGACTGGGAGAAGTATCGGCGGGCAGTCCGGTGGAGAATCCTGCCCTGGATATATTAGACTTCGATATATGGGTAGCTGAGCTAAGTATCATTAAGTAAGATCAAGTGTATGGAGTCTAATATGCTAGCCAATCATCAGTGTTCCGAAGGCTCAAATAAGATGATGGTAGTCTGCAGATAGCGGAGATGAGGGTAATCCTCCCTCCAACTCTGATGGTTGGCAGGGCAACGGGAACAAACGGCGGCCGGACCAACAACAGCAAATCCACTTCACTCTCCTCCATCATCCTGCTCGCGTTGGGATATTCCCGTGTTACTCAGTATCGCTATTCGGTATCATCCTTTTATCTCAGCGAAGCCCGGTAAATTATCTCGTTATATTCTACCAATTCACCATCTACCGGCTTCCAGTCCCTCCTTCCCGATCTCGCTTGACGTCAGCGCCGAAACACAACATTCCGCCGCGGATTCACCATGAAGATGGCGGACTTCGTCTGTCCTTCCGACACATTCCAGGCATGGTGAGTCCATCCTTCTCTTTGGGCGGCCTAAATGTCCGCTGTCTGTTTGGAACTCAATGTGGGAGATCTGTTGCGCCACCGCCATGTTGCGGCCCCCCTTTTCTCCCACCATCGACAGTTCTCCGATAAACATCATTCAGCCGTGATCGACGCCTTGTTTTCCCCTCACTAACATCTTACTCTCTCTGCAGCCCTCCACATCTACGGACCACCTTCTCTCAAGAAGACCGATTCAGATTTACCCCCGTCAAAGCCACCAGAGCCGCCCCCCGTCCCTGGGAACGCAAACCATCAACCGCATTCCGCGCCCGCGGCAAGTCGCGTAAGGTCTGGAAGCGCTTTCGCACTTCGTTTAACAGCATGAAAGCTCTGCAGCAATTGATTGCGGCAGAGCGTCATACCGTCGACGACGACTTACATTTGGAGATCAACACGTCGCGGAACCCCGGCCTCCGCCGCGGTGTCAAGCGCAGGTGTTTCGCTCTGGAAGCGGACGCCTTGGAGGATAGTGTGCGCGGGCGCTCGTTCTTGGAAACACAGTGGGAGTCCGAGGTTAATGGACGGCGACGTGAGTTTATCCACCTGGTGCTATAAGAGATTATCCAGTCGGATGGACTAACGACCCCAGGCAAACTTCCCCTAATCTACAGTGACTTTGTCGACATCCCCGATGAGCCGGTTGAAACCGACAGCCTACAACCAGACGAGTCGTGTGACGATGTGAAGGACGACCAGGAAGTGCCCACGTCGACGTTGGAGGAAGAGCTCGCGGAGAACCCTGCCGATATGGACGAATCCCCCAGTCTGATCCCGGAAACCCCCACTAAATTGGCGTCCGACGCAGCCTATAGCCGCTCGCTACATGGCCTGTCGCCGCTAGTGGTTGGTGGCATGGTGTTCGGCACTCCAGACTTAAGAACCCGCGAAGACGTCGAACAGCCGACTGTGCATCTGTCCGACGCAATCGAAGACGAACCTACGACTCCGCAGGATGATGGCCATGATGAAGACACGGTTTCTACGATAATCGGTGAAGAGCACACCGACGAAGAGCCGACTGTGCCTGTCGACGTAGAAACCCTAGACGATCCGGCCACGGCTACGGTCGCTGCACCGGTGCAGGAATTAACGAGTGCGCAGGAGTCAACACTCGTTCGGTCGGCACTCCGAAGCTCATTGGACGGAGAAGATACTGAGTTGCTCAACAACTTCTTGTCCAAGGCCAAAGCTAAGCGCGAGGCCAAAGCCGCTATGGTCGCCCAGGAGCAGGAGCCTGAAAAGAGTGAGCCTGAACCGGAGGTGCCGGTTGTTGTTGCGTCTCCCACACCGGCGCGCCGCGCGTTGGAGGACCTTGACACCAACTCGCCCTCACCGCAGAAGCCTCAACCGTCGCCTACGAAGGAGAAAGATGAGGCCAGTCCGCAGCCATCTAGCCCTCGACGCAGCACTCGACCTCGCACCGTTCGCTCTTCCAACCTGTTGACGACCATTACCGCTGCAGCTGCAGTACGCAACACACTGTCACTCCGCCGTGCCAAGGGCACAGAATTCGTCTTCTTGCAGCGCACCGAGGCCCAGGAGCTGGCCCTTACGACGCGGCGAAACACGCGACTGAACAAGGGCAATGCACAGGCGCCGAAGTTCGTTTTGCAGGGTCTCACACGCAAGTCGCCATCTGGGAAGAAGGCCGACACCGCCCCTTGCACAGATAGCGAGACGACAGGAGACGTCTCGGAGCGACCACACAAAACGGCAAAGAAGCATGTGTCGTGGAACGACGAGGAACTGGTGCAGTTCGACGACGGATCAGAGGCAGCAAAGGGCGACGAGCATGACGTTGCGAGCCGCGGGAGCAAGGGCAAAACCCCCGAGAAAAGAAAGGCAGCCAGTAGCCGAACAACGCGGTCTCAAGTGGCGCAGAAGAGTGGTGGGGAGGATCGCGCCGATGCAGCGGCTACTGCACCCGCTACTGCAACGCCTCGGACGCGGCGCGTGCGCCGGCTGGGTCCCGGAGCACCCAAAGCCGACTCGACGGCTGCAACAGCCGTCAGCAATGTTTCCCTGTCCTCTCCGTCGTCGCCCAGCAGCGACAACAGCGCGAGCACGGCCGAGCAGCGCAAGAAGCTGACCCCCAAGTCGCCGAGGCGGGTCCCGGCGACGCCGTTGAAGCCTGCAAGCGACAGCATCAAGACATCACTCCGCAGCAGTAGCGCGAAGACCAACCTGCTGAAGATCAACGCTGGGTCGACGCCAGTGCCTCGGAAGATGCGTCCGCGCGCGTGAATATGATATTGTTGATATCCTCGTTTGCTTTCTCGTTTATTTGGCGTTTCGGGATAGTGTACATACGGAGGAACCGATAGGGAAGGCGTTTGGTCTGATGGCAGTTGCAGAATCGAATTACTACGTTAATATGGGTCTAATCATTTACTCCCATACAATAGCAGGATAGGTATCAGTAGTAGGTAACTATCCTGTATATTTCTGATACAACCTAAAAGCAAGAAATGCAATACATGGACCTCACTCAGCCTTGCTGTTCCACCATCACATTCAGATCTACACTGCACAGCACCCTCACATCCTTACAGCTGATAGTATGCACCGCGGAGGTGCAGTTCCCTGGTAATCCATGGATATGTATCCAAGCTATAGACTACTCACACCCACACACACACACCTTATATTTCCTCATACATGATGGATTTCTGCATGTCTCTGCACGATGATATAACGTCTGCGTTCAGGGATAAGGTTTCCCGCCCTGCATTGTACATATACAGTTAGTAGCTGGGTTGCAGGTTGATGCAGTGGGGATTAGTATTGAAGTTGATGGAGGGTGGTGCCGGTGAGTTACTATTCTGGATGTGGTGTTGATATATATTTTGTTGTTGAGGATGATACTACTAGTACTACGTACTAGATACACTCCGTAATAGTAGTAGGGGCTAGAGGCTGGTTGTAGGTAGAGGGTCATTACTACCAGTTAGTACTAAGTAGTAGTACTAGTAAGCTATAGGAAAGTGTAACGATTATATACTATCATATCCGCGTGGACTACAATTACAATATACATTGAGAGAGGTTGTAGATACCTCGTGCAATCTAATTAGTATTCGAACTAATTGGTATGGTAGAAAGTAGGGCGATAGTACTATATTTCACTCTAGTCTTATGGAAGATAGTACTTATTCCCTTAGCCGTTGCGATCATACTAGTAGTGCGGAGAGAATATACAACCACACCCTCATTCGAAATATATACTGAGCTTTGACTACCATCATCATCATCAACTGCAAGTTCAATAAACTTTGGCACAGTAAACACATATCGACGATCACCCATCACACTACTACTACAAACTAACTGAAGTACTAGTACACAATACCTGCCCTCAATCACCACATCTTCAATTCAATAAACCACACTAACTACGTACCCCAATTCCTCACCCTCCCTTCCTCTCCCATTAATCCCTCAAATCTCAAAAAATTACCCCACATCCCAATCCCCCATCCCACCTACTAAATAAGTACATAGTCTACTTTTACTTCCACTCCCATATATACCAAAGCTAGTATTAAGAACCAACGAAGCGCAAATCCCACGCAGATCCAAAGCCAGAAAAGAACAAATACAAACTAACAACTAACAAAGTTCAGCCCAGGATGCAATTAGCTTTTCGCTGAAGTTCCCTATTTTAGGGCGCATATCGCGGGTAGATTCGGAATACTACTATGGAGTAACTAAGGTAGTTACTTGGATATTTTGTAGTTTAGTAAGTACTTTGGTGTATGTGGCAGGGTTGATGGATCCGAATTTCAGATATGTTTGTCTGATTGATTGATTGATTGATTGATCCTGGATGGATTCAGGCACCAGTACCGACCAACCAACCATAACCGGTATATACTATGGTCGATACTACTGCTACTCCTCTATTACTCCTCTAGACGAATGATATCTTTCTACCGACTAGATAAGTAAGTAGGTAGCGAAGATAAATAGATGGATGGATGGATGGATGGATGGTTATACTCCGTATTCAGAAACATACCAAGTGGACCATTATCCATCCCATCCATCCAACATAAATAATCCCTCAAATATACACGCAGATAGTACTCTCCTGGTATACCATCCAATCCACCGTATCACATTCAATCCCGATAAATGTACTCCGTACACAGTATCCATCACTCCATCAATCCTCTATCCCGATTGGACAAATCCTAGTAAGTACTGGGGGTTTTACCCCTCTCTACGTACTACTACTTACTCCGTAGTAGTATAACATCAACCAGATAAAATAATTAAATACCAAGTACTACTAGGGCTAGGGCACCATCACAACCAACCCACCCCACTCCCCCAAACAGTACTAACTACTAACACGCAAGCCCCCTTACCCAATTCAGCCATTCGGTGTTTTAGGGCTTCTTCCACATTTGCCCACCGAGGAGAAACCCGGGTACTACCTATATTCCGAGATTCTCCGACACGAGCCCATGACTAGCCTGCTTCGGTTAGAGTAGTACCGGTCCCCCCTCTCCTTTGTGTTAATTGTTTTGGTTCCAGGTACGCTTGATACATACATACATCATGATATGATGAAAAGCCATTGCCATGCAATATAGGAATTAAATACAAGGATTAGTAGTATATATGTAAAATATGTAGTGGTGTGGTCGATGAAGGTTCTAGATTGCTCGTTATGAAAAATTTTGCCACATATAAATATTTATTATTTTTTTTCTTCTTTCAGATGCTATTCTTCATTGTTTCGTAGTAGTGTCTTAGACTATTTTGTGTTGTTGGATGTTAAAGGGAGGAATGGAGGAATTGCTCTGACGTCATTGCGCACTAGCCCCGTCAACGCATGGAGGACAGTCCTCCGACACTCCGAGTAAGTAACCTAACTTACTAGGATTAGTCCCGTTCTCCCGTCTCGTCTCCATCAAGCCACTTAGGTTAGCTAACTGTGATTCGGCTGGCAAGCACATGCATGCATGCATGAATGGGTTGAGGTTTCATTTGCGAACTGTTGGTGGGAGCGACAATTTGATGGCTGGGATTGGCGGATAGGTGGTTTCCTATTATTAAATTATTATTTTTTATGATGGCCCTTTTTTCTGTTTCGTCTATTTTGTATCATTCTAGGGGGAAAAGGGGAATGAAAGTGAAATACATGGATTGCTTTCTATACGTATTGTATTGTGGTGTAATCTGTTTTGCTTTGATTGCTAGATACACATTTCATCTCAATTCGTCCATCCACTCATAAGCTCATTCGGTCCAATTTTACTGGTTTATGGCCTGCATAAATCAAAAAATCACTCTCTATCATCATCTAAGCGGACAGGTTCTTGGCGGTCTCCTCGGGCCACACGTCGTAGCCAAAGGTGTCCTTCATGTTGACGAAGCGGAAGTGACGACCCTCGGCCACCTTGTTGACGGCCTCGTACTCCTCATCCGTGAGCTGGATGCTCTTGAAGTTGGACTCGATACGGGCGGGGTTGGAGCTCTTGGGGAGCACAACGTAGCCACGACGCAGACCCCAGGCGATGAGCACCTGCGCCAGGGTGTAGCCGCCCTTCTTGGCGATGTCGTTCAGGGTCTGGTTCTCGCTGACCCTCTCACCCGTCGTGGGGACCTGGTTCTGAGAGCCCAGGGGAGAGTAGGCCTCGGGCAGGATGTCGTGCTTGAAGCAGTAGTCGACGAGCTCCTGGTTGGGCAGGAAGGGGTGGATCTCGATCTGGTTGACGTGAGGCTTGATCTCGGCGTACTTGAGGAGCTTCTCCAGACCCTCGATGGTCCAGTTGGAGACACCAATCGCCTTGGCCTTCTTATCTTTGTAGATCTTCTCCATAGCCCTCCAGGTGGGCTCGGGGTTCTCAGTGAGATCCTTGAGGATCACGTACTATAGGAGTTTCAAATCAGCACTGCTCTGATGCTAGAATTATGAGGGAAAATAGACATACCTTTCCATCAGGGCCGATCTTAGGCTTCTCCTGAGTCTCCTTCTCGGCAGCAATGGGCCAGTGGACGAGGAAGAGGTCAACGTAGTCGACCTTGAGCTTCTTGAGGGAGCTCTCAATAGACCACTGCACATCCTCGGGGCGGTGGAGGTGGTTCCAGACCTTGGTGCAGATGAAGATGTCCTCACGCTTGACAGAGGGGTTGGCAGCGAGGAAGTCCTTGACGGCATCACCAACCTCACCCTCGTTCAGGTAGTACCAGGCACAGTCGAGGTGACGGTATCCGGTGTTGAGAGCGCAGGTGACAGCCTTGTAGGTCTCACCAGTGGCACCCTCGTTGGCGAAGGTACCGAAACCGACGCCGGGGATCTTGACGCCGTTGCTAAGAGTGAAGGACTGTCCGGAAGACATGGTTGTGTAAGGGTATCGAAGTGATGGTGAAAAGAAGGAATTGGGTATATTTGGTATAGTTGAAGAGGAAGAAGAGGTAGAGAAGCCGAGGGATGAGTACAAATAGCGGGTGGGAGGGGAAGAAGTCACTTGGTGGTATGGGCGAGGAGGGGCTCTCGTTGAGAAGAAGGCAACTTTACAGGCAAGAACAGCAAGTGGGGTGGAGGGGGGTGTGTTGATGAGGGGTATGATGCTATTGCTGCTACTAATTATATTATGCAGGGTCATTTTCTCTGACTTTTCGATTTGCGGTATGTACACTTGTACTTTTTACTTCACCAAGCTATCCTGGAAAAGAACCATCTACGCTTGACCTTGGTGTTCGATAATTTTCTTTTCCAAGCTCGAGCTTGGGGGAGCTTCTGGACAAATTTCCCTGTGAAGCTTCCCATGACGGCATGGACACGTTTTGGTTTTTGGCCTGAGGAAAGAAAACCCACTTTTTTCTGGATCCCATTAAATTCAGTTTGAATTTCTCATTTCCCAATGCAGACGGGGAAATTGCAATTACCAAAAAAACGAGTGACATGGAGCCCATGACATCATTGGATGTACTGGTTTTCGAAACGGCGCGAGCGTTTGACCCGCCGCCGCCCGCTCGATCGTCATCGGCTCCAGCGATCTGTGGCTCGTTCGTGGATGGAATGCCCGTAGCGACCAATCATTGTCCCACACAGTCCCGCTGGCACCCCCTCCTGTCCACTCAACTTGCAGCAGCTTCTTCCTTCTTGAGTGGTTCGTCCTGCGAACAAATTTCCAGCCTGGCCAATAATGTCTCATAGAATCCGGTGATGCCACTCTCCAGTAGCCCTCCCGCCCCGCCGCGGTGGGCAAGTTCAGGCTGCCATCTGCAGCCACGATGCTGCGGCAGTGAAAGTGGTGTGAAGAGTGGGACTTTTTGTGGTGTGTGTGTGTGTGTCTGTTTAATGCCTCAGAAAACTGTTCCGAAAGGAGTAGTAACTTGAATACCTGCATGGTAATTGGCGTTGCGCATTTGTTATGTGTGTGTGTGTGTGTGTGTGTGTGCTGTGTGTATGTCGTAGTATTGAGCATGTCATAAATTACCACCAGCCAGGGTCCAGCGGTCACAGTCTTGAAAGATTACAACAGAGCTAGCTCCACCTACAACCTGCCCAGAAAAAAAAAAGTAGTGGACTTTCTTTTTTTGTAAGACCAGTTACTTACTAGACTAAACTACATCCATCCATCAAGCTGCCATTGTTGGCTCCGCTCTCCTCCAGCGAAACTACGAAATGTCGCAGCTAATCATCTCCCCGTAAATAATGACGACGAGAATTCCTAGGGATGATGATACGCCCCTCCCAACCCAGTCGGTGGATCCGGATGGCTGATTTGGCCGCAGCGCTGTCTCCGTATGGCTGCACCCAGGATAAACACCCTCCTTGTCGGTGGTACGCCTTCTCCCCTCGTCCGCTGGGACCTTACCGCCACTGTAGTTCTGCTGAAGAAAGCTTGTTATATATGATCCTCTTCGCCTCCCTTCTCTTTCTTTTCCATCTTCATCCTTCTCTTTCACATCATCCTCCTCTTCCATCTTCCTCCGGTGACAATTGCTTGCAGGTGACGCCCATTGGTTGTCTTCCTGTTTTCGTCTCCGAGTGATATCATCCTTTATCCTTCCTATCTTATCATCCATCTTCCTCCCCCTCCTATATATTCTTTTAACTCTCCTGACCTTTCGGTCTTGTGTCAATTGAACCTCTCTACAACCTCAATTCCTTCAGCAATTCATCATGCCTCGCTTCGACGATGCTGACTTCGCCGTGGACGCTGCCCCTGCTCCGGGTGCTCGCTCCCCCCGCGATGCTCGTGGTAGCGCTGCTGGCTCTCTGCCCATCCCCAATGATGCTGGCAACACTGTCGAGATCCCCGCTACTCGCAGCTCCATCAGCGATGCTGCTCAGTACATGCACAACCTGAGCTTTGCTCCCTCCTCCCGGGACCGTCGTGGCTCCCGCAACTCCTTTGGCACTTCCCTGCCCATCCCCAGATCTCCCCGTGTCTCTCGTCTTTCCTCGGTGGTCACTGCGGATGTTTCCCGCGACATCCTGGCCTCTCAGGTCCAGGACATGTCCAAGGAGAAGGTCGCTGCCGCCAAGAACATGGCCTTCGCTTTCGATATCGATGGTGTCCTGGCCCACGGTAACGAGGCCATTCCGGAGGCCAAGGAGGCCCTCGCCATGCTCAACGGTGACAACGAGCTGGGCATCAAGATCCCCTACATTCTCCTGACCAACGGTGGTGGTAAGACCGAGGACGAGCGCTGCGCCCAGCTCACCGAGGTCCTTGGTTGCCCCATCTCCACCGACCAGTTCATCCAGTCTCACACCCCAATGCAGGCGTTGGCCGAGTACTACGAGACCGTCCTGGTCTGCGGTGGTGAGAAGCAGAAGATTCGCAAGGTCGCTGAGAACTACGGCTTCAAGAACGTCATCCACCCTAAGGATGTTCTCGCCTGGGACCCCACCATCTCCCCCTGGGGCTGCTTCCACGAGGAGGACCGTCTCGAGGCCAAACCCCGCGACTTCTCTAAGATCAAGTTCGATGCTATCCTGGTGTTCGCTGACTCGCGCGACTACGCCACTGACATGCAGCTCATCATGGACCTCCTCCTGGCCGAGGACGGAAAGCTGCTGACCCGCGCCAAGGACCCCGTTGCTTCCCGCATCCCGGTCTACTTCTCCCAGGGTGACCTGGTCTTCCCTACCGACCACAAGGGTCCCCCCCGTCTGACCCAGGGTCTCTTCCGTATCTCCATTGAGGCTCAGTACAAGGCCCTCACCGGTGTCGACCTGGAGCGTGTCGTCTACGGCAAGCCCGAGCGCGCCACCTACACCTACGCCGATGAGGTCATGAAGGCCTGGATGGAGCAGATCCACAACGAGAACCGTCTGCCCGAGAACATCTACATGGTCGGTGACAACCCGGCCTCCGACATCTGCGGTGGTAACATGCACGGCTGGAACACCTGTCTGGTGCGCACCGGTGTCTTCCAGGGCAAGGACAACGACGACAACAACCCGGCCAACTTCGGTGTCTTCCCCAACGTCCTGGAGGCCGTCAAGTCTGCCGTCCGCAAGGAACTCGGCCAGGACTTCAAGTTCAAGTGGAACCCCAAGGTCAACCCCGTCCTCCACGGCGACGGTGCCTCTGCTGTCGAGTAAACGCATTAACATCGGCGCTTGCTTTTTCTTTCTCTCCACACCTTTTTTTTCTCATCCACTTTGTTCACATCTTGATCGATGTTAGACATTTCTTTTGCATGTTACGGCTTACGGATTTGGACTACTGATATCCATCGTCGCTCCTGGGCCACAAAAAATCGCCATCAGCGAGTCGACTGATTTTGTTTTGGCTTTATTGTTTCCTTTTTTGGACTCTTTAGACTGGGTTTTTCATTTTTCTCCCACTGTCATGTTCACATACACATTTCACATACCAATGATGTCTCTTCCACTGGGCTGGTTAGATGGATTGGATAAGTTCGGGTTACTTTTAGACTTTTTGCTTTTTGCTTTGGGTTACATGGAAATCTACTACAACCCTGCAATGTTGCAGCCGGTTTCTTTCCCACCCACCCAATAACCGTTCTCAGTAAAATCAAGTAACTTCCAATAAACTTCGTCACGAGTAGTAAAGTAAAAGTAAAAATTTAACCATTGAAGCTTTCTACCTCTTATCCCATTCTCGAAAAACTCTGGTACCGAGTCGTGACGACATTGTCGCCGCGTGCGGTCGGACTTTGAAACTCAATTTTCCTGCTGTCATTTCATCTGAAAACCTCAAATGAGCGATTAGGAAGTGAGGGTAGTAATCTCGGGTCCTCATCCAATGAGATAACTAGAGTATCTCAGCGGAAGCTTCCGATCCATCCACCCATCCCGTGTACGAGATCCCCGAGCGTTGGATAATTAAGTGGTGGTGGTGGTGGCTGCTGCATTCGAGCCGAGCGATGGATCGATACTTACATTCCCGTTCCGGTTCCCGATGCGGGCGGGTTTGGACTTGGCTGGGGGGTTATTCTCGGAACGTCCCGGGTGTCACTTCACTTGAGTAGTATCGGATTCAGGTCTTCTCGGGAGTTAGTTTCGGGGGTTGTTCTCGATTGGGGGGTGTTATACGATTTTTTTGTAGTCATTCATTCGTTGATACATCTATGCTGCATATACTAGTTTAGTAGTGGAATGGGTAATTCTGTCATGCAATGGCAATGGCAGTGGATGATTTGATGCAACTTCGGCTCGGGGTCGGAGTCGTGGTCAGGGTTGCTCGTCTCGGGCTGGGGTTGCTGGACATCTACCGAGTCCGGGAAAATGTAGTGCAGGTCGGGAGATGTTACTTACTCTAGTCTGGTTTGGTCTGGTAGTGGTGAGTTCTTTTGAGTGGACGTTGTCACTTGTATTGGTGCGTGCTAGCACCAATGCTTGGAATCAAAGGTGGCTGGCCCTGTTGAGTTGTGTACCTTTTTATTCATTGGATGTTGGATGGGGCTGGTTGGGGGGGAGGTTGTTGTGGGGTTTAATTCATGATATAGGGTATTTGGTGTTAGTTTGATGGTGATTATCACTACTATTACTACGTCAACTTGTGAGATTGAGGGGTGTAGTTTTAATGTATGTGTCATCACATGTTGGTTAGGACGAGGTACAGATTTAGTAGAACTATATAGGGCTTCATCACTATGTCTGGTTCACTCAGCTACTACTTCAGTCTAGAGATGGTTTGGGTTATTACGATGGACAGCTTCCTGTTTTGAGTCCTGTATTTTGGTGGTCTTCTCATAAGTTCTCTGCGCTGTTAGGGTAGTGGCAGGGATGTTGTAGCAGCCATATGAAATAATTTTGTTGATGATGGTTACATTTTTGAGAAGAAAGGGAAGAGAGGAGTGGCCCTCGAAAGGAAGTTACTATATACTAGATAGGAATGAATGAGACCCGCGGTCAGATAACTGTCACAGATGATTTATCTCAGTGTGTGTTCCAAGGGGCTAGTAAAAGAGTGGGAGATAACTGTCCTGATAGATCTTCTCGTCAATATATCTATCTCGTTTCGTTGAAGGTGATCATCAGTGCCTAACTTTGAATCGCCATGTGTTCAGGTACTAAGAACTGCCATAGAACGAAAAGGCCACATCCCTTAGGAGGCAGAGGTTGGGTTCAATCAGGAGATCTGGGCATGTATGGTGGGAGGCAGCCTGTAGATACCCAAGGGGATTTGTGCATAAACGGCGTAAGGCACAGATTGTATATCACGGATGTATTGTAGGTAGTAACTGAGTTCAAATTATACTTTCCGTCAAGAATGCCCAAGTTGCAAGGGATACCACTGACCAGAGAAGTATACAAATGCTGAAAGACTCCATGCAATAAGCACAGACATGCCACGTTTCAAACGTCAGTGGTTTCAAGCGTCAGTGAGAGTATACGTACACTTCTCGAATGTCTGAATTATAATTATGATCATGTCACTATGATCATAGGCCTGGATATCCCATGTATACCGGCATACCAGTGTGTGGCTTGCATCCATAAGGAAACATCCTTCCCACGTGGATGGGCATGGCTGTCTGCATCCGCTAAGTGAGGTGTAAACCTGTGTTTAGTGTTCATACGTGGCAACATCAGATGAATAGTATTAGTACATAGCAGGTTCATTTTGGGGAATGGCTATATGTGTTCTGCATCCATAGCTGGCGATTAAAGTTTATGCAGATTGTCATGTGCGTGCGGTGACCTGCCTCGAGGTCTGTGGACTATCCTTATGCTGTCAAGTAGATAGTCAGCATCCTTGAAGGGAGCGGGTGAAATGTATTGGAAACACTTGCTATTGGAAAGGTTTCAGTAATTGTAGATTCCCTTTAAAAGCTAGAGAGGATGATTGCCACAGATACTTCCAGCCTCATATAAGTGTGATGTGAATTACTAATTTTAGGTTTTCGAGAAACAAAACCGTGCTGCATGATCGCTGTCCTGCATGAGAGTACAGGGGCGGTGAAGTTTGACATTTGTTGTCTCAACAGGGACAATCACTCCTTCCATGACCTCCATTGCCCTCACTGGCCTTGAGCTTTCTATCAGTTCCAGTACTTAGTACACAAAACTGCCGAAAGGATTCTACTTACTAGCTACTATATAAGTAGCGGACAGAGCTGAAGGGAGGGTCAATTTACTCGCTACTTCTGCTCATCCCACTCACTCCTTCGATTATCACCTTGCATCTGCCATAGCATGCTGGTCGCCTAATTGGGACAATGCTTCATTTCAGCGTCCAATAGCGTGATTCAAACATTATTATGACCATTGGTATTTTTCTGACGCCGCTTATTTACAACCGCGTCAAGTTGGTCGCTGTCATGTGAGTCTGAACTGCCTAAAGGAACCATGTGCATCACAACAGGCAAGGTATATTACGAACCTCACAGTCCCAGAAGGCTTTTATCCTCATCTACCCACGCCATCTGTTGAGCCTGATACATTATCGAGAAGCCCATCTAACTTTGAACAAACATTAAGGAAAAGGTACCCCCCTACCAGTCAGATCATTGGATGCGTCACTACCTTGTTTGGTGGCGAAAGCGAGTTTCCTAATGCTTTAGCTTCTACTGTGATGTTTAGAGCATGATTGGTTTTTTCTATACCGTGGTTCTGTGTCATTCGAAACCTCTCAAGGGATCAACGTCTAAGCCACCCATTTATCATGAAGGTCCATGCCAGTTATGTTTCCTTGCGCAACTTCCCATCCAATGGACGTTAGATAGGAAACCATTTCCATCGACGGACTGAGTGAGGATCACCGGTTGATTTTCATTGGACACATGACGTCTTTCAGATCAACCCGACCTGCGAATAAGAGGAATGGTGAACTTGATACAGCATGCCGCGGAATGTGGATGTTGTGGGAGACTCCTAGAAACGAATGATTCGCCTTGCAAGATGACCCAAAGAGATGGGAAACACGAGTCGTGTGCTGAACTCTATTATCTGCATCTGGTGAGGGATAATAGAGTCAGACTCGTCTTTAAGGTATAAATGTCCCCTCATCCATCCCTGTTCCTCGAGCCTGCATCCAAAAGTGTTAAGCTCTCACTAAGACCCAGATCGAAAACCCATATAATTACCCAGCTCGTATCAGTCATTAAATACTTGTTTCACGAGGTCTCTACAATATTGATGACGCGACACCCTACTTCAAAGGGCTCACCTGTGGATCATGTCCCCTTTGAGCCGATTGCCATCGTCGGCATGGGTGGGTACCGATATGCACTCATCTCTTCTCTCTATACTAACCAGCATATAGCCTGTCGCCTGCCGGGATCGATTACGACCCCTTGTGATCTCTGGGATGTACTCGTTAATAGGAAATCGGTCCAGACCCCAACTGTGCCCGAAAGCCGGTTTAAAATTGATGCGTTCTACCATGAGAACCTGAATAGACCCGGCAGTTTCAATGTCCGTGGAGGTTACTTTCTTGACGGCAGTCCTCAGGACTTTGATCCCAACTTCTTCGGCATCACCCCGATTGAGGCCATGTGGCTAGATCCGCAGCAACGGCGTATGCTTGAAGTTACGTATGAGTGTTTGGAGAACGCCGGTAAGAGATTGGAAGATGTTGCTGGGGAGAGTATCGGGGCATTTGTGGGCTGCTTCACCTCAGATTACCAACAGATGCTTCATCGCGAACCGGACTTCCGGCACGAATATGCAGCCACAGGGACTGACCCTGGTCTCCTCAGTGCGAGGATCTGTAATGTGTTCGACCTACGCGGACCAAGGTGAGTGCCGGTAACTAGGGTATAGTTTCACATAAAGTCAATCCGACTGACCATATTCAGCGCCGTTATCAATAGCGCCTGTTCTTCATCTATGACTGCTATACATCAAGCATGTCAGGCACTTCAGACGGGCGAATGCGACGGCGCAATCGCAGGAGGCGTGAATCTAATTGTTTCAGTCGATCAGCACATGGATACCGCTAAGCTGGGGATCCTATCGCCAACATCCACCTGCCACACCTTTGATGCTGCAGCAGATGGGTACGGCCGTGCCGAAGGAGCAGGCGCCATCTACCTACGCAGGCTCAGTGATGCACTTCACAGTGGTGAACCGATTCGAGCAGTCATCCGCGGCTCAGCGCTTAATACGTAAGACGTTGCAGGATCTCGAAGCGTCGAATAAGCGACTAACTGATGTAGAAATGGAAAAGTTAAAGACCAAGGAATCACCCATCCCAGTGTTCAAGGCCAAGAAAGGGTCCTACGTGCTGCTTACAAGAGAGCCGGCTTGGACCCAACAGACACACTCTATGTTGAATGCCATGGTAATCATGCGTAATGAATTGCGAAACGCAAAGAGCTGCTGAAACTTCTTAGGGACTGGCACACCGGTTGGCGATCCCATAGAAGTCAAAGCCATTTCTAACGGAATGAATGAAAGACGGAGTCGCCAGCAGCCGCTACTGCTGGGTGCAGTGAGTATTCTCCGCAAACATTCTGAGGCATATGGTGACACTGAGACTAATTATTTTCTCAAAGATCAAAGCGAATATCGGCCATAGTGAAGCTGCCAGTGGTATATTTGCTGTGATCAAAGCGGCGTTGATGGTGGAGTCTGGTATCATACCCGGGGTAGCGGGCTTCATAACACTCAACCCAGCTAGTTTGTAGACAACTTTTCTCTAATGTGTGAATGCACCCAACCATGCTAACAAATAAACAGTCAAGGAAGACGAGTGGAATGTGAAAATCAATGTGGATACTAGACCGTGGCCTGAGAGCCCTCTCACCCGGCGGGTTGGAGTATCGTCCTTCGGATATGGTGGCACCAACGGCCATCTGATTGTGGAGGCCGTCCATTCTGACCACGGGAGGCTAATGTTCAAACCAGAGTATAGAAACTCAAACCCTGGAAAGGCTCTGGTATGTTTCACAGCACACGATCGAGCTACACTTGAGAAGAACATCGAAGCGCACGCTTGTATCGTCGAGAATCACCGCCTTCAAGACTTGGCATACACACTCAATTGCCATCGAACTCACTTTTCACACAGAGCCTTTACTATTGCACTAGAAGGACATGAAGTAGAAAACTTCAGCAAGCCAAATCTCGAGTTCGACGTGGCAGAAGATCCTGGCCCGATCGCCTTCGTCTTCACGGGACAGGGTGCGCAATGGGTTGGCATGGGAAAAGATGCTATGCGCAATCTACCCGTGTTTAGCACGACCATAAAGTATTTAGATCAGTATATGAGGACACTACAGCCACCGGTAGGATGGACCATAGAGGAAGCGTTGTTGGGAAACATTGATTCAGACCACATAGCGGAGCCTGATGTTGCACAGCCACTCTGCACAGCAATTCAGATCGCAATAGTCGATCAGCTAAGAACATGGGGAATTACCCCCTCTGCCATCGTGGGACACTCTTCCGGAGAAATCGCAGCAGCATACGCAGCGGGCTTGCTATCTGCTCGGGAAGCCTTTGCAACCTCTTTCTATCGTGGCGAGGCAGTTGCACAGAAAAGCCCTGCAGGCTCAATGCTTGCTGTAGGCCTCGGGGTGGACAAGATCGAACCTTATATTCGTGGCACAGACTTTGTCGTTTCATGCGAGAATTCCCCGGATAGTGTGACGTTGAGTGGCTCGACGAGTGCGAAAGAAAAGCTGAAAACGCAAATTCACGCCTCTGGTGTATTCATGAGGGAGCTAATAACAGGAAGACCCTACCACTCGCCCGCAATGGAACCTGTTGCTGAATCTTATGAGCAACTACTTCTGGATGCAAGCCGGAGGACTGATTCGTCTACCGCCTCAGAACGGCTCGCCCGGGTCCCAATGATTTCTTCTTTGACAGGGAGCCAGGTTTACGAATCTGATATCAATCCTAAGTATTGGGCGGAAAACCTCTCTAATAGGGTTCGCTTTCATGCAGCAATAGTCGCGCTTAACAGTCTGGAAGAGTTGGAGTTGAATCACTTTGTCGAAATTGGGCCTCATTCAGTCCTCGGTGGGCCGTTGAAGCAGATAATGTCTGCAGATGGTATTTCAAAGGAATTCAAATACATACCGAGCCTTATCAGAGGATCTGATTCATGCAACGACTTGCTGCGGGTCGCTGGGCGTCTGTTCCTCGCCGGCTATGCTGTCCGCTTGCAGAATGTGACAAACGACTTGGCCAGAGAACCAGGGCCGCAACTGCTAGTTGATTTGCCCGCGTATCAGTGGAACTACACAAAAGACTATTGGCAAGAGACCCGCTTAAGTCAGGAGCAGCGCCAACAGTCAGAGCCTCGACATGATCTACTGGGGAGACGGGTGGCCGGCCTCTCTGATACCAATCATGTTTGGAAAAATGTTCTACGGCTTCGGGATGTGCCGTGGCTAAGGGATCATCGCGTGAGTGAATGCGTCTGGACGAGTACGAGCCCTATTATCTGACCATCTAGACAGGTTGGCAGCGAGCTTTTGCTACCTGGTGCAGCGTACATTGCATTGGCTATTGAAGCCCTGTGGCAGATTAGCGATACTTCATTCAGCCCTTGTGATGGAGTTTGCTTGAAAGACTTCAACTTTCAGCAAGGCCTTGTGATACCGGACAATGATCATGGGATTGAGGTAGTAACTCGACTGACGCGGGAGAGCGATAAGGGATCCGACTGGTATACATTCACCGTCGAGTCTCTCCTGGACAACCACTGGACCATCCATTGTGGTGGCCATATAACGGCTCGCAAGACCAAGCTTAATGTATCCAGCCAGTGTCACCAACATGTCATTAAGAAATTGCATCAACGTACCAACCCCGACAGGTGGTATAGAACGTTCGATCGAGTTGGAGTCTTTTATGGCAACACGTTTCAGCGCTTAGGGCAGGTCGAATCCAACGGCCGGGATTACGCAGCAGCAAGTACCATCGGGTTAAACCAAAAGAGTGGGACGATTGCCGGCGAGTCAAGATATGTCATGCATCCCGGAACTATTGATGCCTGTTTCCAGCTTGCCATTATCTCCTTCGAGCAGGGACGATATAATGTCATGCCTTACAGCACCATCCCCATGCGGGTCGAAGAGATGACCATTGCTTATCCTGAAGAAACCGAAGGAAATGCATTCGCATGGACAGACGAGTGCCAGCGCCCCTTTTTCCGGTCACACATACAGCTAGTTAATTCGAATGGGCACCCGATGCTGGAATGTAAGGGAATATGGTTCAAGGAGCACGAGATGAGCTGGTCGGCTCGCTCGACAGCGGTCGTTCCGGATCAGAAGTACATGCAATACCGATGGCAACCTGACATTGACTATGCAGCTAAGTATCAGGGACAGTCATCCTACAAGTCGCTGGAAGAGGCTGCCCACGAATTAGTTGGCCTGATTAACCACAAGCGACCGATGCAAAGAGCTTTCGTTGCTGTAGGAGACGACTATAGCCTCTTAGAGGCCGTGACGCGCCAGTTTCCCGTTACTGGAAAGTTAACCAATGCTGAGTTCGACGGGGATGTCAAAAAGAAACTCAAGTTCTCTCTACCGGAGGATACATCGATAATACAGTTCTCACCAGAAATCCCCCAGTTGTCTTCAAGCTTGCAGGGCGCACATGACCTTGTCATTTTCAAGGGCCAGTTGAATACGGCCATTATCCAAGAACTACAATCTATTTTGGCGCCCACCGGTAGGATGCTCATAATGCAGGATGGGAACACATCGGTAACTAGCAGCTGTCTGGATTGTCCTTCCATAATATCTAGGCCAGCATTAGAGCTATGTGTCTCACAGACTAGCCTGCTTCTCTCCCAGGAGTTAGAGTACGAAGGTGACCGACAACCAGAGCCAGCAGCGGTTACCTTGGTAGTCAAAGAAAGTTCGGACCAACGTCTCGTGAGGGAGTGTGTGGAAGAGCTACAGGTCCTGGAAGTGGCTGTCGATGTAGTAAATTTGCACCGGACAAACCATGCATTTCACCAACATACGGTGATTCTTGACATCGATGGTACCATTTTGTCGAATCCCTGCCAGACACAATTTGACATGCTCAAGAAGCTGGTTCTCTCTGAGGAAAGTGTGCTTCTCTGGCTCACTTTGGGTGTCAACCAAGGCCGCACTGCCGAAGGCGGGCTGAGTCTAGGATTCCTGCGGGTTGTCAGATCGGAGAATCCTGGAGCTAAGATCCTATCGTTGGATGTTGACTGGGAGGAGTCTCCCCAGAGCATCGCACAGGCTATGTTGGCAGTTCTGGGATCTGCAGCACCTCAGAGCTCTGGCCAGGAGATGGAGTTCTGGCTTCACGAAGGCATTCTCCACACCAATCGGTTGGTGCCATGGACATGTCCCAGTACGTCTCCGAAGGATAGTCAGGCGGTTAAATTGCCACTGGACATGCCGCTACAGAGCGGATTTGTGAAAAGCGAGTTCATCTTCAGGGTCAATGAGGAGTTTTCGATGGACTCAAAGGTGGACGAACTATGTCTCCAGGTGAAGATGACCGAGTACCAGGGTTGGGCTCCTGACCATCGCACAAAGCAACCGGTCATCGTTGTTGGCCATACAATTTCCAATGATCGCGAAAGTACACTTCGCCAGGTAGTCACACTCTCCGCACAGAGTGGGTACCAAACTATCGTCAAGGCACAGAAAGGTGCCTGTTTCGAATATGAAGGTCTCGACCCAGCACTTCTTTGTGCTGCCCTTCCAACCGTATGCAAAGTCCTTCTCTGCATGAGCTGGCTAGGAAGAGCCCAAAAGGATGATCATATCCTCATTTTACATATGCCCCTCTTGTTTGCTAAGGTGGCCATCAGTCTTAGTAAGGAATTGAATGTCCGGATCACTGTCGTTGTAGCGACACAAGAAGGGAGTGAAGAACTATACGAAGCCTCGGCGTCCGGCATCCCGATTGTTGTGGTTGAGGATATGC
Organism: Aspergillus neoniger CBS 115656; assembly: GCF_003184625.1. NCBI lineage: Eukaryota > Fungi > Ascomycota > Eurotiomycetes > Eurotiales > Aspergillaceae > Aspergillus > Aspergillus neoniger. The sequence goes on from NW_020291130.1 coordinate 1,386,556, forward strand.
ATGCGTCTCATATGTCGCCAGTCCTCGAAGCCACCTCCGGGAAGTTTTCACTGGTGATATGCGATAAGTTCTCAACAGCTGGTCAAGAGGCATGGAGACATATATCAGCGGCCGGTCGGTTTGTCTTATGCAATGAAGGTATGGAAGGGAAGCTGGATACAGGTCCTTTTACCAAGGGTGCTTCTTTCCTGCCGATGGGATACGAAAACCTCGGTACACAACAAGGGATGACGGCTGAAATCCTACAGGATGGTTTGGAGTTTTTGAAGAAGAACAAGGACATCTGGACGTCCCATGTGCCAGTTTACAGCATTGATCAAATGCCCACGCAGTCAAATGGCAACCAGTTCAATGCATCTCCAGGTTCAACTGGAGAGGTACATGCGGCAGTGCAATTCAAATATGGTGAAAGTACGGTAAAGGTATGTTGCAATTCTCACTAGCCTCGTGTTTTACAACTCTGACAACGGCAGATCCTACCTCAGATCCGACGGGTCAAGTTCTTCCCTGATGCAGCATACCTACTCATTGGAGGGCTCGGCGGCCTTGGAAGCAGTCTGGTCCGCTGGATGGCTGAACGAGGATGTCGGCATTTCATTTTCGTGTCACGCTCAGGCGCAACGCAGCCAAAGGCAGCACAGACCGTTGAACTTGCTGAAAAGGCCAGTGCATCTGTACAGGTATTTCAGGCTGATGCTGGCAATGAGTCCGATATGAGAGCAATTGTCGCCCGAGCGATGAAAGAAAGACCGATCCGTGGTGTGGTGCACGCTGCAATGGTACTGCAGGTAAACAACTTCATTATCTCCATCTCCAAAGACATGATCTAATCGCCCATTAGGACGGCCTACTTCAGGGCATGACAGCAGCGCAATACCAAGCTGCCGTCACCCCCAAACTCCGCATAGCACATGTCCTCCATTCCGTCCTCATCAACGCCCTACTAGACTTCTTCGTCATGACCAGTTCGATCTCGGGCACAATAGGCACACCAGGTCAGACAAATTACAGTGCCGGGAACAGCTTCCTCGATGCGTTCGCAGTATACCGCCAGTCCCTTGGCCTACCCGCCTGCTCGATAGCGCTACCCATGCTCCTCGACGTCGGCGTAGTAGCAGAAAACCAAACCGTCGAGGACTCTCTCCAGCGATTAGGCTTCTACGGAATTGACGAGGTAGAGATGCTCGAGGGTCTCGAAGTCGCCATGTCTCCGAGAAGTCCCAGTCATCTCGTGTTAGGGCTCGATCCTTCCCTGCTGCACCGTTCTGCCGGTACAAACCGTCTATTCTGGCATGGTGATGCTCGTCTGCGTGATGTGCAGCGTGACTTGGATCTTGTGCACGGTTCGTTGAGAGCTTCGAAACCGGATGGGGAAGTTATCGGTGATGGGGAGGAGCTGGATTATGAGACGCTAATGGCGCACGTTGGAGATCGGATTGTACAGAAATGCGCGAGTATGTTGGGGAGGGAGATTGACGAGATTAATTTCAGTAAAGGGACTGTTGCCTCGTATGGACTGAATAGTATGATTGGGTCCGAGTTGCAGCAGTGGTTGTCTGGGGAGTTTGGACTGGCGTTGAGTTTTCATGCGTTTACTGCGCCGGAGATGACGTTTGAAGGGTTGACGAGGCAGGCGGTTGAGGCGCTCGGGGCGGGTGGTGCGAAGTGATAACAGGTTGAGAGACTGACTTGAAGTGTGAGGGATCGAAGTGGGTGAAGGGGCTCTGCTGAATATGTTATAGTATACTCTGAGACAAGAATGCCAGAATTTCGGTTATGAATGTAATTAAACTATTTTCGAGATACTCTAGAAGTATGATTTCCCTTTCCCTTCGCTAATTATAATGCCACAGTCTATTATGTCCACTTCATGCAGATGCACAACAACCCTAAAATCCACACCAACCCAATATAGACAATGAAGTATAAAAAGCCAACAAACTTTTCCCAACCTAACAACCCAACCAGCAGAACAATAACCCACAAATCCCCCAAACAACCCAAATAACAACAATCTAGTCCCTCTTCAACCCCACCCTCCCCGATCTCCTCAACCCAAAGAACCCCACCGCCGTACAAACCACCATCAACCCAAACATAGTCCAAAAACTGGCCCGATATCCCTCCATCAATGCCTTCTTCTCACTCTCTCCACCCTTCTCCTTCCCCTCAGTCACAACCGTCGAGATCACCTGTAACACCGCCATCCCCAACGCACTCCCAAACTGCGCCGAGGTATTGAACACCGCTCCGGCCAACGCCTGCGTATCATCCGGGAACACATTCGTGATGACGATCAACCCCACTGTGAAGAGCGCGTCCGCGCTGATGGGCTGCAGGAGTTGCGCGACGAAGGCATTCGCCCAGTATGTCCAGGCTGGGTTGATGACGGCCATGAGGAGCGGGGAGAAGGCGCAGAAGAAGGATGTAATGGTTACAATCCAGTAGGCGGGGATGCGGTGTACGAAGAAGCCGATTACGAGGTTGATGAGCACGCCGACGATTAGGCTGGGGAGAATGCGGATCGAGGCGCCGAGGGCACTGAGGGATTGAATTTCTTGGAAGCTGTTTGAGGTGTTTTGTTAGTACGTGGTAATGAAAATATAAGGGGGTGGTGACAAGGAAGGGAATAAAGCGGGAGGTGGGGACGTACAATAGACTGGCGAAGAGTTCCATGGAGTTGATTACTGCGTTTGACAGGGCGACTGTCGCGCAGATGCTCGAGAAAGAGGTGTTTCTCCATAGTGCGTTGGGGATTAGGGCTGGTTTGCCGCGCTTGACTTGGAAATGGACCCAGGTGATGAAGGTGGGGAGGGCGATGGCGGCGACGCAGAGGATAATGATGCTTTCTGCGGAGCGGATGCGGGAGGGGTTTGCGCTGAGGATTCTGTGTTTGTAGATTGGTTAGATTAGGGAATAGTATTGGTGTTTGAGGGTACCCACGCGAGCAGGTAGCAGAGCAATGCCATAAATGCTGAAGCAAGTCCAGCTCCCACCCAGTCGATCTTGGTTCGGACATTGCGGAGAATGTGTCCGTCTCGCTGCACGGGGCTCTTGGGTAATGACCACAGTCCGATGACGGTGAAGAAGAGAGTGATTCCTCCGGCGATGTACCAGCCTTCGCGCCAGCCGATGGTGTCAATTAGAATGCCGCCGACGACAAGTCCCAGTGAGAAGCCCAATGGCTGGCTCAGACCAATGCAAGAGAATGCCAGGTTGCGGCCTTTACCAGGGGGCAGAAGCTGCGTGACAATGGATACTGAAGAGGCGAGGTGCATTGAGAGACCGACACCCTGGAAGGCTCGCATGATCACCAGCTCAATTCCAGTTTGCGACAGACCCTGCCCAAGCATCAGGGCGCCGCTGGCGAGAGATCCGACTAGTTCAACCCATCGTGGGCCAATTGTGTCGGCAATTGAGCCGGACAGAAGGAGTGTAGAAGCCGTCGCGAGACTGCATACAGACGATGGCCATAGAGAGAGCGAAGGGGGCAGCTGGAGGTCTGCAGTGATAGTGGGGAGTCCGACTACAACCAAGCCATTGATCACACTGGCCGTGAGTGTGACGGCAAACAGCTGGGTGATGACGACGACTTGTTGTAGGCGCGACTTTCGGTCATCTCGAGGGGCTGGAAGTCGGACTTCTTCAGCGGAGAGACGGAGTGAGCTGAGCTCACTGGTCACTGTAGTGGTAGTTGTCGACATGGCGGCAGTGTGCGAAAAAATTTGGAGATAGCGACGCCGAGAAGCATGTCAATTCTGGAACCCATTGCGGAGTCCCCGCACTGGACCCGCTTTTGACTCTTTAGCCCTAACTATTCTCTATACGGAGGGCGCCCTCCACTGATTACGACATAGAAAATGAAGTCAACTTTGGGGAATAATAGTGGACTCTACCACATGATATGGAGGTATCACTAAGCATATGGACACTTCTATGGATTGTCAGCTGGGTCATATCCCGAATATGGGTGTTGACCAATTTCTATATCAGGGTATGTCAGCAACAACAGGCAAAATTCTGATGATTCTAGGATTAGAAACAGAAACCACTGTTTAAGCAGATGATCTTGCACAAAATCATTATGGTGCCTAGACCTATCAGCCGTAATCAAAGCCAAATAAGCTTTCTTAAAGTTGATATGTATAACCCACACAAATTTCTTTTAGACAGAACAAAGACCCCAGACGGACCTCTATCGAGGAGAGAAGCATAGTGAAGAAAGGTGGCTTTTCGAGTGAAAAAAAAAGACCAACTGCATCAAAACTCATGGTTTATGTGCTATCGAGTCTTTCTGAGCACATGAAAATTGCCTGATTAGAGGGTTTCCGAATCTAACCTTGCTTCACACGCCAGTTGTCTACCAAGGCCTGGATCCCTGCACATGACTCTGGAGCTAGAATTATTGAAATAGATATGCCAAAGTATATATCGGTTGGTCGGTTTAGTTTCCTGTCAGCTGACCTGCCTGTCATTTCCCACTCCCCGATTGTGTTTGTGCTTCGGTATTCAAACCAATCATCACATCACCATCGACCGAGGTCATTGTCTCGGAGTATCTTGCTCACTAACTTGATGATAATTTTATTCTTTTAATTGTTTCATTAGTCGACTGACATGCCCTGCGCCGGATCCACCGAAGTTGCTAAAGATGGGAGAGGTCCACGAGCTGAAAGTCACGTTTTTAAGCGAATGGTTGGGAATCATGGAACAAGAAGAATTATGAAAACCCTTGGCATCTCATTAGCTACAGCCAAGGTAACTTTATGCTACTTGTGTCCTATGACCGTTGGAAGGGGCCTGATTGAAGGTTCCCGGATCTAAAGCTCCGCTAAAGGGCCATGCCGTTCGTCATACCTCATGCCAGTCTCGCTGTCTCACTTTAGTCTTATCATATGGAGATGATCTGTCACTCGTCTCCCCTCAGTCACTCTTCTTTATATTCAATTCTTCTATGTTCATCAGACCCCTAATGGATTTCAAAGATTCACCTGCCCCGGCGCTGTCCGTGCAGCTCCCGAATGAGCCTGTGACCCATGGTAAAACTGACAGCCCCTTGGAGCCGATAGCAATAGTTGGATTTGGATTGCGTCTACCTGGGGCAATTCATACCGGGGAAGAACTCTGGAAGCTTATCACAGAGAAGCGGTCCACGCGAAGCAAGATACCCCAAAGTCGGTTTAATGTGAACGGATTCTATAGCCCAACTGGACGAGCAGGATCGGTCACGATGAAACATGGACACTTTCTCGCAGAGAGTGATAACCTCAAATATTTTGATACTTCCTTCTTCTCGATGAGTCCAAAGGAGGCGGACGATGTTGACCCCCAGCAACGGATGCTGCTCGAAGTTGTCTACGAATGCATGCAATCCTCAGGTCAAGTGAACTGGCGCGGCAGCAAAATTGGCTGTTATGTTGGAGTCTGGGGCGAGGTAAGTAGAGAAATAAGTATAGAAATTAGAAGGGACTGATCTAAGACGTTCTCCGGACAGGACTGGTTGGATCTCCATGCCAAGGATATCCAGGATGCAGGGATGTTCCGAGTCCTTGGAGGGCACGATCTGTCCCTCTCTAATCGAATAAGTTACGAATACGATTTGAAAGGCCCCTCTTTCACCATCAAAGCCGGGTGTTCATCGTCCTTGATTGCTTTGCATGAAGCTATCCGAGCCATTCGTGCGGGCGATTGTTCCGGGGCACTGGTTGCGGGTACGAATCTTATTTTCTCGCCCACAATGTCCATTGCCACGGCGGAGCAAGGTACACTATCACCTGACGGTTCGTGCAAATCTTTCGATGTGGCAGCGAACGGATATGCCAGGGGGGAAGCCATCAATGTCATCTATGTCAAGTCCCTTGGAGAGGCGATCAAAATTGGCGATGCAATTCGTGCCGTCATCAGGGCGACTGCGACGAATTTCGACGGCGGAACGCCAAGAATGGCGACGCCCAGCTCTGATGCACATGAGGCATTGGTCCGTCAAGCATATCGAGAAGTGTCGCTCAACCCTAAGCAAACCGTTTTTGTTGAGGCTCATGGGACAGGTACACCTGTGGGTGACCCCGTCGAAGCTGCGGCAATCGCACGAGTCTTCGGAGGTAATCAGGATCCAGTCTACATTGGAAGCGTCAAGCCGAACCTGGGCCATAGTGAGGGCGCTTGCGGGGTATCGTCAGTTGTGAAGGTCATACTGGCGTTGGAGAATATGAGAATTCCAGCGAACATAAATTTCTCGATTCCGAACTCGAAAATTCCCTTCAAGGAGGCTAACATGGAGGTCCCAGTCGACGTGATGAAATGGCCGTCCAATAAGCCGCTGAGAGCGAGCGTAAACTCCTTTGGTATTGCGGGAGCAAATGCACATGTCATTCTCGAGAGTGTTACACCTTCCATGTCTCAAAATACTACCCCCAACGCCGATAGCCAGGACCCTAAGGCCATCCGTGGAAGCTTAAAGTCGCTTCCCCATCCTCGGAAGTTCATCCACGTAATATCAGCAGCACACCCAGTGTCACTGACACAGAGTCTACTCGAGCATGAACGATATATCCGTTGCAATCCGTCTCTGATGGCGGAAATATCATACACTTTGTGCAATCGGCGGGAACACCTAGCTAACAGAGTCTACTGTGTCACCAGTACATCACACGATGCCTTGGTCTTCTCTCGCTTGACCAAAATCAAGGAGAAGCCCACGATAACAATGGCCTTCCCTGGTCAAGGGTCCCAATGGGCAGGAATGGCCAAAGAGCTGATAATTGACTATCCCTCCTTCGACGAAGACATTACTGATATGAGCGCCGTACTGGCCAGACTGGAACATGCCCCTTCTTGGAATCTCAGAGACGAACTGTTGGGGCCAGAACGCACTAGCAATTTAACCAAGTCAGAGTACTCCCAGCCGCTAGTCACGGCTGTTCAGGTGGCATTAGTGAACCTTCTCCGTCAATGGGGCATTCGGCCTGACGCAGTAGTTGGTCACTCCAGTGGAGAGATCGCAGCCGCTTACGCTTCAAGGGCGATCACAGCCGGGGAAGCAATAACAATCGCATATTACCGTGGGTACCTGACCAAAGGATACCCACGACCGGGTGGGATGGCCACCATAGGGCTTGGCTATAAGGAAGTCGCCCGCTATTTGACTCAAGGGATCGTGATAGCGTGCGAAAATAGCCCGCAGAGTATTACGCTATCAGGGGATCTTGGTGTCTTGGAAAAGGCCTGTGAAGCAATCAAGAGAGACAATCCGGGGTGTTTCGTTCGTAGGTTGAATGTGGAGATGGGATATCATTCTCGTGGGTACCCAGTTTGCTCTTCTACAGATATACACAAATTGTTGGGATTTTGAATGTTGATCATCCCACAGATCATATCCTGGATATTGGCGAATTCATTGAGTCCTTCCTGTGCCAGCATGTCCACAGCAAGGTTCCTGTAGTGCCCTTTTTCTCGAGTGTCTACGAAAAGAGAATAGAAGGGCCAGGTCGTTTAGATGCGGGCTACTGGCGAGAAAACGCGGAAAAGCCGGTCCTATTCTATGGTGCTGTCAAGCATTTGAGGGACAGCGAAGGATCCACCGAGCATCTTTTCCTCGAGATGGGTCCACATAGTGCCCTCAAAGGGCCGCTCCGACAGATTTCCCAAGAAGCTAACCGGTTTAAAGACATTTACCTCGCAGCCATGACCAAAGGTAAGGACTGTACCGAATCCATACTTCACATGGTCGGGGAGCTATACTTGAACAATGTATCATTGGATTTCCAGAAGATCTGCCCAGCAAGGCGCTTGCTCACTAACTTGCCACTATACCAGTGGCACCATGAGCATGAGTATTGGTCTGAAAGCAGAATGTGCAAAGAGTGGAGGTCCCGTAAAATTCCTCACCACGAATTACTGGGCTCTCGCACCCTGGAGGGCAACGACCTACGACCCGAATGGCGCAACATGCTTCGTTTAGAAGACGTGCCATGGCTTCGAGATCATCGAATTATCAATGATACCGTATTCCCCTGTGCAGGCTACCTTGCAATGGCAGTGGAGGCCATGCGACAGATCTCCTCAGACGACCGTTGCACCTTCCGGGATGTCATGGTGCACACAGCATTAATATTGAATGAGTCCAAGACAGTTGAGATGATCACGAATCTACACCCTATCCGGCTTATCACTATGTTGGACTCTGACTGGTGGGAATTCAGCATAATCTCGTTCAACGAGACTGCCTGGATCAAGCACTGTGTAGGCCAGATCCGAGCGGGGGGCACGCATCCTACCTCAATACCGCCCTCTTCCCAGTATCCCCGGTCAGCCAACGGCCTGTATGCAATGATGAAGAAAATCGGTCTTAACTATGGCCCATGTTTCCGAGGTTTGACTGGAGTGACTTGTCTACCGGGTAAGAACGTGGCTTCTGCCAGGCTAGTGGCAACTACGGTATCTGAACCTCCCTACGTCGTTCACCCAACAACCATAGATCACTGTCTGCAACTGTTGGTTCCAGCAAGTTGTGGCGGTATTTACCGTCGCATGTCCCATTTATGTGTTCCAACAAGGATCGAGCAAATCTATATCAGTGGCAGCAGGAGTTCCACGGATGCGGTCGTCGAGGCTGCTGCCACAACTAGCTCTACCAGTGCGATTTCTGGGAAAGTGGTAGCGAAGTCCGAAAAAGGCATTTTTCTGTCTCTAGCGGGAGTCAGATATTCCCCTTTGGAAACAAATTCAATAGCGGACAAGCCTGATACGATCGGGGCGGCTAAATTACACTGGAAGCCCCACCTTCAACTGAACATGATACATTTCATGATCAAAACCAGCGAGGGCTCAAGAAAAGGCTCAGCAAACCTTGAACGACTGGAAAAACTGGCACTTCTGTGTATGGTTGAGATAGGCCATCGGACATTCCATCTGGACTGTGACATAGCACCTACAGAAGTTCCGCTCGTGGATTGGGCTCCAAATAGTTAGGGCATGGAACAACAAGTACGACTTGCTTCCAAATGCAGAGGAGATGTTATTTCACAGCACTGATGCCCGGCTCGCATTAATTCATGAGTTGAAACACCTCGTGTCGCAAACCGACGCTGGAATCGTAGCCGAGCTCATCACCAGGATTCTAGATAATTGCATTGCTCTCACCCAGGGGCAAGTGGACAGTCTTGAATTACTCCAAGCAGACAACGGACTTGGCAAGTATTATGATTTCGCCGAGTCTAGAACAAACTCAGTCAAGTTCTTCGCTTCTGCAGGCCATACAAATCCCACCTTGAGGGTGCTCGAGATTGGGGCTGGCACCGGAAGCGTCACGGCAACAGCCCTGCGAGGTCTAACCACATCCTCTGGCCCGGAGTGTGACCGCCTGTACTCACTGTACACCTTTACTGATATTTCCGCTGGATTCTTTCCCGCAGCGCAGGAAAGGTTCAAAGAATATCAAGGACTGGAATTCAAGATGCTTGACATCACGAAAGACCCAATCGAACAAGGTTTTGAGGCCAAATCATACGATTTGATCATTGCAAGCAATGTTCTACATGCCACTCCCATAATCCACGGCACTCTGGTTAACGTGCGAAAGCTGCTTGCTCCCCGAGGTTACCTATTTCTGCAAGAATTATGCCCAACGATAAGGGCTACGAGCCTGTAAGTCTCATATTCCAACCGTTTTACTAAGCTCCTCTTATTCATAGTCCACGCTGACCAATTGGACCAAGAATTATGGGAATATTGCCAGGATGGTGGCTGGGCGAGAATGATGGGAGAGTTGATGAGCCGTTCATGCCTTCCCACAAGTGGGAATACGCTCTGAAACGGGCAGGGTACTCGAAGGCTGCCGAAGTCTTCGACGGCCCTCGCCCATATCACATCAACGTCAATATGGTCTATCGGCCTGCACAACTCCTACCCAATATTCATCGCGTGACTCTACTCCACAATGTTGGACAGGATATTGAGCATCTCCTAGATACGCTAACGATCCGTGGATATCAGGTCGACTTGAGCACACTTCAAGATGGGCCTCCACCGGATCAAGACATTATCTCAGTTTTGGTGCTCGAAGCACCGCTCTTTGCGAACGTATCCCACGAAGATCTGATAGCCTTCCAGAGAATGGTGGCTAGACAAGGGAACAGCAAGATACTGTGGCTCATTCCGGCGGCCCAATATGAAGTAAGTTCATCACCCGAGTTTGGCCTCACCCTTGGCCTCGCTCGAATGCTACGAGCAGAGAACTCTGTCTCATTCGCAACACTGGAATCAAATTGGCTCAAAGATCGATTCGGCCTACTGATAGTGAAGATATTCGAAGACCTTCACAGCCATGATTCACAGGGATCACTCGATGCAGATAGCGAGTTCTTCATCCGTAATGGGACCATTCTAGTAGGACGATATTATCCGGCCTCAGTGGCCCACGACCTGGCAATCACGGCATCCAAGCCTTGCACTGCTAAGTTGGCCATCGGGCGCCCCGGACTTTTGCAAACTCTACAATGGACCCCTTTGACAACAAGAGAACCTGAGCACGGTGAAGTGGTCATTCAGCCGCGTTGCGCAGGCCTGAACTTTAGAGTAGGAACCCCCGTAATCTCCTGACTCCGTTACCCTCGGGAAATACTAAGCCAAACTTCTAAGACGTGCTTCTTGCCATGGGAGTTCTTGAAGATTAAGAATTAAGTATCGGGCTGGAAGGCTCCGGTGTGGTAACAGAGGTAGGTACTGGAGTAACCGACCTTCACATTGGCGACCGAGTTATTTACCTCAACAAAAATTGCTTTGCAACCCGTATCACGATTTCAGCTACGAAATGCGCCAAGATCCCGCAAAACATTTCATATGAGGAAGCTGCCACTCTGCCTGCCGTCTATGCTACTGTCATCCACTCGCTTCTAGACATCGGTGGTCTACAGAGCGGCCAGTCAGTGCTGATTCACTCCGCATGTGGAGGCATTGGGATCGCAGCCTTGAACATCTGCCAGAGCATTGGTAGAGTCCAGGTGAGCCATTTCCCTTTTCAGTGATACTTCAAGTCTAATTGAGTTCGTGTCTAACAATGTGCAGGTTTATACAACTGTCGGAAACGAGGAAAAGGCCCGTTATCTTACAGAAGCCTTCAGTATCCCTCGCAGTCATATATTTTAATTCTCGTGACACCTCCTTCCAAGAGGATCTCCTTGCTGCTACTGAAGGACGTGGTGTCGACCTGGTGCTAAACAGCTTGTCGGGGAGCTTCTACATGCCTCCTGGCAATGCGTAGCTCCATGTGGTAAAATGCTTGAAATAGGAAAGGAAGACATTGTTGGAAAGGCCCAGTTGAACATGGGTCTCTTCGAGGCAAATAGAAGCTTTATTGGTATCGATTTGAATGGACTTGACACTTCGAAGCGTCACCGGTATGTTCCAATTTCGGTGCACTAAACCACACCATTAACATAATGATACAGGCTACTTGTCTGTACCCTTCAAATGCTCGAATCAGGAGACATCAAGCCTATTTCACCCATGACAGTCTTCCCTGCCGTTCAGATTGAGGACAGTTTCCGTTACATGCAGAAAGGCGCGCACATGGGGAAGATCATCGTGACAATTCCAGAGGGAGGGCAGGACTTACCACTAGCTGCAACTACTCCTGACCTGACTCTAAGCGCCGATGCCTCTTATCTTCTTGTTGGCGGGATGGGCGGCCTGGGCCGAGCAATAGCGACCTGGCTCGTCGAGAGAGGCGCCAGATACCTCATCTTCTTCTCCCGATCGGCCGGAACATCAGAGCAGGACCTACGATTTATTGAAGAGCTAGAATGTCAGAGTTGCAGTGTCCAAACCATTCAAGGCAGTGTCATAAACAAAGAAGACGTTATGAACATCACCCAAGTCGCAAAGAAACCAATCAAGGGGGTCTTCCAACTGTCAATGGTACTTCAAGACAAGCCATTCATGGAAATGGATCTCTCAGACTGGACCGCCGCAATTGAACCAAAAGTTCAAGGAACATGGAATCTACACCATGCGATGCCGGAAGTTCTGGACTTCTTCTTCGTTGCTGGATCCATTAGCGGGTCATTCGGCGCACCAGGCCAAGCAAACTACGCCCAGCCAATGCATTCCGGACAAAGAGCACATTTTTTCATTCTACGCTTAGCTGCATGCTTGATTTACATTCTTACAGCGCGTAACGAGACAAATGAACCGATGGTGTTGGTATACTTGATCGCATTGATTTTGGCATAACATAAGGCGTCCTCAACGCCTTCGTCCAGTACCGCAGGAGTCTAGGTCTCCCCGCCTCAGTCTTACACATCGGTCTCATGGACGACATTGGCTATCTAGCTAAAAACAGTGACAAAGCAGATGCTCTTCGCGCCGCGGACGGGTACTTTCTCAGAGAGATGGACCTCTTGGATTCACTCAATTGGGCCATTGTCAAATCCGCAGTGGATCCAATGGAAGATGGATCATTAACAATCGGGCTACGCTGCGACAAGCCTCTCTCCGATCCTTCCAATCGTATAATGTGGAGAAAGGACCCTCGCATGGCAGTCTTTCACAACATATATAATGAGGCACCAGCCAATAGCAGTGGTGGAAACAGAGACCGACGCGCTCAAAGATTTCCTAATGTCCGTAGAAGCAGATCCGGAAACAGTGCTTGATGGCCCTGTTTCAGTGGAAGTAGTAACACATGAATTGGCTGTCAAGATCTACACTTTCATGCTACAGCCATTGGAGGATCTAGATGTGGGCGTATCACCAGCCGCGCTGGGCATTGATTCCCTTGTCACTATTGAGATCAGGAACTGGATGAAGAGATGCCTGGGCGGCATTGAGATCAGCACATTGGAGATCTTGAATGCAGGGTCCATTGCTAATCTAGGGATGCTGATAATCGAGGCGCTGAAGAAGAAGTTCGTTTCACAGATTGCGAGAGCGGAAGGGGGTGCGTAATGGTTATGACGGCCTGTGAGAGGTGCAGATCAGCCTCAAGCTATCCTGGAAGATAGTAGTCATTACCCACTCATATATTTTCTGGATTAGTCTGTGTTTAATTTCTTTTATGAACACGGTCTTTGATATGCAGTCTCAATAAATTGTCAGTGCTTAACTGCTATCAATCTTCATGCTACATAATCATCATCGTGCGGGCCATGAAACCAGTAGTACTATCCAGGGTGGTTTATACTGTGTCTGGGGCCCAAGCGTAGCTAAGCATAGGTGGCCCAAGATGCATGACTAGTACCTCTAGCACAGCCTATAAAAGGGGGGTTACCTTGACGAGAAGACCATTCACGGGCCTGGCAGTTACTGCGCGGGTTACCTTCAAGTGTCTCTCGTCCAAAAACCGGCCATCCTCCAATTCGAATTCGAATCGTCCCACTAAGACAGCCAGCAAAATGGCAAACTCGGCCTTTGCGAACGATCGACCGATACAACTGCGGGGCCCATGTAAAAAGGTCATTGTAGCGTAATTACTTCGAGTGTCTGGTTTCAACCATCTTTCAGGCTTGAATTCCTGCGCATCTGGGCCCCAGAGATGCGCATCTCGGTTTGTAGCTCGAGGGACCAGCATTATCTTCGTGCCTTTGGGAACTGGCTGATTTAGGATCATTGTGTCGACCACGGCTTCGCGGATAGTAAATGGTACAGGTGGCGCGTAGCGAAGAACTTCGTCGCATACGGCGTGTAAGTAGGTCATGGAATCGATGCTCTGATGTTTGAAAAACTTCGTAAGGTCATCTTGACTCGGAAGTTTCTCGCGTACCTCCTGGCGGAGAGTATTTTGCACATCTCGATTGGCACAGAGTAGATAGATTGCCCAAGTGATGGCTGTTGCCGTCGTTTCGTGTCCAGCAGCTAGAAATGCCATAAGCTGGTCAATGAGGCCCTCCTCGCTGAAGCCGACGTTCTGGAGGGCGACTCTGAGTATATCCCGATGCTCGGGGTTGCTATTATCTGAAATATATTTGGATTCTTGATGAATTAACTCAGCACACACACCCCGAATCGTGCGGACGGCTCTCTGTATTTCCTTGTTCCGTGGAAGGGGCAGACGGTTTACCAACCAATTAGGCAACAGAAGACGCAGGATGGCAAGAAAGATGGCACTTTTTGAAGGTTGAAAACCCAGCGTATATGCACGGACTAAGTCCGCGTTCGAGTCGTGAATTGCCCCAAAATCTCGACCCATACCTGCAATCCCAATCATATCTAACGTTGCTCGATTCGCCCAATCTGCAATATCGAGCACGCCGGTGCCGGGCGGGGACTCGTCACACGCAAGTCGAGTGATCTGCTGCTCCTTCTCCTTGCATGACAGGTGCTCTGTCATCGCATTCACTAACTCGTGCGACTTGTCCCAGAATACTCCGTACAGATTCTTGATATGACGGAACGAGAAGGCTGGTGTGAGGATCTTTCTCTGGATTCGGTGGTCATCTCCCTCTCCTAACGAGAGCCAAACCCTTAGTACCTGCTTCAACTCACCGACCAGCCACTTGGGCTTCCTGAAGTCATAGCATTTCGTCGTCAAATCTTCAGCGAGGGCCTCAGGAGAAGTCACCAACAGTCGGTCGGAGTTCAGCAAAGTACGGTAGCGTATCAAACCATCGTTTGGAATGTAATTGACCCTGTACATTCCGTCAGTGATCAGCACCAACCGGAGAAGGCGAAAATGCGGGGAGGGGAGTAGAGGGGACTCCGAAGTATTTTTGAGGACAGGGACTACTCCACATACCAGTCACACTGGGGTTTTCCGCGGGGTTCCGTATAGAGTCGCAGACGTTGATTCATTCCCCAAGTCCCACTATGAGGGGATGACAGGCGTCGCAGTGGAGAAAAGTAATTAGACCACACGAATCTTCGCCATAGTACCCAGATAATAAGAAGCAACAGGAGAATTAGGGACATATTACCAAAGGAGGTCGCTGTCCCTATCATGGAGTGGTAGTTGGAAGATAGACTGACAGTAAGAAGTGCAGCCCCTCCAAAAGTGAGGCCTGACATAACTTTACTGGAAGGTGATGTTAGTGCAGAAAAACATACATTTCTGTGCGGATATTCTAAAGGAGGATTTCAGGTCGTTGGTCGTTGTGCCTTTGGTAAAAGCAGAGGACTTCGGGGGGTGAACTCGTTCGGTACTGCCGATCTGCTACTTAATTAGTGCCGCTAGGGACAGGGGTGGCTAGGCAACATAGTATGGGCTGCTTAGCAGTCCAAGATGGCTCAAGTTCTTCTAATCATTGCATGGGTACTGTTCCGCTCTGATATCCGTCTTAGCTGACCAAAATTGACAACTAGTTTCTTATGGGAAAAGCATACCTTTCACGAACAATAAAATGAATAAATATATATAGCCTCATCTTCAAATGCAAATCAAGACAAGTAGGTCTATACTACTAGTTCTATTTTTGGTTGTTAGTCTCATGCAACCTTTTTCATATAATCCTAGAACTATAGTCCGAGTTTAGTATTAGTATTGTCTCAAGACGCAAGTTCGCATGCTTGGTATCAAAGCTTTCATTCCTAGCCCCAGTATGGAGCTGTTGCTGAAAGTCAGCATAATAGTTTACGGTGTATGCAGCTCATAGCTATCAGCTATGCCTCCAGTGCGGAGCGGATAGGTTACTCGGAATGCATATCGAGGCTGCCCTTGTGACTTGAGGTAAGAGCCAGTTATCGATTTAAATAACTTCATCCCGGAAGGACAGAGGAATCTATGAGGCTGGCTGAAGGTACTATCTCGTGTAAGCGTACACCTAGACACAATTTGTGCTCTGCTATACTTCCTATACGAGCATTCAGGGGATTGAAAGGATACTCGCTCGGATATGACGCAGACTAACTGGCATGTTGTGCAAGTATCCCAGAGTGCAACCACGTACACATATCCCATTGCACACCTTTGTTAATTCTTGAATGAGCATCCCTTCAGAGAAAGTCATAAATAGGAGGTTCTCCTCTCTATACATGGCAATTCTACAGATCAACAAGTCATCCATTCCGTTGTATCTTGAGCTCAATTGTGCAACTTGCAACAAGAAAGCCCAACTTAGAACAAAACAGCAAAATGTTCTCCAAGCTTGTTATTGCCGTTACCACCTTGATGCCAATCTTGGCCATGGCAGCCCCCCAGGTTGATACTACCATCCATGTAAGTTCATTTCTGTAAAGGTTGCTGCCATACTCGGATCTGACGCACCATCTAAAACAGGCTTCCCTTTGGAGTGAACCAAACCGGGGAGGATCCCTACAGAATATCCTCGACACCAATTGCCACGATCTGGACCTCAGCCAGTATGCTTCTCAATCCATCGTTTTCGAAGATTTGCCTTATACTGATGATATTTCTACAGCTTCCGCAACCTTGGCTCAGCAGAAACCACTCCTCCTCATGCCTGCAATCTATATAGGTACGAGCAAATCCACATTGTGGACGTTTCAGAGAAGGTAGTCTGACTTTAGATATCACATTATAGTGCTCCTCAATGTGGCGGACCGGTTTTGTGTACCTTTGGTCTATATGTAGCTGACTTCGAGGCCAACCCCCCTCCGGGATGCTCAGCGGAAGTTGCAACTACTGCCGCCTCTATCATCTGCTCTTAGATATTTTCAGAAGGGATGATGCTAACTAGCAGTCCAAAAATTTTTGGATTTCTTCGGGTTATCTATGGGCCTTAATATGGGTTTTCCTCCATCCCCTGAATGGTTTTTCCCATATTGTGACGTAAATGCGGAGGCCACTGTACTAGCGATAGTATCATAATTAAACCTATTTAATTGCATTGACTTTTCGTATCATATCTTCCTATATGAGTCAAACGAATGGAACAGCAGCATCTCCGTCATATAAATCAACATCAAGCTTACTCACGCCGCTGTCTGCCATACCTCGTTACCTTCCAATCCACAATCGTAGCCACAATGGGATAAATGAACAAAGCAGCCCAGCTCAGCAACCAGTCAACCAAGGAATTGTCCCGCGGACTAGGCCCACGCATATTGTTCAGTAGAAACCGCGTCTGCAAATCCGTCGGGATCATGTAACATCCCTTATCAAGCCCTGCAAGGATCTGCCGAGCCACATCCTCGACCGTCAACCCTCCGATTTTGTCGGCAGTGCCATCGATCTCTTTACATATCTGCGGCTTCCGCGCTTGTTGTACGTTGATCCTCTCCGTCATGAATATCTTGGGAAAGCTGCAATGAACCTGTATAGATCCAGCAGGAGAATACATGAGACTCTCCTGCCTCAAACTGTCGGCTAAGGAGCGGACAGCCGCCTTCGATGGTGAATATGCGGCGTACCCCGGAACTGCAACTATCCCCGCCGTGGACCCTGTGAAGATAAGGTGGCGTGATTGCTGAGCTTCAGTGCGTTCCTTTTCCATTTTCAGCTCCGTTGCCCAAATCTTCATGACGGCCTGAGAAATGAACGCCGCTGTGAGGTAATTCCGCTCCATGCAGCTCTGAATCGATGTCGCAGAAATGTCCACGAAGTGGCCCACTTCCTCGCCGGCACCGCCTGCGATGCAGAATAGGGCAGTTATGCGTTTTTCAACCCCGTTGATGAATCCGGACACCTGGTCAAATATATACTGGTCAGAAAGCGTTCTTTCTTTGATTCTGAGATACTATTGGCAGAGACCTCATCGCTATTAGTCAAGTCCAAACGCTGGATACCGAGAACTTGGTCTTCGTGTACGCGCACATCGTCCATATCCACCTTGAGTTTGTCCAGATCATTCTCAGAGCGTGCGATTGCTGTCACATGAGCTCCTGGTAGTCAATTGCTCGTCAGTGCCTGCCGTACGCATGCCATAGCATGGGATTCTTCTTCAACATACCTCTCTTTACCAGCGACAAGGAGAGTTCCCTCCCGAGACCCTTGGAGCCACCTGCCACAAGGACATACTGGTTTATGTTCAGCAACCCACCGGAAGCTGGAATTCGAAAAAAGTAACGCGCTTACCTTTCCTTCCACGTCAAACATCGTGTTTTGGTCTGGCTACCGCACGGGCGTGGAGCTTGTATCCTAGTGAGGCAATGCGTCAAACAAGGGTCTTGTCTTGGTTGGTGACGAAGAATACTTAAGTCCCAGCTTTTTAACCTGAGCGATAAGAGATAAACGTGGCCAAAACTAGTTTGGATACGTGCTGTGGTCGATGCCATTTGGGGGTGCAAGCGGTGAACAAATTACATGTCATACTTTTGCTTTTGCGTAGTTTTTGCGAGTATGAATCCTGGGGAATAATGATGCGGTATCGGGCGTGCTCGCTTTGCAATGGTAATAAGTCTCAATCAAGTTGTGTTCATCGCTACTAGTGAAGGTCTGTCAAGTCACTACATATACTCTTGAGGAGTGCTCTACAGAAGCAGTAATAAAAGCAATAATAAAACAAACAAATGGAAGTAAAAGAGTGAGTTGAATTGAGCTATCTAGGAGAGTAAAACAAAGTAATATAAAGAGATACTTTATAGACAGTCTGAGCACAGTATATAACTAGCCTACATGAATATCTTGACACAATTCCCTAGGCGAAGAAGCATGTAAGAAAGTACTAAATAAAGTTATAAATATTTTCTAGATAGATAATCTTTTGTATATTAAGTATTATTCCCTGGATGCTGCAGGAAGATAGCTAATAAAATTATCTCTAACAGAATCCAGAAGTTATAGAACTTTTCTTAATCTAGCAGTTTAGTAAGGCTGTCTGTAGGATTACTAGTATCTGTAATATATTAGATTAATATAATACTTATTTTAATTAGATTTGCTATAAACAGGTAGTAGTTATCTAGCTATCTAGTAGACTGCGTGTATATACTATAGTTAAGAATTTATAGTAAATTAATAGTATTACTAAACAAGAGTATTTTACTGTTATCTAATATCTTAAGATTAAATACCTGTACTAATTTCTTGATATATAGAGTATCTTTAGTAATGGTATTATATATACAGTATTCTGTAATAATAGAGAAGAGTATAATAATACTTTATTTATTTAATAACCAGGTAATGGGTTTGTCTATATAAAAAATAATATATTCTTCTATTAATTTACTATCTTTGTGATTAGTATAAATAATATTTATATAAATTTTAATTTTTTTAATATAATTAACTGCCAGGGTGATTCTGTAGAAGATAATATTTTATAAATATTTATATATATATTTTAAGATTTTTATATCTATTATAATTAGAGTATATATATATCTTTATAAGCAGAATATGGCATAATATAAATCAGATCTAATTTTAATAATTAGCCAGTTTAATCTATCTATAAGATTTTAATATTTATTAATATTAATTCTCTCAGTTAATATCACAGTATGATCTGTCTTTATATAAATAAATATTATAAAAATAATAATACTTGAGCAGGATTACATGCCTACAGTAGTAAAATATTTCTTTATATAAATAAACTATCTGAGCGAGATACTGCCTGTCTTATAATTATATAAAATATTATAATTAAATAAGATCTTCAGTTTATCTAATTCCTTGAGTCTAAATACTTTATTAAGATAATATTTTATTAAGATTAGATCTGCCCGCTCAGAGCCAGTAATAATAAAATTATTTATATAAATAATAAATTATATCTTATTATTTCTGTATATATATAAATTCTCCAGCAGGGGTTTAAAGCTGACTTTTTATAATTTCTTATTAAAAATATAATATTATAGATACGCTGCCTGCCATAATCTATAAAAGATTATTTTAAGTAGATATACTTATTTAAAAGAATTCTTATAGAATCTAGTTAGTTATCTTATATAAACCTGTTTATCTTCTATTTAAATATATAAATAAATAAAAATAATATTATATTACTTCCAGCAGAGACTCTTTACTGCTATATTAATTATAAATATTTTAAGAATAATCTCACTTGCTACTGGAATAAAGAATTCAGTATAATTAATGTTGGGATTTTGGCCCAGGCGCTAGTCCGAATCGGGAAGGTGGTCTAGCGAAGCTAGGCCAATCAGATTGGTAGGAGGGTCCTGTAAAAGACTTTTACAGAAGACTCCTACTTGGTCACGTGATACTAGTCCCAATTAGGAAACTAGATATCAGAATAATAAAGATAGATGATCAGGTCAAATGACACTAGTCCTAATTAGGAAGCTAGATATCAAAATAATAAGAATAATCATAATCAAATCAATCAAATAAATGATGATATGATTATATAATCAGGTCATACTAGTCCCAATCAGGAAACTAGATCAAAGTAATTATAATAATAATAATAATATGAGGGTCAATACAATTGACAAACTTGTCAAAGGGAAG